>NC_059427.1:159907754-160256920 GCF_021028975.2 Sphaerodactylus townsendi
GATGTCAAGGACTTAGGGAGATTGGACAAACTGTTGCGTTCTCTAGATTTCCCAGTAAAGCAGACTCCCGTTGTAAACGAAATTCAACTTACTGACAGAAAATCAGAAGAGTTGCACTCAGGACAGAATCTCTGTCTAATCAGAATATGGGTGTGAAACCCCCAGCAAAGTCTACCCCGGCCCTGCCTCCCAATCCCAGTTAGCCAGCAACGGTTCTTCTCAGGCTTGGTATGACTGTGCACACACACACACACACACACACCCACACATCTCAGATAACCGCTCTGAAGTTCTCATGGGAAGGTAGCCCGTTGACAAGCACGCATCGCCATAAGAAACCGAAAGTAAGCATAATGAAATACAGGCAGACAAAATGATTAAAGCTCTGGAATCTATGCCTTACGAGGAGAGACATAGGAAGCTGGGTATGCTTGGTGAAGAGAAGGTGAAGAGGTGACATGATAGCCATGATATTTGAAGGGATGTCATGTTGGTGAGGGAGCAAGCTTGTTTTCTGCTGCTCCAGAGACCGGGACCAGGAGTGATGGGTTCAAGGTGAAGGAAAAGACTAGAGATTCCACCTAAACATCAGGAAAAACCTCCTGACAGTAAGGGGTGTTTGACAGTGGAATGCACAGCCTCGGAGTGTGGTGGAGTCTCCTTCTTTGTGGGTTTTTAAAGAGAGGCTGGATGATCATATGACAGGAGTGCTTTGATGATGTGTTCCTGCATTGCAGGGAGTTGGACTTGATGGCCCTTGGGGTCTCTTCCAACTCTATGATTCTAGGAGAGAGAAGGAAAGAACAGGAGAAGCAAAAGCCAGCATGCCAAGGGATGCATTCAGGCAAGCACAGCCATGAGAATTTAGGCTTCGTTTCAGCAGGGGGCAAGAGCTAAGGCTGCAACCAAGATCCTCCCACACCACCCCAAGCTAGGTCCCTGCTGTTGCCCTGTGCTCCTTCTCATGAGATCATCGCAAACGCGTCTCATGCTGTTGAGAATCTCCCTCCCTTTCCCCTTTGGCTACCCTTGCAGGAGAACTGGGCAAGGAGACAGGCAAACGTTTGGTATTCCTAGAGATTATTAGGAGAGATGAAGAGGATATGCGCCACCATGACTGCGGCTGCTTGCATTTGGTGTCATGCCTCAGGTTCAGCTATTGCAGAGAGGACACTTCTTTACTAAAGGACCAGGTCCCAGGATCATAGTCGACTCTAACCTGTTACTGAATGTGTATCCTGTTCTTACTGTAGTGTCTTCTACTTTTATAATTCCATTTTTTGCATTATATTATGCCTGATATTTTTTCTTTTGCATCTCCCCCCCCCTGATTTTGCAGTTCTAGTCCCAATGCAGTTGTTTTTTTTTGGGGGGGGGGGTATCTTGTGCTGTCTGGTTACGTTGTTTACATCATTTGCTCCATCTTGAACCTCAGCAAGAAAGGCAAGTTATAAATAAAGGAAATAAATCAGTAACATGTTTGACACGGACTCTCAAAGTGCATGCCACCCCTTACTCACTCACTCACTCACTCACTCACTCACTCACTCACTCACTCACTCACTCACTCACTCACTCACTCACTCACTCACTCACTCACTCACTCACTCACTCACTCACTCACTCCCCTCCCCTCCCTTGCATGCCACCCCTCCCTCCCCTCCCTTGCATGCCAACCCTGACTCCCCTTCCCTTGCATGCTACCCCTCCCCTCTCTCTCCTTCTCCTCCCTCAGCTAGGGTGGGTGGGCCATGTCTAGAAAGGAATTTGGAACAGAAGCCGTCGTGTTTTCGGAATGAGAAATGGCGAAAATGAGTGCATGCTAGAAGAAATTAGTGTTTTCTCTGTGAATGAGTGCTAAGGTGGGCCCTGGACTTCTTCCGGAATTAAAACTTATCTCCAGCTTACTGAGATCAGTTACCATCGGGGGAAATGGCCCCTTCAGAGTCTTTGGGGAATGCCGTAGATTTTCGGTGAAATCTCTGCCCAAATTTCCCCTCCACAGACACTAGGAAAATCCCCTGCAAAGTCAGTGTGAAGTTACTTTTAAAAGGTTCTTTTCTTCACAGGAAGAGAAAAAGGGTCAGGAAACACGTCTGGTATTTTTACATTGTATATTATAAATAGGAACTGGTGCTTGGTAGAGGTCTGGCAGACAGGTCTAGGCAAATAAGTGATGCCTAGAAGAAGAAGAAGAAGAAGAAGAAGAAGAAGAAGAAGAAGAAGAAGAAGAAGAAGAAGAAGAAGAAGAAGAAGAAGAAGAAGAAAGAGGAGTTTGGATTTATATCCCCCCTTTCTCTCCTGCAGGAGACTCAAAGGGGCTTACAATCTCCTTGCCCTTCCCCCCTCACAACAAACACCCTGTGAGGTGGGTGGGGCTGAGAGAGCTCCGTAGAGCTGTGACTAGCCCAAGGTCACCCAGCTGGCGTGTGTGGGAGTGTACAGGCTAATCTGAATTCGCCAGATAAGCCTCCACAACTCAAGTGGCAGAGCTGGGAATCAAACCCGGTTCCTCCAGATCAGAGTGCACCTGCTCTTAGCCACTTAGCCACTTAGCCACTACACCACTGCTGCTCCCTTCCAACTCTACTGAAGGAGAGGCCGACTTCCCAAGAGGCTTGTTTGCTCTGGAGAAGCGAGAGATTTGAAGGACAAATATTTCAATATGTATCTTAATCTATGGATTGGTTCCTGGAAAACCTGGAGAGTGCACCGGTGACGGTAGACCTTGGAAGGGATTGTGGGTCCGCATCTGGATGTATAAATTTAGGCAGAGAAAATTAATATAGTTGCCCTGGAACTAGCCCAGTCTTGTTCTCCTCTCATTAACTCAGCAGGGTTTACTGTTGCTGGTGGCCTCTTACTCTATGGATGAGCACTTTGTATCACCAGAATCCCCAGTATTGTACTTGTGGGCTCCATGTAGGGTTGCTAGATCTCTCCTGGCAACCAGTGGGAACTTTGGGGAAGCAGGTACAGGGGGTGGTGGCCCACATCCCCACACAAGAATGTCACTTCGGGTGCAGTGCAGAAGCTCTGACATTGCACTGGGGCAACGCTCCAGCACTTGCCCCAAAACTCTATGGTTTCCATAGAGTTTTGGGGCAAGTGATAGAGCATCTCCCTAGTGCTGTGCAGGTGCTTCCACATCACACCAGAAGTGATGTCATCACCCGGAGATGCAGATTCAGGCACCTGGGAACTCTAGCATCATGGCACCCACCAGCGCCTTTCCTGCAAAGTGGTTTTTTGGAAAGTGGGCAGGGCCAGTTGGCACACTTGCCCAGCAGGGCTTCAGATCGGAGATCTGATTGGCTGTGCAGATTGAAATAACATTGTTTCCATGGTAGCTGTCACCAGAGTTGGTTTTATTTTCTCTTTAACTTCTCTTTCTCAGTATATAATTTTAAATTACCTCTCTTCTTCCCTGCACATGGGCTTCCTACACGTGTGTGTGTCGGGATACCGGGTAGAAGGGGTGTCTTTGGGGCCACTTTGTGCTTTACTGTGGGTGGGGGTTGTGCTGTCGGTCCACAGTGGCGTACTACCCATTGGGCAAAGTGGGCAGTTGCCCAAGGTGCAGAAATTTAAAGTCACGTGGGAAGCCTGATTTCTAAGCCCCGCCCACTCTGGATAAGCCCCGCCCACTCTGTACAGTGGCCCACAAGCCACCAGAGGCAGAGCAGGAGGACATGGAGCTCCACCTCTGATGAACTTGGGCTGCTGGGGCCATCCGGGAAGGGTGAGTGCCACAACCTTGCTGCTCCACCAATGGGGTGGGGGGGGAGGATCAAACTCAGGTTTTGCACAGGGTGCCAGTTTGCCTAGGTATGCAACTGTCGGTCCATGCCTAGTACCGCCAGGTGTTGGCCAAGGCCATGGTCAGTGAGTACGGTTCTTGCTATCTCGATGCCTGCATATTTTCTCAGTACTGTTCTCATGTGGGGGGGGGGGGAATGTGGAAACATATTACTGTCTACTGCGTGGGAAAAGCCAGTCTTGGCTTTTCCAAGCTGTCCTCCAGATCATGAATAAGCCTCTGTTCTCTACATGGAGTTGTTTCTGTTTTTGAGGATCTGACAGTGTGCAGGTATGGCTTCATGTGTCTCTGCCTCCTGTGGCAGCCATTTTGTGGTTGTGCCCTCCACCCTGTGTCAGAATTCCAAAGGTGCTCAGAGGCTTTACCGGGTTGTTACAGACAATCATCTCATCCACAGTGTGCCAAAGATGACCCTGGGGTTTTTTAGGTGACATCTCCAGAGCACCTAAGGCAGTGGTGGCGAACCTATGGCACGGGTGCCAGAGGTGGCACTCAGAGCCTTCTCTGTGGGCACGCGTGCACAGAGTTTGTCATGTGATAATAGTGTAATTACTTCATGGAGATTATTAGCATTAAACCTAAGACCTAGTTTTGGGGAAGCAGTGTAGGTAGCCCTGTTATGCCGTATAAACTCTACTGATTTTCATGGGAAGAACTAAAGCATGATCCTTTACCTGGGAGTAAGCTCGGTTGCTGGTAATGGGGCTTGTTTCTGAGTAAACCCTCCTAGGGTCATGATTCACCTGTTCGAAGCGCTGCACAGTTGCTTCAAAGCAAAGCCACCCACTACCACCAAGCTTACTCCTGAGTAATGTGCGCCTTGGAGCCAACCATTTTTTCTATACCAAAACCTCAGTATTCAGGTTAAATCGCCATGTTGGCACTTTGCGATAAATAAGTGGGTTTTGGGTTGCAGTTTGGGCACTCGGTCTCAAAAAGTTTCGCCATCATTGACCCAAGGGATTCCCCATAGTTTGAACCCCCTTATAGACTCTGTGGAAAAGAAACCTGTGAGCCTGAGAAGGGGGTTCATGCCTGTCTGGTTTAGTTTTGCCCTCAGATTGTCCCTTAAATGCAGTCTCCATATTTGAATAAGATGGCTCTCTTGAAGTGCTTGGTTCTGTTCAAAGGCTGAGATTCCCAGGCTCAGAAACGGTTGTTATGAATGCCGGTGCACCCGCAAGGATTGTTTAGGCTATCCGCACAGGTGCAAGATAGCAGCTTGAACGGCTAAGCAGCCAAGCAAGAGCCTCTTTCCCAAGCCCATTTTCCAAGCGTGCTCATGGTGTCCCCCTGCAAGAGTTGCGGGTACAAGAACTCATCTGGGGAAAGCATCGTGGTCCTTCGCAAAAGTCTGACCTGGGTGCGAAACGATGGAAGAATGAAGGACTGAATGTGACCAACAGTTTTGCAAGATGCAATATGGAATAGCTGAGCAAGACTTAGCCCCGAGCCCAGGAGGCATTCATGGAGGCTGCTGCCAGTTATGATTTTGGTAAGCCCAAAGGCAAGTGGCTGAAAAGTCCAAAGCTTAACAGCTAAGGCCATTGGTGCAATTGTCAGAGGCCTCCATGTCAGTGATACACATAGAAGAAGAAGAAGAAGAGTTTGGATTTATATCCCCCTTTCCCTCCTGCAGGAGACTCAAAGGGGCTTACAATCTCCTTGCCCTTCCCCCCTCACAACAAACACCCTGTGAGGCAGGTGGGGCTGAGAGAGCTCCGAGAAGCTGTGACTAGCCCAAGGTCACCCAGCGGCGTGGGTGGGAGTGTACAGGCTAATCTGAATTCCCCAGATAAGCCTCCACAGCTCAGGCGGCAGAGCTGGGAATCAAACCCGGTTCCTCCAGATTAGATACATGAGCTCTTAACCTCCCTACGCCACATAGACTCAGGGAGCAAGTTTGTCTCTCTCCTGACAGTCCTGGAGTGTCAGATAGTGGAAAGAGAAGCTCCTGAAATGTGGGGGTTAATGTTGCCTGCTCCCCAGCTGTATGGAACCAAGTCCTGTCCATCAGGGAAGACCCCTGATGTGTTCACCAACACAAACATGCTGTACAAGGAAACTCTGCTTTGGGCCCCAGCTTACAGATGCCAACCTTCAGGTTAACCCTGTAGAACTCCCAGAATTGCAACTGATCTCCAGACTGTAGAAGGAGAAGAAGAGTTTGGATTTATATCCCCCGCTTTCTCTCCTGCAAGGAGGCTCAAAGGGGCTTACACAGTGGCAGAGCTACAAGGGGACGGGGTGCATCATGCACCGGGTGCACACCTGGGGGCGCAGAAAATTGCCCCATGCCCCTTCCCCTTTCCCTGCCCCCCACGGCACCTCCCCCACAGTGCCCCCCATGTCCCTTCCCACACTTACCTAAGGGCCTTTCCCCACTTTTCCTGCTGCCGCCGTCACTGCGCGCTGCTCTCAGCGCGTGGCATCCCTGGCGCGCGTCCGGGCATCCCCACGACCCCGCGTTCTGCGCGGGGTCATCAAAAGGTGCCGTTTTCGCCAGCGCCAGGGATGCCGCGCGCTGAGGGGGCGTGAGAGCGGCAGCGTCGGGGCGGCTGCGCTGTCGCCGCCCCTGACATGGGGAGTGCAGTGGGACCCCGCACTACTTGCGGAGAGTAGCGCGGGGCTTAAGGTAAGTGGGGAAAGGGCCTTAGTTCCTTTCCTTTTCCTAGAACTTTTTCAGGCTGAAAGAAAGGCCTGTTCACAGCACACTACAGTTCCCAGGAGACCTTGAGGCTCACAAGGTCTCCTGGGAAGTATAGTTCCCATCACATCCATGTCTTTTTTTCTTACCTATGCCTCCACCAGGCCCTTGAATCAGTCTGCAGGGTGCTTTTGTGGTGTATTGGGTAGTAATGTCAGTAAATTAGTGACACTTTGGAGTTTGTCTCCCTACTGACAGCTGGGCACCCACCGGGGTGATAACTTGCAGACAGAAAGAACTCCTGCTTAAGGGGACTAAATTAAGAGTTCTGCTTTCCCACCTGCACAATGTTCAGTCTGAAACTGTCCCAGAGGAGGGGGACTATTGGAATACCCTGCGTGTGTTCCAGGGAAGAATGGGTTTCCCCACACAGCCCCTCTTGGGATGGTTCAAGGTTGAAAAAATGGCAGAAACACCTCCTGGGACTCCAGAAATAGCCTCGCCACTCGTGCCATAAGAACAAGCCAGCTGGATCAGACCAGAGTCCATCTAGTCCAGCTCTCTGCTACTTGCAGTGGCCCACCAGGTGCCATTGGAAGCTCACATGCAGGATGTGAAAGCAAGGGCCTTCTGCGGCTGTTGCTCCCGAGCACCTGGACTGTTAAGGCATTTGCAATCTCAGATCAAGGAGGATCAAGATTGGTAGCCATAGATCTACTTCTCCTCCATAAATCTGTCCAAGCCCTTTTTAAAGCCATCTAGGTTAGTGGCCATCACCACCTCCTGTGGCAGCATATTCCAAACACCAATCACACATTATGTGAAGAAGTGTTTCCTTTTATTAGTCCTAATTCTTCCCCCCAGCATTTTCAATGAATGCCCCCTGGTTCTAGTATTGTGAGAAAGAGAGAAAAATTTCTCTCTGTCAACATTTTATATCCCATGCATAATTTTATAGACTTCAATCAGTGCCAGCCATCACTGCTCCACATACACTATCACAAAAACAACCGCAGACTCTACCAATTGCTCCCTAACACCAATGGATTCAAAATTTGCCTTTAGTGCCCTGGGCCCAACCTGGTGGAACACTCTCCCCCCAGCCATCTGGGCCCTGCGAGATCTAGAACAGTTCCGCAGGGCCTGCAAGACGGAGTTGTTCTGCCGGGCCTTTGGGGAGGTCGGTCGTTGAAAGTGCCGTCCCCTGCGCCCCATATTCCACCTTGGGGGCTTGTCCATATTATACTGACCGCCCGGTGAGTTTGTCATTGTTTATGTTATCATCTGATTTTAAGATGGAGGTTGATGGTTTTATTGGTTGTACACAGCCCAGAGCCCTTTGGGGATGGGGCGGTATATTAAATCTGATAGATAAACAGACAGACAAACAAACAAACAAGCTGGCCATTTCCTGCCCAAGGGCCGGCCTGGCTTGTGGCCACCCCCACAAAAAATGCAGTGCCTACTGATTGGTTGGCCCAGAGCAGTGAGGCGGGAAGAATACTCTAGTTCTGCTCCTGTGGCGTTTGCACAGCGACAAGGGTCACACAGGGATATTTAAAAAGAACCACCAATTTTTGAAAGTTGCAGGATAAAGGAAATATTGCGGGGCAACACCGGGGCAAGCCCGCTTCAGCTTCGGAAACCATGCAGAATTCTCGGCTGCACAGGGATATTTTTCCTGCTCATCCTGGAATATTTTGACCGTGCGGAAATGGCCCATGTGCACCCTGCTCCTGATCTGAACCAGTCCCTGTCTGCATGGGATGTGGGGAGAACCTGAAGCAGACACAGGGAAGGGGCCCCAGTCCCAATATGTGTACTCTGTCGTGTGTGAACTAGGTCTAAATCTATAGAACCACCACCTTTTGAAATAGTGGTTTTCCACCTGGACTGTAGGTACCCGTGGAAAAAGAGAATGGTGGAAAGTATCAGAAAGCAGAGGCGTAGCTGGGCCAAGCTGCACCCGGTGCGCAGTGTGTTTTTTCCACCCCTATGACCCCCCCCGCGGCATCCCCCCACCCCCCTTCCCACCCCCTTCTCACACTTACCTTAGTTCCTTTTCTTTTTCTGGCTGAAAAAAGCGGCCTCTTCACAGTTCAGGCTAAAAACTGCCTGAGGAACTATACTGTAGTTCCTCAGGCCGTGTTTGAGCCTGAACTGTAAAAAGGCCGCTTTTTTCAGTCTGAAAAAGTATTAGAAAAAGAAGAACTAAAGTAAATGTGGGAAGGTGGCTGTGCGGTGAGGCTGCGGGGGGGGGGCGGGGGGGTTGCAAGGAAAAGTGGGAGGGGCCGGGGGACAATTTTCTGCCCCCCACGCACGTGCCCGGTGAGCAACGCACCCCCCCCATTCCCTTGCTGCTCCACCACTGTCAGAAAGTCACAGCTTACTTTTAGCAACCCCCGTAGGGTTTCAAAGCAAGAGACACTCAGAGGTGGTTTGCCTTTTCCTGCCTCTGCTTAACCTGGTATTCCTTGGAGGTCTCCCATCCAAATGATAACCATGATGGACGCTGTTGAGATCTGACAAGATCGGACTAGCCTGGACTATTCAGGACCGGGGGGGGGGGGCAGAAAGAGAGTATATATCCATGAATACATGGAGCTGCCGTCTACGGAATCAGACCATCTGTCCATCTAGGTCAGCCTTGCCTGCTCAGCCTGGCAGATGCTCTTCAGGGGCTCAGGTTGAGGTCTTCCACATCGCCTGCAACATGCTCCTGTGACCTGGAAATGCCAGAGATTGAATCTGGGACCTTCTGCATGCTCTCCCCCTGAGCTGTGGCCACTCCAGTGTCTTAGCACCTGCCCAATCTGGTGAGGATACGGCAGGACTCTGTCTTGGGCTTCCCCTTCTCCAGCAAAAGGATTGTGAAGTCACCAGTTGTTCAAAAATCCAGGAGAAGTCGCCAACCAGGCTCCTCCACCCAAAGGAAGCTGAACCAGATGTGTTTTCACACTCCTACATTCCTGCTGGGTGACCTTGGGCTAGTCACAGTCCTTTGGAACTCTCTCAGCCCCACCTCCCTCACTAGGTGTGGGGAGTTGGAAGGGAAAGGAGCTTGTAATCTACCTTCAGGTTCCTTACAGGAGAGAATGGCGGGGTATAAACTCCTCCTCCTCCTCCCTCTCCCTCTCCTCTTTCTTCTTCTTCTTCTTCTTCTTCTTCTTCTTCTTCTTCTTCTTCTTCTTCTTCTTCTTCTTCTTCTTCTTCTTCTTCTTCTTCTTCTTCTTCTTCTTCTTCTTCTTCTTCTTCAGTTTACCGTACTTCTCCCCACCGTCAGACACAGGAAGCTCAGGAATCCTGTCGCCAGTTACAGAGGCTTCCTTGGGAATGACTCATGGAAAATGTTTTAAATAGAAATGTAAATAAATACATTTTAGTTTTGAGACAAAGACAGAAGAGAATATGGTAAAAACAGGCAGAGCCGAGTGGAAAAGAGCCGTTTTTGCTCTCCAAAATTAATAGCCCCCTCACTATGGTAAAGTTGGTAGTTTTATTGTCAGAC
Organism: Sphaerodactylus townsendi; assembly: GCF_021028975.2. Classification (NCBI taxonomy): domain Eukaryota; kingdom Metazoa; phylum Chordata; class Lepidosauria; order Squamata; family Sphaerodactylidae; genus Sphaerodactylus; species Sphaerodactylus townsendi. The sequence goes on from NC_059427.1 coordinate 159,917,730, forward strand.
ACAAGAATGGAAATCTTGGAAGCTGCAGTACTTACATGCGCTTTGGAAAATTTAGAACAGCACAGGGTGAATTTCCGGATTGTCAAGAAGAAGAAGAGGAAGAAGAAGAAGAGTTGGATTTATATCCCCCCTTTCTCTCCTGTAAGGACACTCAAAGAGAATCTCCTTTCTCTTCCTGACCCCCAACAAACATCTTGTGAGGTGGGTGGGGCTGAGAGAGCTCCGAAGAACTGTGACTAGCCCAAGGTCACCCAGCTGGCATTTGTTGGCGTGCACAAGCTAATCTAGCTCACCAGATAAGCCTCCACAGCTCAAGTGGCTGAGCGGGGAATCAAACCCGGTTCTCCAGATTAGCATGCACCCGCTCTTAACCACTATACTATACATTGTAAGGTATTTATGGTTTGGGACTAACATGCCTGATGCCCTTATGAACATGCCTGACCACTGCTGTCATCTTTGGTGGCCACTTTAGTTCCCCCTCCTGAGGGAACTAAACTACCTTCTGAGATCAGGCGATGACAAACGGAGAGAGGGCCTTCTCAGTCATGGCCCCAAAGCTCTGGAACTCTCTTCCTAGAGAGACTCACTTCCCCCCTTCTCTTGCCACTTTCTGCCAGGGGGTGAAGCCTTTTTTGTTTCGTCTGATATTCCTTCAACGATTCCTCCTTCCTAACCAGTCTTTTAACTGCTGTTTTTATGCCTTGTCCATATTATAGTTCAGTGATGGTGAACCTTTTCGAGACCGAGTGCCCAAACTGCAACTCAAAACCCAATTATTTATCGCAAAGTGCCAACATGGCAATTTAACCTGAATACTGAGGTTTTAGTTTAGAAAAAAACGGTTGGTTCCAAAGCACGCATTACTCGGGAGTAGGTTTGGTGGTAGTTGGTGGCTTTGCTTGGATACAACCGTGCAATGCTTCGAATGGGTGAATCACAACCCTAGGAGGGTTTAGAAGCAAGCCCCATTGCCAGCAACCAAGCTTACTCCCATGTAAAGGATTGCGCTTTAGTTCTTTGCATGAAAGCCAGTGGGGTTTAACAGCACTTAACAGGGTTACCTGCGTGTCGTGCCCAGCAGCCCAGGCCAGCCTAGATATGTGTGTGCGGGGGGGGGGGGCAATTTTCCACCCCCAACATGATGAACTCTGTGCGCACGTGCCCACAGAGAAGGCTCTGAGTGCCACCTCTGGCACCTGTGCCATAGGTTCACCACCACTGTTTTAGTTTGTGTTTAATTGTGTGTGTGTGGAGCGGGGGAGTTGAAATTTGATTTTATCATGTATGTTTGAAATTGTTGGCTGCCTCGGTTGCCCTTGGGAGGGGGAGTATCAATTCTGCAAATAAGCAAACAAACAAATCCAAAGCCTGTGCTCTTCCGTGCGTGTGCTGCGAACACCCTTGTGTGTGTATGGGAACATCCCTTTCCCTTCCTTCGTCCAGGAAACAGTCATGTCCCTCCAGCTTCCCAGTTTTAACACTACTCAACAGTGACCAGGCATCCCTGTCCCCAAGCCACACACACTCGCACAGTGCAGAGCAGAAGTGACCAGTCACATTTCCAAACCTTCAGGTAGAATGCAGTTCAATGTAGCAAAATGTAAAGTGATGCACACAGGGGCAAAAAAATCCAAACTTCGCATACACGCTACAGGGGTCAGTGCTATCAGTCACAGACCAGGAAAGGGATTTGGGCATCTTAGTTGATAGTTCCATGGGAATGTCAGCTCAATGCATGGCAGCTGTGAAAAAGGCAAACTCTATGCTGGGGATAATTAGGAAAGGAGTTGATAATAAAACTGCAAGGATTGTCATGCCCTTATATAAAGCCGTGGTGCGACCACACTTGGAGTACTGTGTTCAGTTCTGGTCGCCACATCTCAAAAAGGATATCGAAGAGATAGAAAAAGTGCAGAGAAGGGCAACGAGCATGATTGAAGGATTGGAGCACCTTCCCTATGAGGACAGGCTGCAGCGTTTGGGACTCTTTAGTTTGGAGAGGAGACGTCTGAGGGGGGATATGATTGAAGTCTATAAAATTATGCATGGGGTAGAAAATTTTGACAGAGATAAATTTTTCTCTCTTTCTCACAATACTAGAACCAGGGGGCAGCCATTGAAAATGCTGGGGGGAATAATAAGGACTAATAAAAGGAAACACTTCTTCACGCAACGTGTGATTGGTGTTTGGAATATGCTGCCACAGGAGGGGGTGATGGCCACTAACCTGGATGGCTTTAAAAAGGGCTTGGACAGATTTATGGAGGAGAAGTCGATCTCTGGCTACCAATCTTGATCCTCTTTGATCTGAGATTGCAAATGCCTTAACAGTCCAGGTGCTCGGGAGCAACAGTCGCAGAAGGCCCTTGCTTTCACATCCTGCATGTGAGCTCCCAAAGGCACCTGGTGGGCCACTGCGAGTAGCAGAGAGCTGGACTAGATGGACTCTGGTCTGATCCAGCTGGCTTGTTCTTATGTTCTTATGTTCTTAGAATCAGCCAACAATCAACTGCTGCTTAAGCCACAGTGTGATGACGGCCTTGTGAAATCCTAGGATGCTCTCCTGGGACAATGACCGACTGACCAAGATCACTGAATCACCAGGAGGCCAAGAAGTACCCAGATTTCTGGGGTGAATCATAAAAGGAAGCTGAACTCAGGCAGAGGTGGAGCTACCAGGGGGCAGGGACTGGGAGGGGTGCACATTGCACCAGGCGCATGCCGGGGGGAGGACAAAAATTGCCCCTCCCCCCGTAGCGCCCCGCCCTTACCCTAGTTCAGCCTGAAAGTGCAGGCTGAAAAAGGCGTCCTGTTCACTTGAGGCTAAAAGCGGCCTGGTGAGAACTAAACTTCCCAGGAGGACCTGCTAGTAGCCCTTAGCACGGTTCTCCTGGGAAGTGTAGTTCCCACCAGGCCGTTTTCAGCCTCAAGTGAACAGGCCACTTTTCCCAGCCTGCACTTTCAGGCTGAACTAAGGTAAGTGTGTGTATGTGGGGTGTGTGTGTGTTATTGTGTTGAACTTGCTGCTGGAGTGGGAGAGATCGCAGAGTGCAAGCGCATCGAGCGACCAGTATCAGGCCCAGCTATGCCTCTGATCAGCAAACAATCAATTGCTGCTTTAACCACAGTATTATGATGGCCTTGTGAAATCCTAAAGTGCTGTCCTGGGACAATGACCGACTGAACTCACTGAATGACCAAGAAGGCCAAGAGGCACCCGGATTTCTGGGGTGACTCATAAAAGGAAGCCGAACTCAGTGCCTGAACTCAGCGGCCAAGTTGTCACCTGCCTTGATGCTAGCAAGCAAATGCAAAGCAGGTAGTGGCTTTGGCAGAGGCGTTATCTAGGGAAAATGTAGCCGGAAGGAAATCTGAGTTTCCCGCCCCACTCCCCCCATACAGGTGGCCGCCCTCCCCCACCACGACCAAACAATGTTTTTTTGCACCAGGTCATCTCAAAGTCACCATCGCATTATAGAACATGCCCCAACTCACAAATCTGAACACAGCAATGGTTTATGCCACACTTGGTGCAGTAGTGGCTAAGAGCAGGTGCACTCTGATCTGGAGGAACCGGGTTTGATTCCCAGCTCTGCTGCCTGAGTTGTGGAGGCTGATCTGGGGAATTCAGATTAGCCTGTACGCTCCCGCACACGCCAGCTGGGTGACCTTGGGCTAGTCACAGCTTCTCGGAGCTCTCTCAGCCCCACCCACCTCACAGGGTGTTTGTTGTGAGGGGGGAAGGGCAAGGAGATTGTAAGCCCCTTTGAGTCTCCTGCAGGAGATAAAGGGGGGATATAAATCTAAACTCTTCTTCTTCTGTGTGTGGGGGAGGGGGGGAAATGTCCTGTTTCTTTACTAAAGACTTAAAGAGTCAGGTCATGAAAAGATTTGCCTACCTATTTCCACACATTAAGCCTCTGTTAAAGGATTTTTTCTCCAGATTGCTGGAACCCTAGAAGGGCTTTTTGTTTATATATTTCCCCCCACCCCCACCCCAGTTTATAACAGCAGGGAGGATGGTGCTTGTATGTGTGTGCATGTGTAAATGTGCTGAGCCAGTTTTGGTTAACAAAACTCTGTTGGCACGCTAGATTAATTCCTTTTCATCCATGACTCTTATGCAGGAGGAGGAGGAGGAAAAGGAGGAGGAGTTTGGATTTATGTCCTCCTTTTCTGTAAGGAGACTCAAAGGGACTTACAATCTCCTTTCCCTTCCTCCCACCCCACAACAAACACCCTGTGAGGTCGGTGGGGCTGAGAGAACTCCAAAGAACTGTGACTAGCCCAAGGTCACCCAGCTGGCGTGTGTGGGAGTGCATAGGTTAATCTGAATTCCCCAGATAAGCCTCCACAACTCAGGCAGCAACTCCTTCACAACTCCTCCTCCTCCTCCTCCTCCTCCTACTACTACTACTACTGCTGCTGCTGCTACTGCTACTGCTACTGCTACTGCTACTGCTACTGCTACTGCTACTACTACTACTGGCACAGTTGGGACAACCAACTGTTTTGGTTGAAGCAGAAAACAGAAATGCCTCATGGCCCATGAAACAGAGCCAAGAATGAGAGGAGGGCTGGTGTGACGGTCCAGCTGCCGTATGCAAGGCCGATTGTTGCCAACTCTTGGTTGGGGAATTCCTGGAGATTTGCGGGGGTCGTGCGTAGGGAGAATGGGAGGCAAAAGACCTTGGGGGAGGCGTGGGTATAATCAGTGGTGGGATTCAGCCTGTTCGCACAACTTCGGCAGAAGCGGTTGTTAAAATGGTGCTTGTAAAACAACCAATTGTTAAATTATTTGAATCCCACCGCCGGAACCGGTTGTTAAATTATTTGAATCCCACCACTGGAACCGGTTGTTATGTTATTTGAATCCCACCACTGGTATAATGCTATTGAGTCCACATTCTAAGGCAGCCATTTCCTCCAAGGGAACGGCTCTCTAGTCTGGAGGCCGGTGGCAATTCTGGGAGATCTCCAGCCCCCCCCCCCCCCCGGAGACTGGCAGCCCCGACCAAGTCCGTGCAAAAGGTGCGGCGCTGTTGTGCCTCTCCTCTGCCTTTCGGTGAGGATTTTAGGGGCGAATGTCCAATTCGTCTGTTTCTCATCCCGCTGTCCTTCGTAGCACCCCAGACTGCCTCCTGCTGCTTTCCTGGAGGGGGTCGTCTTTGCCTTGGGAGCCGATGGCCAGTATGAAGGACCGGTTGCGGCAGATTTCTGCTTGGGCCTCCCTCCTGGTCTGCAAGAGAGGAAATGCTCCAGTCACACACACACACACACACACACACACACACACACACACACACACACACACACACAGAGAGAGAGAGAGAGAGAGAGAGAGAGAGAGAGAGAGAGAGAGAGAGAGGAGTAGGACTGGCCGTGGAAGGGGCCGTGGCATGTGAGGGAAGGGCGCCGCTCGAAGCCAAGATTCTTGGCCAACTCTGAGAAAGGATTTGATGTGGCCTTCTCTATTTACAGATGTTTGGGAGTCTCAGATGGAAACAAGGCCAAAGTTGATTACAGACTAGCAGATGTTTTTTGGGGAAAGCAAGAGGGACAGATTCTTATCTCGGCCACGTCTTGGATCAATGCGGGTCAGGCATCCCCTCAACATCCTGCTTTGTTCCCGGCTGGGGCGTGAGGTAGAATCGGGGGCAGGGGGGCTGGGGGGGGCACAGGACCAAATCAGGCCTTAAACATGTATATGTGCACGTGCACACACACACACACCCAGATACACTCACCCACAGTTCAGTGAACAGATTGGGGGGAGCACAGGGGGTTAGAACTGGAAGCAGATGGTCACTTTGGCAGGGCGCCGGAAAAAAGAATCTGTTCCATACATCACACACAGCAGTCTCGGCAGAGACCTCTGCCAGGAAAAACAGAATTACCTCTCTGATTACAGCAAGCAGGCGCAAGGACTCTTCCTGTAACGTGGGCCTTTGTGCCCCAGCCAGGCCAGAGACGGGCGGCTGGGTTTTGCAAAAGTGCTGGGGGAAGCCAGAACCGCCTCGCGGCTCAGATGAGGCCTACAGAAGAGAGGAGTTTTTCCTCTTGCTTCAGAATGGGGGTGTGCTTTGGTGCAGGAATCTTTTCCTTTCAAGCGCCAAGAACCGCCCCCCCCCCCCCCTCCAAGTAACTTTTATTTTCAACCGGGAAAGTTTGCAGGACAAAAAACAGTCAGTGGATCTACGGCTGCTCCCACCCTTCAAGTTCTCCCCGCCTTTGTTGTTTGTAAAAGTTATTTTCTTTAAAAAGCAAAAAAGCTGCGGTGTAGGAGGTTAAGAGCTCGTGTATCTAATCTGGAGGAACCGGGTTTGATTCCCAGCTCTGCCGCCTGAGCTGTGGAGGCTTCTCTGGGGAATTCAGATTAGCCTGTACACTCCCACACACGCCAGCTGGGTGACCTTGGGCTAGTCACAGCTTCTCGGAGCTCTCTCAGCCCCACCCACCTCACAGGGTGTTTGTTGTGAGGGGGGAAGGGCAAGGAGATTGTCAGCCCCTTTGAGTCTCCTGCAGGAGAGAAAGGGAGGATATAAATCCAAACTCCTCCTCCTCCTCCTCCTCCTCCTTCTCCTCCTTCTTCTTCTACTTCTTCTTCTTCTTCTATAATAGTTAGATGTTAGAACTATATAATAAGCAGAAGTCAGGAGGATGAGGCCTGGCTAACTCCTTCACTGCCTGACCCGAATTGTGTTGATGGGTTTTTTCAAAGTTATGCAAAGAGATTCTTGAGTAGCAGAGTTGCGCAGTGGCAAAGTAAAGATACGCAGGGAGGCTGAGTTGCTTTTGTATAAAAATATACTTTACTTGGCAAAAAGGAGGATAAAACAAGAAATACTATACTAGCAAATGCACAGTTAAGACTACATCTTGTCTAGTTCTATCTGACCATGAGGTCATCTCCTCATGTTCTGTCTTTGAACAAAGAAAGTCGGGTAACTTTATAACCTCTGATATACCTGTTTGCCAACATGTAAGCAGTGGGGATCGACTGACCGACAGCTGATCAATGGACTGGGTCATGGAACAGTGACCTCACTACCTTGTTCACATACAAACAGTTAACCTGAAGCTGGATTGTGACAGACACTTGCAGATGCCAACACGTGGTCTTTGGCAGGCAGTCCTGCGGCTTCCCGCAGAACGCTGATGATCAACTTCTTTTTTCCCTGGATTCTGGGACCCAGCTGAAGATATCAGGAGGCAGTGCTGAAGCAGCTACCTCCCTCCTCCCCACCCCCATGGCCAGTGGTGGGATCCAAAAATTTTAGTAACAGGTTCCCATGGTGGTGGGATTCAAACTGTGGCGTAGCGCCAATGGGGCTGGGCGGGGCACGACAGGGGCGTGGCCGGACATTCCAGGGGCAGGGCATTCCTGGGCGGGGCTGTGGCAAGGATGCAGCCGCTGCGCTGGTCGGGTGGGAAATGAATGCACGCAGGCACAGGCTGCCACGCACGCCGGTGCACCTCCTGCTAGACTGCTTCAAGTTCTGCGCGCTACTGCTAAGAGGAGGGGCATAACTAAGGCAAAAATCACGTGGCAAAATCACCAATTAGTCACCCCCTCTTGGCACACACAAATAATTAGCAACCTACTCTCGGGAACCTGTGAGAACCTGCTGGATCCCACCTCTGCCCATGGCACAGAACAAGGCAGTTCAGTTTCAGGACAGGCCCTAAGCCAGGGGTGGCCAACCTATGGCACTCCAGATGTTCATGGACTGCAATTCCCATCAGCCCCTGCCAGCGTGGCCAATTGGCCATGCTGGCAAGGGCTGATGGGAATTGCAGTCCATGAACATCTGAAGTGCCATAGGTTGGCCATCCCTGCCTAAGCCGTCCAGCCAGAGTGCTTTCAGCCTCCAGAACTGCAACTGACCTCAAGCAGTTCCCCTGGAGAAAACGGGCAAGTTGGAGGGCACCCTACCCTACCCAGATCTCTCCTTCCCAAACCCTCATCCAGGAATTTCTCAGCTCAGAGTTGATAACCCTAAATAACACCCCCCCCCCTCTTAAGTCTCAGGGACAGGAATAAACCATTCCCACATGCAAACAATTCCCTTTGGTGTTTTCCATCTGACTTTTTGGATGGATGTCTTGTAGGGGGTTTAGAATGCAAACAACTTCCTAATAAGCACATTCCAGGTTACACAAATTAGTCTGCAATTAGGAACACCCCCCCACACACACATACACACAGAGAGATTTTTTTAAAGCTCAAGGGCAGCTGTGTTTGGCTAAAAGGCAGCCTAATCTTTCCAGTCCAGCTCAATTTTACTGATGGAAACAGCTCCCCACAACAGATCCTCTGAAGATGCCAGCCACAGATGCAGGCGAAACATCAGGAGAAAATGCTACTGGAACACAGCCAGACAACCTAGAAAACCCACAACACCCTTGCTCCCACAACGCTTCTGTGTGAGATCGAAAGAGCTTCACATCTGTACAGGTATATGCATGCATGTGCAAAGCATGTATTCCAATATTTGCGCAAAGGTGAGCTTACTGCACCAATCATGTCACATTCCCCACAGATAAATAAAGTGAAAGGCAGGTACTTGGGACAAAAAGAACTAGACAAGATATTTAGTTGTTGAATTTTGACTGGGACAGCAGGGGGATTAGCACCACAGAGCAGGGGCGGAGCAAGGGGGAACTGCGCCTGGAGCCCACATGTGCCCCACCCCCCTGCTGCAGTGCTGCCCGCCCCCACCATGCCCCCCACACCATGTACCTGGGGCATTGCGCCCCCTTGTCCCGTTGGCGCTACGCCACTGCCACAGAGACAGGGGTAAAGAAAATAGACTGGGGAGATCCAAGCTTTCCCACCCTAATGGCAGTGATTCCAGTTTTGCTGCTATCTTTTCCAAAACTTTGCAGCCAATCAGGTTAAGAGAGAGCAGAGAAAAGCTGGGGGAAACCTGGAAGATACACCACAATGCTGTGGGAAGGGGGGGGGGGATCCACTTCCCGATAGCACTGAACTTGGAGCAGATAACTCATGCAGAAACCAGAGTAGCTAGTTTCAGTGTATCCCCTTTCTTGTTATAGTCTCTGCGGAAAAGAAAGAGCAATATTTCTTCCACATTCAAATGAGCCATATTATTCTTACATCTGGGAGCATTTCTTTCAAGAACAATTCTTAATAGAGCTTCAGCCATTTGCTTGTTTCCTTCAAGAAACCTTTGAAAGGCTAGACGTGAGCTACATTGCTTTGATATGTTGATAAATGAAACAGCTCTCAAATGGTGTGTCTTGGGACGGCGGTTTCCGACCCTCCATAAGGGCCCCCATGTTTGCCAGAAGGACAAAGGGATTTTGATGCCTCAGAGAAAACTTGTTCCACAGGTTACGGGAGGAGTTTCTCCTTCTTCTCTCCGGTCTTGGGATAAGATTCCCATCCAAAGAGCTTTGAACAAAGGTAGATGCTGTGAGGCCATGAGAAAATGATGCGTTACACGGATCTGTCTCAGAACTTCACTAAGAACATAAGAACGAGCCTGCTGGATCAGACCAGAGTCCATCTAGTCCGGCACTCTGCTACTCGCAGTGGCCCACCAGGTGCCTTGGGGAGCTCACGTGCAGGATGTGAAAGCAATGGCCTTCTGCTGCTGCTGCTGCTGCTTCTGCTCCCAAGCACCTGGTCTGCTAAGGCATTTGCAATCTCAGATCAAGGAGGATCAAGATTGGGAGCCATAGACCAACTTCTCCTCCATTAATCGATCCAAGCCCCTTTTAAAGCTATCCAGGTTAGTGGCCATCACCACCTCCTGTGGCAGCATATTCCAAACACCAATCATGCATTGTGTCAAGAAATGTTTCCTTTTATTAGTCCTAATTCTTCCCCCCAGCATTTTCAATGTATGCCCCCTGGTTCTAGTATTGTGAGAAAGAGAGAAAAATTTCTCTCTGTCAACATTTACTACCCCATGCATAATTGTATAGACTTCAATCATATCCCCCCTCAGACGCCTCCTCTCCAAACTAAAGAATCCCAAATGCTGCAGCCTCTCCTCATAGGGAAGGTGCTCCAATCCTTCAATCATGCTCGTTGCCCTTCTCTGCACTTTTTCCATCTCTTCGATATCCTTTTTGAGATATGGCGACCAGAACTGAACACTAGTCTCAGAACCTGGTGAGAGTCTAATGGCTTTGGAATGTATTAAAGCAGCTCATACCTGGATAAATCTATCCTGAATTTTTTTTAAAAAATAATTTTTTAAGCTTGTATCTCATGGAAGATATGGGGCAATTCCATAATTTATAGATCCTTTCATGGCCTACCTTATATCAGCTAGATTTCAGTCCAGTAGCACCTTAAAGACCAACAGGATTTTTGGGGTGTAAACTTTTAAGAGTCAAAGCCTCTTTCATCAGGTATCTGGGAGCTTTGATTTTTGGAGCCAAGGTGGTGTAGTGGTTAAGAACAGGTGCACTCTAATCTGGAGAACCTGGTTTGATTCCCTGCTCTGCCACTTGAGCTGTGGAGGCTTATCTGGGGAACTAGATTAGCTTGTGCGCTCACAACACATGCCAACTGGGCGACCTTGGGCTAGTCACAATTCATTGGAGCTCTCTCAGCCCCACCCACCTCACAGGGTGTTTATTTTGGGGGGGGGGAAGGCGATCGTAAGCCCCTTTGAGTCTCCTTACAGGAGAGAAAGGGGGGATATAAGTCCAAACTCTTCCTCTCTTCTTGGAAGCTTCATCCCTCAAAAATCTTGCTGGTTTCTAAAGTGCTAATGGAATCCAACTCTTCTATTGCAGATCAGAAACTATGTTATACCAGCAGCTCATGGCAGAAACAGGCACAGAATTGATAGCGGAGTCAGAAATGAATTATTCCATTTCTGATCTTGCACTTTAATAAAGGTGAAGTTATGTTGTATTGCTTTATAAGTTAGATAGGAACAAGTTGCATTAGGTAGAATGTAGGAATTACAGTTGTATTTTGTGTTCGTATCTGCATGAAACCTCCTTTGCTCAAGGCAGGAATCCACCCCTGCTCCACCCGTGCATGTCCCTTTTCATTTGCAAAAACCATGAATGGACGTTTGACAAAAGGGACCCCGGAAGAAGCACATCCATCCGCCTTAATCCCACCAGCAGGCAGATAAGGGTGCCGTCGTCGTTAGGTTTCGTTTCCTGGCTCCAAGCACCCAAAAGGACTCTTTTGTGTTTTTCCCACCTGCGGCTACGTCATCGCCTCGCCCTGCTTCTGCTGCGAAATTCAAGAAGGGACTGCCCTCTGGACTCTAATTGGTTCCTATGTATTTGGGGATGAATGATTGGTTCCTATGTATTTGGGAATGAATGATTGTAGGTTGTCCTGTACCCTCCCGGATTTCCCGGGCGGGAGACTGTGTATAAAAGTTGTCGTAAAGCTGCTAGGCAGCTGCAGTTGCCGTGGTGCCGAGGTGCTGACACGTAGGCCAGCATCTCAATAAACTCATTTTTTATTTTCACTATTCTCGCTGTGTTGGGTCCTGTTTCTGTTCCTCTGCGCTGCCGAGAGCTGGCAGATCTGAGAGAATAAAAGTTACCCAGGCAGCGCGGTAACAGAATGATAGGTGTGTTTTTTTAATCGGGTAGGGATAACTTTTTGCCCTGTCCTGGAGGGCCCTGGCTTGCTTGATATTGTTAGACCTTGGCTAAGCAGGTTGGCCCTGATTAGTATTTGGATGGGAGACCCCGAAGGCCATTCAGGGTTTCTAAGCAGAGGCAGATAGTGGCAGTCTGTAGACCACCCCTGGAGGCATCTTGCCTGGTTCACTTCTGGCCACGAGCTGACAGAATGCAGCGGGGATTCACTTCCCCTGGCTATGCACTTATTTTTATGTTAAAGTGAGATGCCTCATCCCCCTTGATGTGGAAATCTATGAGTAAAACGGTGACTCCTCCCTGCTGTGGCCCTCAGTCTTTAAACTGAGTGGCGTAGGAGGTTAAGAGCTCGTGTATCTAATCTGGAGGAACCGGGTTTGATTCCCAGCTCTGCCGCCTGAGCTGTGGAGGCTTATCTGGGGGATTCAGATTAGCCTGTGCACTCCAGCCAACGCTATGGGGCCAGCGCTGTGGGTGACCTTTGGGCTGAAGTCTCCCCAGTTCTTCGAGTCTCTCAGCCAGCCCCACCCCAACTCCACAGGGTGTTTGTTGTGAGGGGGGAAGGGTAAGGAGATTGTCAGCCCCTTTGAGTCTCCTGCAGGAGAGAAAGGGGGGATATAAATCCAAACTCTTCTTCTTCCTCTGGGAAACCGGCTGTCTCCGCAGGGCAGTATCATCGTCTGAGAAACCTCTTCTCAGCTGCTAAAGCTGCATTTGGCAGGAGGACGCCACAAAGAGCGACTGTCGATTGTGGGACACACACTTTTGTGGCTACAATAGCTGCCTACCTCTTAAAAAAAAAGGGAAACGGTGTTTAATGTATTGCTGAAGGCTTTCGCAGCTGGAATCACTAGGGTGTTGGTTTTCCGGGTTGTATGGCTGTGTTCCAGTAGCATTTTCTCCTGACGTTTCACCTGCTTCTGTGGCTGGCATCTTCAGAAAACCCACAACACTCTAGAAATGGTGTTTCTCTGTCAAGTCTCCTTCTCTCAGGCAGTTAACCTGCTCTGCTTTCTGAGTCATTCGGTGTCACTTTTCTGTGTTTTGGCAGGTTTGGAAACTTTTGTTCCTGTTTCCCTTCACGCGTCGTGCAGAGCATTTTGTCCATATTTTGTGGGGTAGTCAAAAGGCTTGAGGGAGTTCTGTAGCCCCTCCCCTTGGCACCCTGGCAACTTAACTCGGCCTGTAGCCAAAATTAGGTGCCATCCTAGAAGTGAATGACTGACCTCCTTTGGCACCACCAAGAAAGAGAATTTAGAGTAAGCAAAAACTTCCTTTTCTTCACTGCACATGACAGTTCTCCTGCCCTGCTATAAGAAGACCCACCCTCAAGTCGTACCTTATCCATTAACGTTCTTCTGGATCCCAGTTCTGTATTAATTGTCATTAATACAGAACAGATGTTTACATCAATTAGAGCAAGAAGAAATACAGGGAGCTGAGTTTCATTCCACGAGTTTCACAGAACTGCCGTTTATGAATCCAAATTTGTTCTTGCTGCATTTGCAAAGACCGCATGAGAATATCACAAGGGAGATTTGTCACGCTTTCTTTGTTGTGTTGTGATTTGTGTCTTTGCCTTTTCAACTTGTTGCTCTGCAACCTAAATTTATAGGCCTTCAACAATACAGCAAAGTGTAACAGTGTGGGAAGTCTCAGAATAACAAATTGCAAAGCCACACTTCATAAACTGCAGTCACGAATAACAGAGAGATCTTGAATAATCAAAGAAATAGTCAGACTGATAAAAGACACCAAGTTCCTTAGTTGTCTTTACACTGCAGATTCTGAACACTATGGATGAGCCGTAGATTAAAAAGGAAGCACTTCTCCTAATGATATCACAATTAACTTATCATGTTCATGTTCACCACCAGAAGATGGTTACAGTGGAACCTTGGTTTTCGTTGGTAATCCGTCCGAAAAGAATCGATGAAAACCGAAACCGATGAAAACCGAGGCAAACTTTTCCATAGGAATCCATGTAAATCCAATTAATCCGTTCTAGGCACTCCAAAAAACATACCAAAAACACATTTTTTGGTGAATAAACATAGTGTTTAATGCTGAAAACAGTAACAAACAATAACACTAGGACCAGCTTCAGAGCCAGTGGACCAATGTCGCACCAGAAAGCTGTCCAAAGAGGTCTGTTTCTGATTTGTCTGCCTCTTCAAGATTTGTCTGAAATGGGGCAAGACATTGTCATTAAACAAGTTGCAGACACGGCCTGCAACAGCTTTGTCCGGGTGATTTTTCTCCACAAATCCCTGCACCTTACTGCAAATCGATGAAAACCGAAGGCAATGAAAACCGAGGTTCAGCTGTACTAGTTTAAGACTGTACCACATAGATCCATGTGACAGTATTTTTTTGGGGGGAAGGGTATTTCTACTGAAATAATGACTTGGGGGGGATTCATAGAACCATAGAGTTGGAAGAGACCTAAAGGGCCGTCAAGTCCAACCCCCTGGAATGCAGGAACACATCATCAAAGCACTCCTGACAGATGGCAGTCCAGCCTTTCATTAAAAACCTCCACAGAAGGAGACTCCATCACACTCTGAGGCACTGAATTTCCCTGTCGAACAGCCCTTACTGTCAGGTAGCTTTTCCTGATGTTTAGGTGCCATCTCTTTTCCTTCACCTTGAACCCATGACTTCTGGGCCTAGTCTCTGGAGCAGCAGAAAACAAGCTTGCTCCCGCACAAACATCCCTTCAAATATCAAAACATGGCTATCATGTCACCTCTTAGCCTTCTCTTCACCCAACTAAACATCCCCAGCTCCCTAAGTATCTCCTCATAGGGCATGGATTCCAGACCTTTGACCATTTTGGTTGCCCTCCTCTGGACCCATTCCAGCTTGTCAATATCCTTCCTGAATTGTGGTGCCCAGAGTAGGGGAGCTGCAGAGACCACCATGTTCTCATTTCCCTCCCCTGCACTTTCCATATTCCAAACCACCCTCCAAGGAGCTATTGTCTGGCTGGTTCATGCAAGTTTTCTGCACAGTTCCTGGTGCTAAAGCAGGCCTACTCGGTGTTGCCCTGCAATATTTCCCTCAAATCGGGATTTTTAAAATTCTTTTTCAAATATCCCGGGGTGACCCCACTGCTGTGCAAACATCACAGGGGCAGAACTGGTTTATTTTTCCCGCCTCGCCACTCTGGGTCAACCAATCAAGAGGTTTGCGCGTGTGGGATTTACACTTGTGGTGTAAACAGAAAAGGCCCAGGCTCGTGCGGAACAAACTGGAGTATCACTTCCCAGTCCTAACTCAGTTTCAGGAAAGAAACGGGCAGCCGTGTGGAGAGAGACACTGGGATAAAATAGACCCAGGTTTAAAAAATGGTGGTACGCAGGTATAATTTGGCCATGCAGAAATGACCAGAATGGGGCAAAGGAAGACAGGGAATGGGCAAATTGATTCCTCCCAATGCTGCTTCTTTGCCCTGTCACACCCCTGTTCCCAGAAAGACTTTTTGGGGGTAGGGGAGGGTAATGGGGGCACTGTTACACATGTTTACATGCAGTACATAGAGCATCATCAAGCCAAATCTGGGGGCTTCCACGTGCTACGGAATTCCATCCGGCAGCTAGAATGGATCCTGTCAAACAGGCTTCTCTCCAAGCCCTTGTTTCCTGTCAGAGCTTCAGGCTGGTCAAGACACGCTATTGGCTTTTTGTGCCACAGAGCAGTCCTAAGAACTTGTTGACGCACCTCTTCTGTCGGTACGTCTGCCCTCAAACAGGCTGCGCTTCCACTGTGGAGAAGTTCCACTTTCCAGGAGTAGATGTGCTAGCTTTGTGAATATTTATATCCACAGCTGCTGTGGTTGCTTTATGGAAGGCAGCTGTGCAAATGCTGGTGGCATTCACTGACGTCATTGGTGCCACAACTCTCTTCGCCAGCTCTGCACCTTCTCTTCTAATTTGGTGCATTTAAACATTTTCAATACTAAAAGCTCCTTTCTGAGCAATGCAGTTGCAAGAACCTCCTCCTCCTCCTCCTTCTTCTCCTCCTCCTCCCAGGAAACTTGATATCGTTTGTTTATTTCTTTGAGCTGTCCTTTTTGGCTGTGGATTTCCCTTAAAAATGAACTGTATTTACTTCAACTGTTGTTACTCAATGAAACACAAATACAAATAGAAGAAAGGGGTTTTTTTAAGCAGGAAGGTGTTAACAGATGATGCAATGAGACAGCAAAACTTAGAGAATGGCTTCACTGTTACCTGTTGTGCATCCCAACAGAGTTCAAAGAAAGGCAGGCTCAAAAATACTACTATGGTTGCTTGCTTTTAAAAAGGAGCTGTGACTGCCAACCCGGCTCAAATGCACAGGAATGTTCTTAAGTACCTTCTTCCTTATTGGGGACCAAGCAGTGGGAAGTTACGGGTGGAGGGGGAGCTGAATGCTACCATGCCAGCCCCTCCTTCCCCTGGTCTCATGGTTCGGGGTGTGTGTGTCACAGTCTATCAGAGGCGTATCTAGGGAAAATGTAGCCTGGTGCAAAATCTGAGTGCCCCCCCCCCCCCTCGGTATGGGTGGCCGGCCTCCCCCACCACGACCAAACAATTTTTTTTTTTGCACCAGGTCTTGAAGTCAGTGTATGGACCCGGGGGGGGAGGAGGGGGGTGTGGGGGCAATTTTCCACCCCCATGTGACTAAATGGCCACAGCCCAGGGACAGTGGACCCCATATGGACCCCATATGGACCCTGCAGTCTATACAACACAAACCATGTGCCATTCACACATGTTGTAACCCCACCACCTACTTTCACATGTTCATCAGTCCCCAGATCCAAAAATGTCAGGAAGGTGTGCATGATCCTCCGTCTTATTTGAATAACAACCCTGCAAGGTAGATTCATCTGGCAGAGAGTGACTGGCACCATTCCACTTGGAAGGGAGAGATGAACTTGAACCCAGGTCTTCCTAGTCATGTCAGTAACTATGTCACAGTGGCACCCCATCCACCACATCCAGTTTTCTTGCCTTTTAAAAAGCAACATCCCTTCACACGTACCAGATTCCTTGGCCCCTATATGGCCTCTTGATCTTTTGAATTTGGGCTAGTTAAGTACATCAGCTCTCTGCTGATTTTTATGATTTGGTTTTTATGATTTTAAATGTTCCCGCTCAGAAACGTCCACTGTATTAACTCAGAGGGCATGTCTCCGTTTCTTCCTCATTGTGCTTTAAAGAGTAGCTGAACAACAACAAAAATAGAAACAGGCAGCCCAAAGGATGATTCAACAACTGAAAATCTTTGTAGAATTGTAAACATCGGGCAGGGAAAGTCACCGACCGGTGAGAAAGGAGACAGAATGGCCAGACAGAACTGTTCCGATCCCATGAAGGCAGGGACAGAATGGGGCATTAAAACAGCCCTGCGGAAAGCTAAGAGACACCCGTCATCACAGACCATGGCAGAGCCAAACAGCTGTGGCTTCCAGGTTCAGGACATCTTGGTCCACAACAGTTCACCCGAGCAGCCCCCAACTGGGAACTTTCCCAGCAAGGGACCCGACCAAACCACCACCGGATGAAGGTGTATCAATGAACTCCGAGCTCTATCACTGTTTTTGCAAAGATCTGAGGGTCAGCTTTGTGTGTACGTTAATGAACCACCCTGCCTTTTCTATTATCCAGAGGTGGTGAGTTTAGGGGTGAAGAGCAGGGGAGGACCGCTTCTTCTCCTTTTCTCTCCTCACTCCTCCCAATGCAGTTTTTCCAGAGGAGGAAAGATCATCAAGGTTCAGTTGGATCTATTTGTGTGGGACATGCGGCTGGGGAAAGGGTAGGGCTGGGGGAGCATCCTGACGGAAACCCAGAAGGGATTGCGTGCAGCAATTTACACCTACCCCGATCTGCTCCTGCCCAGCTGTGCTAAAATAAAGGGGTGCAAAAAACACTAGAGATGATGATTTGCCAATGATTTCCCCCCTCAAAAATACAAGGCAGATTCAAATACTGAATTGCCAGATTTTTTTTCAAAAAATAAAATAAAATAATTTGGCAAGAAATAAAAAACACCTGCTATTTGAATTAATTAGTTTGCTGCTTCTCAGCTCAATTCACGTAATTTTCTATTTGTCATTAATTTTCTTCTCAATATTTGATACATAGTTAATCTGGCATTTTTGATATTAATTCAACAACTACATAGTTCTTGACTGTAGTTGATGGCTGTGATTTTATACAGAGGATAATATTTGATTAAGTGAATGTATTTTAATTAAAGTGGAAATTTGGTTAGATGGGCTAGTTTAAATTAATTGTATGCAAATTTTCCTTTAAAAATCAAATTACAAAAAAAACCCTTGCTATATATTAAAGAAGCTTTATTCCACACCTTCAGTTGTAGTTGACTAAGACACACTTGAATGTAACAAAGAGCTTTGTTTCTGGTTGTTTCTAATGTTTTGATATTTAGGATGGCAATAATAAAGGTGATATCAGTAAATGTCATCTTCAAATATTAGCAGTAAGGGAAAAATGACTAAATATGAAAGCTAGAAAAGGTGAATTTAATCCCCTTTCAGAGACAAAAAAATCACCTTTACATAAAAAGATGAGATGAATATTCCTTTCAAAAATACAGAAGTGTTTCATGTTTTAAGGCTGGACTTTAAGTATGAAATAGCCACTGCTATTGAAAAGGTTTGTGTTCCTACTCAAGATACTATCTGTCATGATAGTAAATTAATCATAACAAAAAACAAACAAACCTGGTTGCATTCCCCCGCCAGGGACAAAAGTCCTTTTACATCATACTCTTTCAGACTGAAGATATCTTTGCAGAAGAATAAATATTTAAACGGAGATTTTAAAAGGACATTAATTGAAGACAGATCTAAATCAACATCCATCCGAACCATTTCCAAAATCCCTCTTTTAGAATCTTAATAAATACTGACATATGGATGTTGGGAGATATTACAGTCCAGATGAGTTAGATTTTGTTTTGTGTGCGCGAGTGAGTGAGTGTGCTCCTAATTCAAATTCTTGAGTGTGTTTTTGGCAAATACCATCCTGGCTCAGTAATTTAGTCAGGCAAAATTTTGTCCTCTGATTATTGTTGACCAGACTCCAGTAATGTGGATAATAGTCAGCATTTATAGAGCACTTTTCCTAAGTGCTCCACATACCACTTCAATAATCCTTCCCAGAACCCTGTCAGGTAAGCCAGAATTATTATTACGCCTGTCTTGCAGATGGGGCATTGATCAAAGGGAAGGTGGCTAGGCAGCGCCCCCCTTGTGAGCTCGGCTGGCTCACAGCTCCTGCCGTTTAACCACAATATTGCCAAGGAAGGCAGTTCCAAATTGGGTTCTTGTTCAGAAAGAACAGTGATGGGGATTTTTATAAACAAAGAATCCCATTTGGTTTTTTTGGGCGGATACATATATGTGGCGTTTTGCTAGCCCAGTTCCATGGTAGTGAAACACAGGCTTGGCATCATGCGAAGAATACCCTAGCCCCATTTGTTGTGGCAACAAGGAAAGCTGCGGCCAGGACTGGCCAAAGCACCACCAAAGAGGAGCTGACAGGAAGAGATTCTTGCAGGAGAGCAAACATGGATGCCACTTAATTGCAGGAAAATGGACAGGTGTGGAGTGATCCCGAGGGGCTTGTGGCCAGGCAGGAAGGCGAGGAGGGTGCTCCTGGACCTTCTGGGTCTACCTTTCCAGTGTCAGTGGGGCCCGGTGGGTAGAAGGACCTGCCTTTCAATTGGAGCCAGCCTATGTGCCTCGTGCAGCTGCTCGATCCCATGGAGATCATCTTGTCAATCTGGTGTTTCCTTGTGCATCCCTGGGTGCCAGGCTGCCTTTCACAGGGTGCAGACGCAGATCCTCCCAAGGGCCTGCGGGCTGCGCTCCAATCTGTAGCCTCTCTTCCCAGCTCTCATTTCAGGCTTTGCTCTTCCGCTTGAGACCTGAGAGTCGCTGTTCCCTGCTGAACTGCATTCACACAGACAAAGGCAACACTGGAGTTGGGGGCTTCGTGGTCCCTGGGCAGCTATGGGGGGCAGAGCAAAGGCAGGTACTCTGTGCAGCGGAGGTCTGATAGGCTTCCCTTAGGTTTTGGAGAACCCACAAAGGGCAGCGAATGGTTCGACTGTCGTTCAATTGCATAGCTTTGCTATTATGGTGCCATTTGTGCACTTGGTTTCCCTGAACCTCCAGACAGCTCTGCCTGCTCCTTTGCTCATTAGAGCGGAGCTTTATGGAGGTATCTGAGGGCGGCTGAAGTTCTGGCTGGGTGGGTAAATTGGGGGCCACGGATCTCCCCTCAGCCGCCTCTCACGTCCTGAAATTCCAGTTTCAAGGGGTAGAACTTTGAACAAAGCCTCAATTGACGAGGTGCCCGCTGGTGCCATGGCAACGCCAGCTCTGTCTTGCATGGGTAGAGTGTGCCAAGAAGGTGCCATGGTGACGCTCGAGAGGCGCGTGGAAACCTGTGAAATCCCTGCAGCTGAGGAGGAGGGCAATTGTCCGCCCTGGGCACCCTCCTTAAAGAAGCCCCGTCCCCTTCTCCACCCCATGCCCCTGGGTAGGGACGGCTTGGCAGCGGTTTCCTCTCTTAAGCTGTCTCTGTGCAGCTGTTATTTGGGGAGAAGTGAGCTCAATAGGGTGCCCCCCCCTCCATTGGCACAGCCTGTGTGCTTGCCCATTGTTGTGCTTTATACCAGCCGGCTGAATAGGAGGAGGCATCTGTTTTCTTCCAGCGATGGGAACTTCATTTCCAAAACCCTGGCATCAGATTAGGGGTGACTGGGTTGGGGGGGGGGGGGCTCCATTGTCCGAAGGGGGCATTATGTTTCTATCACTAATGCAGCTCACACAGAGAAGGCGGAGAGGCGATGCCAACAGCTATGACCCAGTCTGCCCCAGCTGACGGCTTTGCCAGTCTCCTTGTGCCACTCCTTCCTTTCTACCCGTGCCAGCGGATTCACCCCACCCTACCCACCCCTTTGAATGAGGCTGCCATGGGAGCAAGATCTCGCAGGCAGACAGAAGCAGAAAAGCCAATCTTTAGAGGGAAGCTGGTGAGAGAGACAAGGCCAGGGCCGAGACGGGAGACGAGATGCCCGCATTCGGGGGCCCTTTCTCACCTCCTGGCAATGGAGTAGAGGGAGTCTGTTTAAGCTGCAGCCCTGGGAAGCGCATGGCCGGATTTGTGGCTGGGGGGGGGGGGGGGGGCCAGCCTTGCTTGGAACCAGCCATTGTGAGCCCTGAAAATAAAAAAGCAAGCCAACACACGAATGAAGCAAACCTTTAATATCCAGACCAAAAGTGCAGAATTACTCTGACATCACATTAGGATGACATTTAGTTATGAAGTGGCTTGACAGTGGAGTTGATTTATTCATTTGAAACCATTTATTATTAGCTCCTTTCCTTCCTTACAGGACTCAAGGCTGCTTACAATACACCATCATGGGATCACAGAGTTGGAGGAGGAGGAGGAGGAGGAGGAGGAGGAGTTTGGATTTATATCCCCCCTTTCTCTCCTGCAGGAGACTCAAAGGGGCTTACAAACTCCTTACCCTTCCCCCCTCACAACAAACACCCTGTGAGGTAGGTGGGGCTGAGAGAGCTCCGAGAAGCTGTGACTAGCCCAAGGTCACCCAGCTGGCATGTGTGGGAATGCACAGGCTAATCTGAATTCCCCAGATAAGCCTCCACAGCTCAGGCGGCAGAGCTGGGAATCAAACCCGGTTCCTCCAGATTAGAATGCACCTGCTCTTAACCAACTACCCCACTGCTGATCCTATGAGAGACAGCAAGGGCCATCAGGTACAACCTGCTGCCATGCAGCGCTACATAACCAAAATACATAAAGTAGATAGAGATGCCAACCTCCAGGTGAGACCTGGGGGTCCCTGGAATTCCACCTCATTGCCAGGGTTCACATCCCCTGGAGAAAATGGCTGCTTTGGAGGGTGTCCTCTGTGGCAGTTTGTCTGCCCCTGGAAGCTCCGGGCCAGGCCTTCCCTCCCCAGCGTCACTCCTCCTCAAATTCTCCCCTACATTTCCAGGATTTTCTCCTAACTTGAAGCCGCTGGGGTAACCCCAAATACAGGCCACACACACACACACACACACACACACACACACCACACACACACACACACACACCACACACCACACACACACACACACACACACACACACACACACCCTACCTGACAAGTCGAGTACATAGAAATACATTTAAAATAATAGAATCATAGAGGGAAGAGGCTACAAGGCACATAGCTCCTGCTATGCGGGAATATTCAATCAAAGCACCCTTGAGAGTTGGCCATCTAGCCTCTGCTTAAAAACCTCCCAAGAAGGAGACTCCACCCCCCACCCTTCCCAAGGCAGCGGATTCCACTGTCAAGCAGTCCTGACAGTCAGGAAGTTCTTCCTAATGTTTAGGTGGAATCTCTTTTCCTGCACCTTGAACCCATTACTCCATGTCCTCAGTCTCCAGAGCAGCAGAAAACAAGCTTCCTCCATTTTCACCATGACACCCCTTCAAGTATTTAAACATGGCTACTGTGTCACCCCTTAATCTTCTCTTCCCCAGACTTAACATACCTAGTTCCCTAAGTCTCTCCTCATAGGGCAAGGATCCCAGACCTTTTACCATTTTGGTTGCCCTCTCTGGACCTGTCCCAGCTTGTCAATATCCTTCTTGAAGAGGCTTTCCCCACTACAGAAGGGAGCTAAGGCTCTTAACTTTGTTCACTCTCACTTCTGTGCGAGGGCGATTCCTAGGCTGTCCCCTACAGCAACTGGAGTTGGCCCTGGAACCCAGGAGCTTAAGTGGGCAAGGGATCATCTTGGTGCCTGTTCTCTGGGCCTTTGATCGTGGATTGGCGCTGGTGTTAATGGGCAGGAACGGGGAGCCGCCTTTTTTTAAAACAGTTTTTAAAGTTTACAGGCTTTACAGTTGAGCATGCTTTCTGCCTGTCTTATGTACTGGTCCTGTTTCATGCATGCCACAAAAGCGGCTTGTGATTGGTTGAACGAATGAGGTGGCATTTCAATGCTTCCCCACTTCGAAGCGGTATCGACCTTGTTCCGGCAGAAAAGTGTAGTTCATAACTGCGACAAGGATGCCGCAGTTCTGAGGGGGTGGGGGGGGGGGCTGAGACAAAACCATGTTGAGCTCGGTGGCAGTGGGGATTCACTGAGGCGAACCTAGGTAGAAACCAGTTCAACTCTGTCAGTGGGGAAAGCCCCTGAAGTGTGGTGCCCAGTATTCCAGGTGAGGTCTGACCGATGCAGAATAGAGTGGTAATATTATGTCCCTCGATTGAGACACTATTCTCCTTTTGATGCAGTCCAGAATTGCACTGGCTTTCCTGGCTGCCATATCTGACTCATGTTGAGTTTGTGGTCTACTGAGACTCCCGGATTCCTTTCACATTTAGGGTTGCCAAACCCATCCTATATTTGTGCTTTTCTTTTCTTTTTTTTCTACCCATATTACATTTATCTCTGTTGAAATTAATTTTGTGAGTTTAGGTGGAATCTAGCTCTCTAATCTGTCCAGATCATTTTGAATCCTGCCTTGTTCTCCAGGGGATTAGCTCCCCCTCCTAATTTGGTGTCATCTGCACATTTGATTAGCATGCCCTCTATTCCATCATCCACATCATTGATAAAAATATTGAATAGCACTGGGCCCAGGACAGAACTCTGTGGCACCCAACTAGTCACTTCTCTCCAGGGTAAAGATGAGCCATTGGTGAGCACCCTTTGGATTCGGTCAGTCAATCAATTACAAATCCACCTAACAGTAGCATTGTCTAGCCCACGTTTAGTAGCCTTTTTGCAAGAATTTCATGAGGGACCTTGTCAAAGGCCTTACTGAAATCAAGGTATACTACATCCACAACATTCCCTTCACCTACCAAGCTTGTCACTCTATTAAAAAAACATGTAAGATTTGTCTGCCATGACTTGTTTTTAAGAAACCCATTTTGATTTTCAGTGATCAAATTATTCCCTTCCAAGGACTTACAGACTGTCTCTTAATGATCTGCTCTAGAATCTTTCCTGGTATTGATGTCAGGCTGACTGGGAGGTAGTTGTTAGGGTCCTCTTTTCCCCCCTTTTTGAAGATGGGGACACCATTAGCCCTCCTCCAGTCTGCTGGGACTTCTCCTGTTCTCCAGGAATTCTCAAAGATTATAGGAAGAGGTTCTGAGATTACTTCTGCCAGTTCTTTTAATACCCTGGGATGTAGTTCATCAGGCTCTGGAGATTTGAATTCATTTAAAATAGCCAGGTATTTCTGTACCACCTCTTTATTTATTCTGTGCTGAATTTTCCCTACGGCATCTTCTGTTCCATTTCCCCTTGGTTGAGCACTGTTTCCCTTTTGGGAAAAGATTAAGACAAAGAAGGTGTAAAGTACTTCTGCCTATTCTCTGTCCCCATTAGTATTTTGCCATCTTCTCCATGCAATGACCCTATTATATCCCTTTTCTTCCTTTTGCTATGGACATAACCAAAAAAGCCTTTTGAAATTGTTTTCAATGTCTTTAGCAAGTCTGAGTTCATTCTATGTTTTAGCTTTTTTTTACATTCTGTCTACACATCCTGGCTATTTGTTTGACTTTCTCTTAGGTGGTTTCCCCCTTTTTCCATTTCTTGTACATGTCCCTTTTAAATCTCAGCTCAGTTGAAAGTTCTTTATACATCCATCCACGTTTCTTTAGGCACCTCCCATTTTTTCCTCCTCATTGGAACTGTTTGAAATTGTGCCTTCAAGATCTCAGTTTTCAGAAACTCCTGTCCGTCATGCACTCCTTTCTCTTTAAGTATTCCTAACCATAAGGATCATACCTAAACTTAAAATCATAATTTAGGACTGCTTTAATTAAATGGAGTCCTAATAATCCCTTGGGATCAAATACTTTCCATTGCAGCAAACACCGATCCGGTACTCCTTCAGGATCTCTTATAATGGCCAAGAATCACTGGGAGGATTGCCAGCTCCAGTTTGGTAGATTCCAGGAGATTTGGGGGTAGATCCTGGACTGGGGGTAGATCCTGGCAAAGTTTGGGTGGAGAGGGGAGGGGATTCAGAGGGGTATAATGCCATAGAGTACCCCCTCCAATGTTGGAATAGTCAGCCTTGTTTGCATGCAGAGGCAACAGAAGCAGCAGTGAATTCTGGGAAGCTGCATGACAGAGGCGTAGCTGGGCCAAACTGCGCCCGGTGCACATACTATATTTTCCGCGCCCCCCGGCACCCCCCTTCCACCCAGCGCCCTCCCTTCCCCCTTCCCCCACTTACCTTTGTTCCTTTCCTTTTTGAGAACTTTTTCAGGCTGCAAAAGCCCTGTTCTCAGTAAAAACGGCCTAATGGGAACTATACTTCCCAGGAGACCTTGTGAGCTCCAAGGTCTCCTGGGAAGTGTAGTTCCTGAGGCCGTTTTTTACTGAGAACAGGGCTTTTGCAGCCTGAAAAAGTTCTCAAAAAGGAAACGAATGAAGATAAGTGTGGGACGGGGGGCGCCGTGGGGGGGCACCACGGAATGGGCGGGGAGAGGGGGAGGGGCCTGGGGGCGATTTTCTGCGCCCCCAGGCGTGAGCCCATTGCACGGCGCACCCCTGGTCCCCTTGTAGCTTCGCCGCTGCTGCACGAACATTCTAAAGGTGACAGTTAAAAACCATTGGTAGTGTTCTGTTCCCCCACTCACTCACTGACTTGCCTGACTGACTGACTGACTGACTAAGTGAAAAGATGTCCTCTGTACTGATGTAAACCAAGTGCTATGTAAAAGTGCTCTGACAAAGATATTGTATCGCAACCAAACTACAACAAACTATGAGCTTTGCATGTATGTGATACTTTGTTAATGTGTATATTCTGTATATGTTTTCTCTCTCAGTTAAGTAAAGTTCTCCTTAGGTTTATGAACTTCTGAGCAGCAGTGGCGTAGTAGGTTCAGAGCAGGTGCATTCTAATCTGGAGGAACCGGGTTTGATTCTCCGCTCTGCTGCCTGAGCTGTGAAGGCTTATCTGGGGAATTCAGATTAGCCTATGCACTCCCACGCACGCCAGCTGGGTGACCTTGGGCTAGTCACAGCTCTTCGGAGCTCTCTCAGCCCCACTCACCTCACAAGGTGTTTGTTGTGAGGGGGCGGGGGAAGGGCAAGGAGATTGTAAGCCCCTTTGAGTCTCCTGCAGGAGAGAAAGGGGGGATATAAATCCAAACTCTTCTTCTTCTAAAACGGCTGGTCTTTTGAGAGATAACTATTCTAATTTGACGTGCCGCACAATCCACATCTCTGCTCGTTACTCTGCTTGACAGGATTATATATTCTAAATATGCCTGTTGCCCTTCATTCAAAGCAGTCGTTTTCTCCCAGGGGGACTGGAGCTCAGTTGCTACTCTGGAGGATCTCCAGGCCCCAGCTGGGCGTTGGCAATCATGTGGTGGACTCTATGGCTCATTCCGCACATGCAGAATAATGCACTTTCAAACTGCTTTCAGTGCTCTTTGAAGCTGTGCAGAATGACAAAATCCACTTTCAAACCGTTGTGAAAGTGGTTTGAAAATGCATTATTTTGCGTGTGCGGAAGGGGCCTATATTTGAGGTGGGTCTGCAGAGTGCCGGAATCTGTGTCCTGTGAGCTTTCTGGGGTGGGGGGTGGGGGCATGTCCAATGTCTGGAAGAGGGTTGAAGGGTGGCAAATCTCTACGGCCTTTCTATAGAGGAGGGACTTTGGGCAGCCATTAATCAGGAACACCAACCCCTTCACCTTGCTTGTAGCGAAGAGCAAAATGAAAAGATCTTCAAAGTGAGCTTTTTTTACCCAGAAAGAAAAGAGAAAATCTGAAACCACAAAGCTGATTTTCTGAAGGCATTTCCCCCCCCCCCCCCCGAACATTTTTCACTAGAAAATTTCCCTGTGCTCCTAGCTGAAGCATATCCTGTTTCGCTCTGTGCTTTCATGGCCGGGCCGTGTAACAAAGTCCTACAGGCTTATCTTACTGCAAAGCGGCTTTTGGAAGGAAGCCATTTGGAACTCCAACGTGAGAAGGGTGCTTAACCCTTCCCCAGCTGACCCCGAAACCCCTCCCCAAAGCATGCCTTCCCCACCCCTTGAGAGGTGCTGACCCTTTCAGAAGGTACACAGGAAAGGTGGGGGGTGGGTTGCCAGCCTCCAGGTGGGGCCTGGAGATCTCCCAGTATTACCGTTGATCTCCAGGCAACAGAGATCAATTCCCCGGGAGAAAATGGCTCCTTTGGAAGATGGCCTCTGCTACACCATACTGGCTCTCAATGACAACCCTGGTTACGACTGATTCCAGAGGACAGATCAGTTCCCTGCAGAAAATGTCTGCTTGGGGTGGCTCCATTGCATTTTTCATTTATTCCATTTCTATACCGCCAGCGTGGTGTAGCCAGCGTTGTATAGTGGTTAACAGCAGGTGCACTCTAATCTGGGGGACCGGGTTTGATTCCCCGCTCTGCCATTTCAGCTGTGGAGGTATTATCGCCCAAGAAAATGGTCAGAATATTTTCTTGAGTCAAGTTACACGACTACACTGGCTCCATGTCAAGACGCAGAGACTTGTGTGGTTCAGAAGCCTCCATAAGGCTTGCAAAGGACGTATATGTGTTTGTGCCAATGTTATATGGTTTCCCTCTTGCCTCTGCCCCTCTTTAAGGATATAATAAAAGCCCCCTTAGTGTTGAATTTATGATTTGCCCACTGTTTAGGATTATATTTTAGCGAGGTTCCCCAGTTGGTTTAAGGTTTTGTCATTGTTAATTTAGGAAAATTCTTATGTGCTTGTGCTGTATTGAAGACTCTCTAAGGCTTTCTTTAATGTTTAAGGTTAGAAAAGTTATTTTTGATATTTGTGTTTGCTAGTAAAAGCAATAGCCTGTAGAGGCTGATATTAAGGGACAAGGAAGTTAGCCCTGAAATTCAGCTTGGACCAACACCCAGCCGACTCCTCAGCAAAGACAAAGACCCCTTTGGTTTTGCAAATTAAATCTGATGACAGCACCCAGAGGTCCCAGCCGTTGGAGAACATGTTGGGACCACCATTGGACAGTTTGAACTCTCTTTTGTTGCAGGACTAAGGCGCGGGAGCCTCAGGTCATAACAGAAGGAAACAGCCATCTGATAACGTAGATAACTGGGTGAGGTAACGAGCCCACCCAGATTCTCTGAATGAACCTTTTCCGCTCTCCTTTCAGCACCATTGTGAAGTCTCGCGGGAAGACGCTTGACAGCGGGATTTCATGATCCCATTCACAAAAGTTGTAATTGTATCTCCCTTTTGTATTGACGTTTCTTTATTGGTGTTTGGTAAGGGACTTCCCCCTTACCTACCCCCTTTACGTGCCCCTTTGCCTCTTTGATGTATGTGTATAAAAGTTCTTGCGCTTGGCTACAAGAGTGCAATTCTCCTGCCCGAGCTGCCACCACCGCTTCCAAATAAAATACTTTGCCTTGAAGAAACACTGACTTCCTGCGCCTCAATACGTTGCTGAGCTGAAATCACTTATTGTTACCCGAGAAACAGCGGTAACAGAGGGAGGCTTATCTGGTGAACCAGATTATTTTGTGCACTCCAACACAGCTGGGTGACCTTGGGCAAGTCCAGTGGTGGGATTCAGCCTATTCACACCAGTTTTGTAGAACCGGTAGCTAATTTTTTGTCTAGTTCAGAGAACAGGTTGTAATGCACCACTAAGTCCTTTTGGAAATTATTTGAAACCCACCACTGGGCAAGTCATAGCTCTTTGGAGCTCTCTCAGCCCCACCCACCTCACAGGGTGTTTGTTGTGGGGGGCGGGGGAAGGGAAAGGAGATTGTAAGCCCCTTTGAGTCTCTTAACAGGAGAGAAAGGGGGGGATATAAATCCAAACTCTTCTTCCTCTCCCCTCATGGGCTGCAGGCAAACATGAACATCACACAAAATAAATCCATATCAATGACTAAAACAATTCTAAAAATCTGCAGTCCATACAATACCAGTATAATTAGTCGATGAGGACAAAATTTAACTAAATTCATTAGATGGCAACCAAATTTGATTGTAACATTGAGTTTGGGCACAGACAGTCTAATCAAAACCAGTAACAACTATCGATATACCACCAAACAAGAGAGTTACAATAAGATGAAATACAGTGGAACCTCAGTTTTCATTGGTAATCCGTCTGAAAAGAATCGATGAAAACTGAAACTGATGAAAACTTAGGCAAACTTTTCCATAGGAATCAATGTAAATCCAATTAATCCATTCTAGGCGCTCCAAAAAACATACCAAAACCACATTTTTTGGTGAATAAACACAGTGTTTAATGCTGAAAACAGTGTCCCTTTCCCCACTTACCGATTGTTGCGCGCTACTCACGCTGAATGATGCGAAGTTCTTAGCGGCACTCCCCTACTCTACAGGGATAGCAACAACGCATACGCCTCGGAATTTCAGCCGCTTTGGCGCTTATACCAGCTGCAGTCATTTCTGGCACTGTTTGGAACAGTGCCTTTTGAATGACCCCGCACGGAGCGTGCGACAGTGAGGAAGCCCGGGTGGTTACCCCGGGTTTCCATTTTTCACGGCCGCTTGATGATGTGGATTCTCTCGTCTAATCAGCATGGTATTGCGTTCAGCGACAGCGTGGGGATTTTTTGTAAAATTTACTAACTGGATCGGTCTCTTTCGAATTAATTTGTGGACACAAGATGTCGACAAGATGTGTCCACAAATAGTCGTGGATTCGTCCAGTTGAAAAATTTTTTAAAATCCCGCCGCATCGTGAACGCCCTGCCATGCCCTGATTGGACGGGAGGGTCCACGTCATCAGGGGGTGGGGAAATCGCAAACGCAGCAGCCAATCAGGACACCCCCTGAACGGATCGTGGGGAGTCCTGCCTGGCTGCTGCGCGGCTGCCAGTGCTCATTTAGGAAGGGGCGGAAGCTGCAGTGGGGAATATGACCCCGCCTGAAAAGGTCCCACAGCAGACGAAACCGGTAAGTCTCCACATTATTTTTAGAGTGGGGAAACGCCCAGTAACAAACAATAACACTAGGACCTGCTTCAGAGCCAGTGGACCAATGTCGCGCCAGAAAGCTGTCCAAAGATGTCTGTTTCTGACGCCTCTTTAAGATTTGTCTGAAATGGGGCAAGATATTGTCATTAAACAAGTTGCAGACACGGCCTGCGACAGCTTTGCCCGGGTGATTTTTCTCCACAAACCCCTGCACCTGACTGCAAATTGATGAAAACCGAGGCAAATCGATGAAAACCGAGACAAATTTTTCACTGAAAGAAATCGATGAAAACCAAAACCGATGAAAACCGAAGGCAATGAAAACCGAGGTTCCACTGTAAGTTAAAATAAATTAAAACAAAGTAAAGTGGAAGTCTCTCTCCACCCCAAACCCAGCCCTCCAGAGTCCACCTACAAAATCTCCTGGAATTTCCCAACCTGGAACTGGCAACTCTAAAAGCTGCTCCAAAAAGGGACCCTCCCTTTAGTGAACCCTAATTCTGGCCAATGGGGCATAGGATCAAGCTACGAATTTCACTTGGTTTTTAAATATTCTACAAGATTACGTAAAAATCCGTGGCAACACACCTCCTGTGGTTTTTTTCAGATTGAACCATAGAACACAAGAGAATGTTCAATATTCCAAAAAACTGAGGAAGGGGAATAGTCTGATAATGTCCCCTGTATGTCTCCAAATGTTAGAAATGTTTTCCCCCAAGGAAGAAAACCAAGATTACTAGTTCCGTAGCAGATCAGTTGCTTCTACAAAGTGAATGGGAGACACACATTCCAGGACACGAGAACAAAATTTTCCGCAATTGTTTATCACCTACAGCCAGGACTGGAGATTAGATACAGGGACAGGGAGAAAAGATTTGCTCTCTCTCAACCCCAAGCGCAGCTTTATAAACTTCTGTCATGTCCTCTCATAGAAATCGTTTCTTTCAATTGCAGGACCCAGCCATTTGTCATACAGAAAATTCCCCAAACCCTCAAACCTGTTTGCAGTGGTGGGATCCAAAAATTTTAATAACAGGTTCCGATGGTGGTGGGATTCAAACAGTGGCGCCGCCGCACACACGCACCTCCAGTCCCTATTGGGCAGGGAGGTTGCTTTTGTAACCCCTTCTCGGCACTCAGAAAAATTAGTAACCAGTTCTAGAGAAGTGGTGAGAACTGGTTGGATCCCACCTCTGCCTGTTTGGTTTCCCCAGCTCTGCAGCCTTTTGTTTGAGGAGGAGGAGGAGGAGGAGGAGGAGGAGGAGGAGGAGGAGGAGGAGGAGGAGGAGGAGGAGAAGAAGAGGAAGAGGAAGAAGAAGAAGAAGAAGAAGAAGAAGAAGAAGAAGAAGAAGAAGAAGAAGAAGAAGAAGAAGAAGAAGAGGAGGAGGAGGAGGAGGAGGAGGAGGAGGAGGAGGAGGAGGAGGAGGAGGAGGAGGAGGAGGAGGAGGAGGAGAAGAAGAAGAAGAAGAAGAAGAAGAAGAAGAAGAAGAAGAAGAAGAAGAAGAAGAAGAAGAAGAAGAAGAAGAAGAAGAAGAGGAGGAGGAGGAGGAGGAGGAGGAGGAGTTTGGATTTATATCCCCCCTTTCTCTCCTGCAGGAGACTCAAAAGGGTTTACAATCCCCTTGCCCTTCTCCCCTCACAACAAACACCCTGTGAGGTAGGTGGGGCTGAGAGAGCTCCGAGAAGCTGTGACTAGCCCAAGGTCACCCAGCTGGCATGTGTGGGAGTGCATAGGCTAATCTGAATTCCCCAGATAAGCCTCCACAGCTCAGGCGGCAGAGCTGGGAATCAAAGCCGGTTCCTCCAGATTAGATACATGAGCTCTTAACCTCCTACGCCACTGCTGAAGCAACCAGTCCTCCAAATGAGCCCTCTACACGAGGGCTTGATAATACTGGTAGCTTTTGGGTGCTGTGTGGTTTCTGGGCTGTATGGCCGTGTTCTAGCAGCATTCTCTCCTGACGTTTCGCCTGCATCTGTGGCTGGCATCTTCAGAGGACTGGTAGCTTTATTTCCAGCCCTTTTTTGCTGCTGTCACACACCAAGGTGACATTTTTTTTGTTCCGGCGTACATCCTCTTATGGTTACTGATGATGAATTTCATTTGCCGTGTTGCCGACCATTCACCCGACTTAGAGAGATCCTTTTAGAGCTGAACCTGTTCCCCATTCAACCGATTCCCGATTCTTGCCATTTAACCCATTGTTAATCCATGAGAGAAGAGAAGGAGGAGGAGTAGTTTGGATTTATACCCCACCTTTATCTCCTGTAAGGAGACTCAAGAGGCGTATCTAGGAAAACTGGAGCCCGGAGGCAAAACCTAAGTTTGGTGCCCCCCCACCCCCGTATGGGCGGCCACCCTCCCCCACCATGACCAAACAATTAATTTTTGCACCAGCTCACAAAACACCTCCCACCCCCAGCAAAACATACACGGCTCTCTGCCCACCAATTCTCTTTCCTAATTTTGTCCTCACACCAACCCTATAAGAAAGGCTGTTAGCCTGAGAAACAGCTCCAAGTCAGTGCAGGTGGGTTTTAAGCATGTAAATTTCTCACAAATTGCCCCCAGCAAAACATTTACCAAACAAACATCAGCATCATCTCTCACAAAACACCTCCAGTGGAATCCACCCCCAAATAGCATCACTTTCAATGGTGTTTAAACTAGGGAGCTCAGATTCTCCTTTTAAATCCACCTTAAAGGGAGAATCTGGTGTCCCCAGTTAAAACAACATTGAAAGTGATGCTGTTTTGGGGTGAATTATCCCCCACCCTGAAACAGCGTCACTTGCAATGTTTAAACTGGGGGGCTCAGATTCTCCCTTTAAGTCCATGTTAAAGGGGTGGATTTAAAAAGAGAATCTGTGGAAATTTGGAGGGTGCCTGCTGTCAGGAGTGCAATTGTTAAGGTAGAAGCACCAAAATTTCAGGGTATCTTTAGAAGACTCTCCTGATGATACCACCCAGGTTTGGTGAAGTTTGGTTCAGGGGGTCCAAAGTTATGGACCCTCAAAGGTGTACCCCATCTCCCATTAGTTCCTACTGGAAACAATGGGGGATGGGGGCACCCTCTTTGTGAGTCCATAACTTTGGATTCCCTTAACCAAACCTCACCAACCCTGGGTGGTATTATCAGGAGAGCCTCCTGAAAAATCCCTGAAATTTTGGTGCTGCTAGCCTAAAAACTGCGCCCCCGGCAGGCCAAAAACTAAAACACACACACACAAAATTTTGGCTCCTCCCCCACATGACCAAATGTCAGGCGCCCTGGGACATTTGACTCCCCATGTTCCCATTGCAGATACGCCTTACAAGTCCCTTTCCCTTCCTCTTCCCACAGCAGACACCTTGTGAGGTAGGTGGGGCTGATAGAGTTCTGCGAGAACTGTGACTAGCCCAAGGTCATCCAGCAGGAATTTAGGAGTTTAGAAATACATCTTGTCTTCTTATCACATGACTGATGAGGTACTTTGTGAGGTACCTTGTCTTTTGAAAGTCCGACTACGTAATGGCTACATGATCGCTGTTGTCCGCTTGATCAAATAGCTCCAAGAGGTTGGTAAGGCAGGCCTTCCCTTTGCTGAAACCATGCTGGTTTTCCCTCAGCAGGCTTTGTTCCTCGATGCACTTAATAATTGTAACTTTAATAACAGTTTCTGGTTATTTACTTGCAAGTTAGACTAACTGGCCTGTAATTTCCTAATCCATCTCTAAACCACTTTTTAAAAACTGATGTGATATTTACCACTTTCCAGTTTTCTGGCATGGAAGCCATTTTTAGCAACAAGTTACATATTCTGGTCTGTTCATCACCAGTTTCACATCTGAGTTTCTTAAGAACAGTCAATGATATGAGGCCTACTAGTTTTTTAAATATTCCTAGTAGTCCCAGGACTCCATCTTTTTTCACCTCAATTCCTCTCAGTTCTTCAGATACCCTTTGCAAAAACAGTAGCTCCAGCATGGGTATATACCCCACATTTTCCAGAGTGAAAACAAACCTAAAGAATTCACTGGCCAATTACCCACTTCTGGGGTTTTCCAACCTTGCCCCACTCCAGTAAAGTAGTGCCAGAAGTGCTCTCACTTTCCCCGGGTAAAGCGAGAAGCATGCTGAGGGTAAGAGGAAGCACATCGGGACAAGATATCTTGCCCTGACATGTCTCCTCTCTTGGCACGCCACAAACAGGAAGCACACCAGGTCAAGATTTCTTGCCCCAGTTCCTGTCCCACCGTAAGCTTTTGCGCCAGTAAGTAATTGGCCATGGGCGAAGGGAACATGTTCAGGGCAAAGTTGTGCTCACCAGCAAATTTGCCCACTCTGGTGGCAAAACAAAATTAAAATCATGCTAGAAGTGGCCTTACTTGCCACGGAGAGAATGAAAAGCAAAAGCGGGGCTTGAAGAAACGTGTCTGTACAAGAAATGCAACAGACCTTTACCACCATCACACTGTGACGGACCTTCATCACCACCATGCAGCAAATACGCTGTGCATAATCAGCCAAGGGCTGTCAGTGGGTAGCTCTTAGAATTGCCTCCCCATATCCCCCCACCCCAACTCCACTCCCTGTTAGGTTTCCAACCTGAGGGGTGCTACTAAATAACTTATAGGCTTTCCTCTCTAGAGCAGGAAAGTTGGTGGTGGGTTTTTTTTAAAAGAGGGGGAGGTTCAAAACACCAGCCACTGATTTTCACCCTCACTTGCAGGGGACATGCAGATGGCTTGAAGGAGTTCTGTGTATTTCTCCCCATGGGTTGGAGGGTGCAGTACTGAGATCACGACACCCGTGGGGCATCAGAAACCCAAACCTACTCTGGAGTGCAGTGGCGTACCGCTAATGGGGACATGGGGTATCCCATGTCCCCGGGTGCTGCCAAGCCCCACCCCCGGCCTCCCTGCAGGGTGGCTCTTGCCCCCCCAGGCCCTGGAGAGGGTAGGAGCTGACCTGCAGAAAGACTGGGGGGTGGGCCTTGGCCAGCCCAGCAGCCCAGGAGCCAGCCTGCCACCTGGGTGCCTGTCCGAGCCGCACCCGAGCTCCGCTCTCCCTGGCCTCCCTGCTGACTCCCATAAGTGGGATGGGGGGGCAGGGAGCTGGGCAGGGGGGTGACACAAGGAGGCAGTCATGCCCCCAGGCGCCATTTAGGCCCAATACGCCACTGCTGGAGGGTCCCTTACAGTGTCTCACTGGACTTGGTTCTGAAAGAGAGTTTCCTCTTGGCAACACCCCCTCCAACTACATTTGTAAAAGGCAGAACCCATCCCTGAACATCTGCCCGGCAGCTGCTTGCTTACAAGTGACATGCTGCAGAGTATACATACTTGACACCCTCCAGCCACCGAGGGAGCGTGCCAGTCTCTGTGCAGCTGGTCCAGACAGACTCAGAGGACCCGCACAGGTGGTACAGGACATGTAGCTCCAAGCTAGTCACTTTTGTTTGGCAAAGAACTGCCCCATTTTGAATTCGACCCATAGCTGAGCCTTCAGCACCTCCTGGACTGGCAGACATGAGAACCTCTGCCATGAGGAAAGCCCTCCCAGTCAGTAACTGCAGATCGAGCATAAAAGAGGGTCAGTTTTTCCCTGGTCACTTGGCAGCCCTGCTCCTTGACGGTGCCCCAAATTCTGTCTGCTGTCTGGATTCGGTGAACTGAACATACAGAATATAAATTTTCAAAGTGTACCTCAAATTGTGAGTAAAACTCACAACAAGGCTCTGAAGGGAGAAATAGGGTCGCTTGATATGCAGGGAGCAGTGGCGTATTTGCCTAGGGACAGGGGGTACCCTCTGTCCCCGGTGCCATTGATCTGGTCACGTGGGGGCGCAAAATCGGCCCCCCACGTGACCAGGAAGTCCTGCTGCCTTGTCATTTTCTGGTGCCCTCAGCCCCACCCATGTTGTCATCGACATGGGCGGGGCCAAGGAAGCCAGAGGACCCCCTAAGCCCCCGCAGCCAGCAGTCTCTTCTGCTCTCCCCTCTGGGACTGGAAACAACTGGAAGGCTCCATGCTGGGGCCTTCGCTTTTATAAGCTCGGGGGGTAGGGAGCCTTCCAATTGCTTCTGTCCTCCCCAGAGGGGAAGGCAGAAGGGACTGCCAGCTGCCGGCTCGGAGCCAGCAGCCATGAGAGGGTGGGGCCTTGGGGGCCGGGAAGGACCTGCCTCAGGCATAGCAGGGGGGCGCCCAGAGAACTGATGTCTCTGGGTGCCGTTTCCCCCCAGTACACCTCTGGCAGAGAGCACACGATTAGAGCTGCCAACTCCTCTCTGACAATTGGCAGGTGATAAGGGGTGTAGGGTTGACCGTGTCAGGTTGAGAAACTCCTGGAGATTTGGGAATGGAGTCTTGAGAGTACTGAGACCTCACTGTGGTAGAATCCATCCTCCAAAGCTTCTGTTTCCTTCGGGAGAACTGATCTCTGCAGTCTAGAGAAGAGCTGTAACTCTAAGGCAGGGGTCTTCAAACTATGGCCCTCCAGATGTTCATAGACTACAATTCCCATGAGCCCTACCACTTGGCCATGCTGGCAGGGGTTGATGGGAATTGTAGTCCATGAACATCTGGAGGGCCATAGTTTGAAGACCCCTGCTCTAAGGGATCCCCAGGGTTGCTATGCCGAAGCCGGCAATGGCAAACCACCTCTGAATGTCTCTGGTCTTGACCTGGATGGCCCAGGCTAGCCCGATCTTGTCTGACCTTGGAAGCTAACCAAGGCTGCCCTTGGTTAGTCCTTGGATGGGAGACTCCCAAGGAAGTCTAGGGTGGCTACACAGAATCCAGCAATGCCAAACCACTTCTGTTTGCTCCTGGAACGTTTAAGCTGGGAGAGTCCCAGGAGGCCTAGTCCAAACTTGCCCCACCCAATAACTGGTCCCATTGATAAGCTGCTCTCACTGCTAGTCAGTTTCTCCAGAAATCTACCCTCCAGTCACTTAAGCCCATTAGATCTCACCTTGCCATCTTGAAAAGCTGAGAATGAAAGTGTGGCCTCTCCCATTCAGAGAGCCAGTGTGGTGTAGTGGTTAGGAGCAGGTGGATTCAAATCTGGAGAACCGGGTTTGATTCCCCGCTCCTCCACTTGGGTGGCAGAGGCTTATCTGGTGAACCAGATGTGTTTCCGCACTCCTAAATTCCTGCGGGGTGACCTTGGGCTAGTCACAGTTCTCTGTCAGAACGCTCTCAGCCCCACCTACCTCACAAGGTGCCTGTTGTGGAGAGAGGAAGGGAAAGGAGTGTGTAAGCCTCCTTGAGCCTTCTTACAGGAGAGAAAGGTGGGGTATACATCCAAATCCTCCTCCTCCTCCTCCTCCTCCTCCTCCTCCTCCTCCTCTTCTTCGTCTTCGTCTTCAGTTTACCGTACTTCTCCCCACCTTCAGACACAGAAAGCACAGAAAGCTCCAGTGGGTAATCAGCCATGGGCGGAGGGAACAATAGTCCTTTGAGTTTTTGAAGAACACTTCCAGGTATCTCGTCCAGGGTGAACACACCCAGTGCCCTCAACTGGGGGCTAGTGCACATGTTCCAAAGGCCACGTATTCCCCACAAGGACTTTCAGCAGGTGCGTTCTAAGAATTCCTTGCTGGGCACATAATTGGCTGGTGCTTGTGGGCCAGATTTCAGTTGGGAAAGCAACGTGGCGCGGGAAGGCAAACACTCCTTGAATGGCAGAAGTCAGAGCGCAGGGGCGGGCATCACATGGTTAATTTAGATGGTTGTTGCTGATTTTTGTTATCTTTTTAACAGGGGCACAAAAGGGGTTACACAAAGCGAGTCAGTCTGATCGACCAAATGGGACATTCAGTTACTGATGCATTAGAATTTTAGAAGCCCGGAACCACCACAAAGAACTGAAGCCCAGCAGGGATATTCACACGACACATTAAGAAGAAGAGTTTGGATTTATATCCCCCCTTTCTCTCCTGCAGGAGACTCAAAGGGGCTGAAAATCTCCTTGCCCTTCCCCCCTCACAACAAACACCCTGTGAGGTGGGTGGGGCTGAGAGAGCTCCGAGAAGCTGTGACTAGCCCAAAGTCACCCAGCTGGCGTGTGTGGGAGTGCACAGGCTAATCTGAATTCCCCAGATAAGCCTCCACAGCTCAGGCGGCAGAGCTGGGAATCAAACCCGGTTCCTCCAGATTAGATGCATGAGCTCTTAACCTCCCTACGCCACTGCTGCTCCCCAGAGGGGATTAAGCGATACAGAAATGACAGGATCCTACTTATTTGTTGCTGATATTATTATTGACCACTGGATGTGGGGGCAGGTTTTAGGGGGAAATACCTTGAACTGTGGCACGTGGGTTGCCAGCCACCAGGCACTGCTTCCAGCCCAATCAGGGCAGGGCCACCCATTATGTCGTGTGGGGGGGCGCAAAATAAGGAGCAGCCAGGCTGGGAGCTTGCCGTGGACCCGCCAGGCACCCCTTGACCGGGGACAGCAGGGTCCTGGTCTGGCTACTCCTCCTCCGGGACAGCAAAATCACGCCCCCCACAGGATCTAAAGGAGCTGCCACCAGGCTGCCCAGGACTGCCGCCACCCACCAGCAGTGGCGTAGGAGGTTAAGAGCCTATGTATCTAATCTGGAGGAACCGGGTTTGATTCCCAGCTCTGCCGCCTGAGCTGTGGAGGCTTATCTGGGGAATTCAGATTAGCCTGTGCACTCCCACACACGGCAGCTGGGTGACCTTGGGCTAGTCACAGCTTCTCGGAGCTCTCAGCCCCACCTACCTCACAGGGTGTTTGTTGTGAGGGGGGAAGGGCAAGGAGATTGTAAGCCCCCTTGAGTCTCCTGCAGGAGAGAAAGGGGGGATATAAATCCAAACTCCAACTCCTCCTCCTACTCCTCCTACTCCTCCTCCTCTTCCTCCTCCTCCTCCTCCTCCTCCTCCTCCTCCTCTTCTTCTTCTTCTTCTTCTTCTTCTTCTTCTTCTTCTTCTCCTCCTCCTCTTCTTCTTCTTCTTCTTCTTCTTCTTCTTCTTCTTCTTCTTCTTCTTCACCAGCTGAGGTAAGTGGAGGGGGGGGCGAGAGGCGCTTGAGCAGTTGTTGTCCTGGGCACCATTTTCTCTGGGTACGGTTATTGGGGGCTATGTCCCGGTCAGCCGAAGTTGTCCCACCTGCCAGGCCAGGGAGACCAGGCCCCTCCGCACAGAGGTAGGATCCAGCAGGTTCTCACAGGTTCCTGAGAGTAGCTTACTAATTATTTGTGTGTGCCGAGAGGGGGTGACTAATTGGTGATTTTGCCACTTGATTTTTGCCTTAGTTACGCCCCTCCTCTCAGCAGCAGCGCGCAGAACTTGAAGCAGTCTAGCAGGAGGTGCACCGGCATGCGTGGCATTCGTTTCCCGCCCAAGGACTGGCGCAGCGGCTGCGTCCTTGCCACAGCCCCGCCTAGGAATGTCCCGCCCCCGGAATGCCCGGCCACACCCCCATCGTGCCCCGCCCAGCCCCATTGGTGCTACGCCACAGTTTGAATCCCACCATCATGGGAACCTGTTACTGAAATTTTCGGATCCTACCACTGCCTCTGCAGCTCCTTGAGGCGTGCTCTAGCTTGGCTTGGCCGTGCTGCACCCACCCCCCGCCCCAGCCCCAGGAGACCTTGGATTCAGCCAGCTTCCTGCTTTTCCAGCCAACTTGGTTAAACCAGGCCTAAACTCAGGACTGTTCACTGTTCCTATTCCAAATGCAAGGACAGAGCACATTCTTTGTATGCTGGCCCCAGATTTAGCTCTGGCTGAAATCCAGTAAAGGGCCCTTGGACGGAAGAGCATCCTCCTCTGGGGAAGAGCATCCTCCTCTGCCGGAACCCCCAACTCTTGGAATGAATGGGAGCTGAGCAAGTTGGACCCACAGCCTGATCCAGTCTGCCTCATAAATACATCGATTGCAGCCTACAGGAGGCTGGGGGTCATTAGGAAAGGAATTGAGAATAAAACTGCAAAGATTGTCATGCCCTTATATAAAGCCGTGGTGCGACCGCACTTGGAGTACTGTGTCCAGTTCTGGTTGCCACATCTCAAAAAGGATATCGAAGAGATGGAAAAGGTGCAGAGAAGGGCAACGAGGATGATTGAGGGACTGGAGCACCTTCCCTATGAGGAGAGGCTGCAGCGTTTGGGACTCTTTAGTTTGGAGAGAAGATGTCTGAGGGGGGATATGATTGAAGTCTATAAAATTATGCATGGGGTAGAAAATGTTGACAGAGAGAAATTTTTCTCTCTTTCTCACAATACTAGAACCAGAGGGCATACATTGAAAATGCTGGGGGGAAGAATTAGGACTAATAAAAGGAAACACTTCTTCACGCAACGTGTGATTGGTGTTTGGAATATGCTGCCACAGGAGGTGGTGGGGCTTGGACAGATTTATGGAGGAGAAGTCGATCTATGGCTACCAATCTTGATCCTCTTTGATCTGAGATTGCAAATGCCTTAACAGTCCAGGTGATCGGGAGCAACAGCCGCAGAAGGCCATTGCTTTCACCTCCTGCATGTGAGCTCCCAAAGGCACCTGGTGGGCCACTGCGAGTAGCAGAGTCCTGGACTAGATGGACTCTGGTCTGATCCAGCTGGCTTGTTCTTATGTTCTTAGTGGCACAGCTGAAAAAAACAAAGGCTACAAAGGTTGTCTTGATTTGCATAGCTCTGGCTCAAGAAAGCGGCGCCTCAGCATCAGGCAGTGATTGTAAGGGTGGGGGTTAGTGCGATCCCCCGCCCGACTCGTCCTTGGCTGGGGGGGGGGGGTGGGGGGGGGGGGGGGTGGGGGGGGGGGGGGGTGGGGGGGGGGGGGGGTGGGGGGGGGGGGGGGTGGGGGGGGGGGGGGGTGGGGGGGGGGGGGGGTGGGGGGGGGGGGGGGTGGGGGGGGGGGGGGGTGGGGGGGGGGGGGGGTGGGGGGGGGGGGGGGTGGGGGGGGGGGGGGGTGGGGGGGGGGGGGGGTGGGGGGGGGGGGGGGTGGGGGGGGGGGGGGGTGGGGGGGGGGGGGGGTGGGGGGGGGGGGGGGTGGGGGGGGGGGGGGGTGGGGGGGGGGGGGGGTGGGGGGGGGGGGGGGTGGGGGGGGGGGGGGGTGGGGGGGGGGGGGGGTGGGGGGGGGGGGGGGTGGGGGGGGGGGGGGGTGGGGGGGGGGGGGGGTGGGGGGGGGGGGGGGTGGGGGGGGGGGGGGGTGGGGGGGGGGGGGGGTGGGGGGGGGGGGGGGTGGGGGGGGGGGGGGGTGGGGGGGGGGGGGGGTGGGGGGGGGGGGGGGTGGGGGGGGGGGGGGGTGGGGGGGGGGGGGGGTGGGGGGGGGGGGGGGTGGGGGGGGGGGGGGGTGGGGGGGGGGGGGGGTGGGGGGGGGGGGGGGTGGGGGGGGGGGGGGGTGGGGGGGGGGGGGGGTGGGGGGGGGGGGGGGTGGGGGGGGGGGGGGGTGGGGGGGGGGGGGGGTGGGGGGGGGGGGGGGTGGGGGGGGGGGGGGGTGGGGGGGGGGGGGGGTGGGGGGGGGGGGGGGTGGGGGGGGGGGGGGGTGGGGGGGGGGGGGGGTGGGGGGGGGGGGGGGTGGGGGGGGGGGGGGGTGGGGGGGGGGGGGGGTGGGGGGGGGGGGGGGTGGGGGGGGGGGGGGGTGGGGGGGGGGGGGGGTGGGGGGGGGGGGGGGTGGGGGGGGGGGGGGGTGGGGGGGGGGGGGGGTGGGGGGGGGGGGGGGTGGGGGGGGGGGGGGGTGGGGGGGGGGGGGGGTGGGGGGGGGGGGGGGTGGGGGGGGGGGGGGGTGGGGGGGGGGGGGGGTGGGGGGGGGGGGGGGTGGGGGGGGGGGGGGGTGGGGGGGGGGGGGGGTGGGGGGGGGGGGGGGTGGGGGGGGGGGGGGGTGGGGGGGGGGGGGGGTGGGGGGGGGGGGGGGTGGGGGGGGGGGGGGGTGGGGGGGGGGGGGGGTGGGGGGGGGGGGGGGTGGGGGGGGGGGGGGGTGGGGGGGGGGGGGGGTGGGGGGGGGGGGGGGTGGGGGGGGGGGGGGGTGGGGGGGGGGGGGGGTGGGGGGGGGGGGGGGTGGGGGGGGGGGGGGGTGGGGGGGGGGGGGGGTGGGGGGGGGGGGGGGTGGGGGGGGGGGGGGGTGGGGGGGGGGGGGGGTGGGGGGGGGGGGGGGTGGGGGGGGGGGGGGGTGGGGGGGGGGGGGGGTGGGGGGGGGGGGGGGTGGGGGGGGGGGGGGGTGGGGGGGGGGGGGGGTGGGGGGGGGGGGGGGTGGGGGGGGGGGGGGGTGGGGGGGGGGGGGGGTGGGGGGGGGGGGGGGTGGGGGGGGGGGGGGGTGGGGGGGGGGGGGGGTGGGGGGGGGGGGGGGTGGGGGGGGGGGGGGGTGGGGGGGGGGGGGGGTGGGGGGGGGGGGGGGTGGGGGGG
This sequence comes from Sphaerodactylus townsendi, assembly GCF_021028975.2. Classification (NCBI taxonomy): domain Eukaryota; kingdom Metazoa; phylum Chordata; class Lepidosauria; order Squamata; family Sphaerodactylidae; genus Sphaerodactylus; species Sphaerodactylus townsendi. The sequence continues at coordinate 159,959,740 of NC_059427.1, forward strand.
GGGGGGGGTGGGGGGGGGGGGGGGTGGGGGGGGGGGGGGGTGGGGGGGGGGGGGGGTGGGGGGGGGGGGGGGTGGGGGGGGGGGGGGGTGGGGGGGGGGGGGGGTGGGGGGGGGGGGGGGTGGGGGGGGGGGGGGGTGGGGGGGGGGGGGGGTGGGGGGGGGGGGGGGTGGGGGGGGGGGGGGGTGGGGGGGGGGGGGGGTGGGGGGGGGGGGGGGTGGGGGGGGGGGGGGGTGGGGGGGGGGGGGGGTGGGGGGGGGGGGGGGTGGGGGGGGGGGGGGGTGGGGGGGGGGGGGGGTGGGGGGGGGGGGGGGTGGGGGGGGGGGGGGGTGGGGGGGGGGGGGGGTGGGGGGGGGGGGGGGTGGGGGGGGGGGGGGGTGGGGGGGGGGGGGGGTGGGGGGGGGGGGGGGTGGGGGGGGGGGGGGGTGGGGGGGGGGGGGGGTGGGGGGGGGGGGGGGTGGGGGGGGGGGGGGGTGGGGGGGGGGGGGGGTGGGGGGGGGGGGGGGTGGGGGGGGGGGGGGGTGGGGGGGGGGGGGGGTGGGGGGGGGGGGGGGTGGGGGGGGGGGGGGGTGGGGGGGGGGGGGGGTGGGGGGGGGGGGGGGTGGGGGGGGGGGGGGGTGGGGGGGGGGGGGGGTGGGGGGGGGGGGGGGTGGGGGGGGGGGGGGGTGGGGGGGGGGGGGGGTGGGGGGGGGGGGGGGTGGGGGGGGGGGGGGGTGGGGGGGGGGGGGGGTGGGGGGGGGGGGGGGTGGGGGGGGGGGGGGGTGGGGGGGGGGGGGGGTGGGGGGGGGGGGGGGTGGGGGGGGGGGGGGGTGGGGGGGGGGGGGGGTGGGGGGGGGGGGGGGTGGGGGGGGGGGGGGGTGGGGGGGGGGGGGGGTGGGGGGGGGGGGGGGTGGGGGGGGGGGGGGGTGGGGGGGGGGGGGGGTGGGGGGGGGGGGGGGTGGGGGGGGGGGGGGGTGGGGGGGGGGGGGGGTGGGGGGGGGGGGGGGTGGGGGGGGGGGGGGGTGGGGGGGGGGGGGGGTGGGGGGGGGGGGGGGTGGGGGGGGGGGGGGGTGGGGGGGGGGGGGGGTGGGGGGGGGGGGGGGTGGGGGGGGGGGGGGGTGGGGGGGGGGGGGGGTGGGGGGGGGGGGGGGTGGGGGGGGGGGGGGGTGGGGGGGGGGGGGGGTGGGGGGGGGGGGGGGTGGGGGGGGGGGGGGGTGGGGGGGGGGGGGGGTGGGGGGGGGGGGGGGTGGGGGGGGGGGGGGGTGGGGGGGGGGGGGGGTGGGGGGGGGGGGGGGTGGGGGGGGGGGGGGGTGGGGGGGGGGGGGGGTGGGGGGGGGGGGGGGTGGGGGGGGGGGGGGGTGGGGGGGGGGGGGGGTGGGGGGGGGGGGGGGTGGGGGGGGGGGGGGGTGGGGGGGGGGGGGGGTGGGGGGGGGGGGGGGTGGGGGGGGGGGGGGGTGGGGGGGGGGGGGGGTGGGGGGGGGGGGGGGTGGGGGGGGGGGGGGGTGGGGGGGGGGGGGGGTGGGGGGGGGGGGGGGTGGGGGGGGGGGGGGGTGGGGGGGGGGGGGGGTGGGGGGGGGGGGGGGTGGGGGGGGGGGGGGGTGGGGGGGGGGGGGGGTGGGGGGGGGGGGGGGTGGGGGGGGGGGGGGGTGGGGGGGGGGGGGGGTGGGGGGGGGGGGGGGTGGGGGGGGGGGGGGGTGGGGGGGGGGGGGGGTGGGGGGGGGGGGGGGTGGGGGGGGGGGGGGGTGGGGGGGGGGGGGGGTGGGGGGGGGGGGGGGTGGGGGGGGGGGGGGGTGGGGGGGGGGGGGGGTGGGGGGGGGGGGGGGTGGGGGGGGGGGGGGGTGGGGGGGGGGGGGGGTGGGGGGGGGGGGGGGTGGGGGGGGGGGGGGGTGGGGGGGGGGGGGGGTGGGGGGGGGGGGGGGTGGGGGGGGGGGGGGGTGGGGGGGGGGGGGGGTGGGGGGGGGGGGGGGTGGGGGGGGGGGGGGGTGGGGGGGGGGGGGGGTGGGGGGGGGGGGGGGTGGGGGGGGGGGGGGGTGGGGGGGGGGGGGGGTGGGGGGGGGGGGGGGTGGGGGGGGGGGGGGGTGGGGGGGGGGGGGGGTGGGGGGGGGGGGGGGTGGGGGGGGGGGGGGGTGGGGGGGGGGGGGGGTGGGGGGGGGGGGGGGTGGGGGGGGGGGGGGGTGGGGGGGGGGGGGGGTGGGGGGGGGGGGGGGTGGGGGGGGGGGGGGGTGGGGGGGGGGGGGGGTGGGGGGGGGGGGGGGTGGGGGGGGGGGGGGGTGGGGGGGGGGGGGGGTGGGGGGGGGGGGGGGTGGGGGGGGGGGGGGGTGGGGGGGGGGGGGGGTGGGGGGGGGGGGGGGTGGGGGGGGGGGGGGGTGGGGGGGGGGGGGGGTGGGGGGGGGGGGGGGTGGGGGGGGGGGGGGGTGGGGGGGGGGGGGGGTGGGGGGGGGGGGGGGTGGGGGGGGGGGGGGGTGGGGGGGGGGGGGGGTGGGGGGGGGGGGGGGTGGGGGGGGGGGGGGGTGGGGGGGGGGGGGGGTGGGGGGGGGGGGGGGTGGGGGGGGGGGGGGGTGGGGGGGGGGGGGGGTGGGGGGGGGGGGGGGTGGGGGGGGGGGGGGGTGGGGGGGGGGGGGGGTGGGGGGGGGGGGGGGTGGGGGGGGGGGGGGGTGGGGGGGGGGGGGGGTGGGGGGGGGGGGGGGTGGGGGGGGGGGGGGGTGGGGGGGGGGGGGGGTGGGGGGGGGGGGGGGTGGGGGGGGGGGGGGGTGGGGGGGGGGGGGGGTGGGGGGGGGGGGGGGTGGGGGGGGGGGGGGGTGGGGGGGGGGGGGGGTGGGGGGGGGGGGGGGTGGGGGGGGGGGGGGGTGGGGGGGGGGGGGGGTGGGGGGGGGGGGGGGTGGGGGGGGGGGGGGGTGGGGGGGGGGGGGGGTGGGGGGGGGGGGGGGTGGGGGGGGGGGGGGGTGGGGGGGGGGGGGGGTGGGGGGGGGGGGGGGTGGGGGGGGGGGGGGGTGGGGGGGGGGGGGGGTGGGGGGGGGGGGGGGTGGGGGGGGGGGGGGGTGGGGGGGGGGGGGGGTGGGGGGGGGGGGGGGTGGGGGGGGGGGGGGGTGGGGGGGGGGGGGGGTGGGGGGGGGGGGGGGTGGGGGGGGGGGGGGGTGGGGGGGGGGGGGGGTGGGGGGGGGGGGGGGTGGGGGGGGGGGGGGGTGGGGGGGGGGGGGGGTGGGGGGGGGGGGGGGTGGGGGGGGGGGGGGGTGGGGGGGGGGGGGGGTGGGGGGGGGGGGGGGTGGGGGGGGGGGGGGGTGGGGGGGGGGGGGGGTGGGGGGGGGGGGGGGTGGGGGGGGGGGGGGGTGGGGGGGGGGGGGGGTGGGGGGGGGGGGGGGTGGGGGGGGGGGGGGGTGGGGGGGGGGGGGGGTGGGGGGGGGGGGGGGTGGGGGGGGGGGGGGGTGGGGGGGGGGGGGGGTGGGGGGGGGGGGGGGTGGGGGGGGGGGGGGGTGGGGGGGGGGGGGGGTGGGGGGGGGGGGGGGTGGGGGGGGGGGGGGGTGGGGGGGGGGGGGGGTGGGGGGGGGGGGGGGTGGGGGGGGGGGGGGGTGGGGGGGGGGGGGGGTGGGGGGGGGGGGGGGTGGGGGGGGGGGGGGGTGGGGGGGGGGGGGGGTGGGGGGGGGGGGGGGTGGGGGGGGGGGGGGGTGGGGGGGGGGGGGGGTGGGGGGGGGGGGGGGTGGGGGGGGGGGGGGGTGGGGGGGGGGGGGGGTGGGGGGGGGGGGGGGTGGGGGGGGGGGGGGGTGGGGGGGGGGGGGGGTGGGGGGGGGGGGGGGTGGGGGGGGGGGGGGGTGGGGGGGGGGGGGGGTGGGGGGGGGGGGGGGTGGGGGGGGGGGGGGGTGGGGGGGGGGGGGGGTGGGGGGGGGGGGGGGTGGGGGGGGGGGGGGGTGGGGGGGGGGGGGGGTGGGGGGGGGGGGGGGTGGGGGGGGGGGGGGGTGGGGGGGGGGGGGGGTGGGGGGGGGGGGGGGTGGGGGGGGGGGGGGGTGGGGGGGGGGGGGGGTGGGGGGGGGGGGGGGTGGGGGGGGGGGGGGGTGGGGGGGGGGGGGGGTGGGGGGGGGGGGGGGTGGGGGGGGGGGGGGGTGGGGGGGGGGGGGGGTGGGGGGGGGGGGGGGTGGGGGGGGGGGGGGGTGGGGGGGGGGGGGGGTGGGGGGGGGGGGGGGTGGGGGGGGGGGGGGGTGGGGGGGGGGGGGGGTGGGGGGGGGGGGGGGTGGGGGGGGGGGGGGGTGGGGGGGGGGGGGGGTGGGGGGGGGGGGGGGTGGGGGGGGGGGGGGGTGGGGGGGGGGGGGGGTGGGGGGGGGGGGGGGTGGGGGGGGGGGGGGGTGGGGGGGGGGGGGGGTGGGGGGGGGGGGGGGTGGGGGGGGGGGGGGGTGGGGGGGGGGGGGGGTGGGGGGGGGGGGGGGTGGGGGGGGGGGGGGGTGGGGGGGGGGGGGGGTGGGGGGGGGGGGGGGTGGGGGGGGGGGGGGGTGGGGGGGGGGGGGGGTGGGGGGGGGGGGGGGTGGGGGGGGGGGGGGGTGGGGGGGGGGGGGGGTGGGGGGGGGGGGGGGTGGGGGGGGGGGGGGGTGGGGGGGGGGGGGGGTGGGGGGGGGGGGGGGTGGGGGGGGGGGGGGGTGGGGGGGGGGGGGGGTGGGGGGGGGGGGGGGTGGGGGGGGGGGGGGGTGGGGGGGGGGGGGGGTGGGGGGGGGGGGGGGTGGGGGGGGGGGGGGGTGGGGGGGGGGGGGGGTGGGGGGGGGGGGGGGTGGGGGGGGGGGGGGGTGGGGGGGGGGGGGGGTGGGGGGGGGGGGGGGTGGGGGGGGGGGGGGGTGGGGGGGGGGGGGGGTGGGGGGGGGGGGGGGTGGGGGGGGGGGGGGGTGGGGGGGGGGGGGGGTGGGGGGGGGGGGGGGTGGGGGGGGGGGGGGGTGGGGGGGGGGGGGGGTGGGGGGGGGGGGGGGTGGGGGGGGGGGGGGGTGGGGGGGGGGGGGGGTGGGGGGGGGGGGGGGTGGGGGGGGGGGGGGGTGGGGGGGGGGGGGGGTGGGGGGGGGGGGGGGTGGGGGGGGGGGGGGGTGGGGGGGGGGGGGGGTGGGGGGGGGGGGGGGTGGGGGGGGGGGGGGGTGGGGGGGGGGGGGGGTGGGGGGGGGGGGGGGTGGGGGGGGGGGGGGGTGGGGGGGGGGGGGGGTGGGGGGGGGGGGGGGTGGGGGGGGGGGGGGGTGGGGGGGGGGGGGGGTGGGGGGGGGGGGGGGTGGGGGGGGGGGGGGGTGGGGGGGGGGGGGGGTGGGGGGGGGGGGGGGTGGGGGGGGGGGGGGGTGGGGGGGGGGGGGGGTGGGGGGGGGGGGGGGTGGGGGGGGGGGGGGGTGGGGGGGGGGGGGGGTGGGGGGGGGGGGGGGTGGGGGGGGGGGGGGGTGGGGGGGGGGGGGGGTGGGGGGGGGGGGGGGTGGGGGGGGGGGGGGGTGGGGGGGGGGGGGGGTGGGGGGGGGGGGGGGTGGGGGGGGGGGGGGGTGGGGGGGGGGGGGGGTGGGGGGGGGGGGGGGTGGGGGGGGGGGGGGGTGGGGGGGGGGGGGGGTGGGGGGGGGGGGGGGTGGGGGGGGGGGGGGGTGGGGGGGGGGGGGGGTGGGGGGGGGGGGGGGTGGGGGGGGGGGGGGGTGGGGGGGGGGGGGGGTGGGGGGGGGGGGGGGTGGGGGGGGGGGGGGGTGGGGGGGGGGGGGGGTGGGGGGGGGGGGGGGTGGGGGGGGGGGGGGGTGGGGGGGGGGGGGGGTGGGGGGGGGGGGGGGTGGGGGGGGGGGGGGGTGGGGGGGGGGGGGGGTGGGGGGGGGGGGGGGTGGGGGGGGGGGGGGGTGGGGGGGGGGGGGGGTGGGGGGGGGGGGGGGTGGGGGGGGGGGGGGGTGGGGGGGGGGGGGGGTGGGGGGGGGGGGGGGTGGGGGGGGGGGGGGGTGGGGGGGGGGGGGGGTGGGGGGGGGGGGGGGTGGGGGGGGGGGGGGGTGGGGGGGGGGGGGGGTGGGGGGGGGGGGGGGTGGGGGGGGGGGGGGGTGGGGGGGGGGGGGGGTGGGGGGGGGGGGGGGTGGGGGGGGGGGGGGGTGGGGGGGGGGGGGGGTGGGGGGGGGGGGGGGTGGGGGGGGGGGGGGGTGGGGGGGGGGGGGGGTGGGGGGGGGGGGGGGTGGGGGGGGGGGGGGGTGGGGGGGGGGGGGGGTGGGGGGGGGGGGGGGTGGGGGGGGGGGGGGGTGGGGGGGGGGGGGGGTGGGGGGGGGGGGGGGTGGGGGGGGGGGGGGGTGGGGGGGGGGGGGGGTGGGGGGGGGGGGGGGTGGGGGGGGGGGGGGGTGGGGGGGGGGGGGGGTGGGGGGGGGGGGGGGTGGGGGGGGGGGGGGGTGGGGGGGGGGGGGGGTGGGGGGGGGGGGGGGTGGGGGGGGGGGGGGGTGGGGGGGGGGGGGGGTGGGGGGGGGGGGGGGTGGGGGGGGGGGGGGGTGGGGGGGGGGGGGGGTGGGGGGGGGGGGGGGTGGGGGGGGGGGGGGGTGGGGGGGGGGGGGGGTGGGGGGGGGGGGGGGTGGGGGGGGGGGGGGGTGGGGGGGGGGGGGGGTGGGGGGGGGGGGGGGTGGGGGGGGGGGGGGGTGGGGGGGGGGGGGGGTGGGGGGGGGGGGGGGTGGGGGGGGGGGGGGGTGGGGGGGGGGGGGGGTGGGGGGGGGGGGGGGTGGGGGGGGGGGGGGGTGGGGGGGGGGGGGGGTGGGGGGGGGGGGGGGTGGGGGGGGGGGGGGGTGGGGGGGGGGGGGGGTGGGGGGGGGGGGGGGTGGGGGGGGGGGGGGGTGGGGGGGGGGGGGGGTGGGGGGGGGGGGGGGTGGGGGGGGGGGGGGGTGGGGGGGGGGGGGGGTGGGGGGGGGGGGGGGTGGGGGGGGGGGGGGGTGGGGGGGGGGGGGGGTGGGGGGGGGGGGGGGTGGGGGGGGGGGGGGGTGGGGGGGGGGGGGGGTGGGGGGGGGGGGGGGTGGGGGGGGGGGGGGGTGGGGGGGGGGGGGGGTGGGGGGGGGGGGGGGTGGGGGGGGGGGGGGGTGGGGGGGGGGGGGGGTGGGGGGGGGGGGGGGTGGGGGGGGGGGGGGGTGGGGGGGGGGGGGGGTGGGGGGGGGGGGGGGTGGGGGGGGGGGGGGGTGGGGGGGGGGGGGGGTGGGGGGGGGGGGGGGTGGGGGGGGGGGGGGGTGGGGGGGGGGGGGGGTGGGGGGGGGGGGGGGTGGGGGGGGGGGGGGGTGGGGGGGGGGGGGGGTGGGGGGGGGGGGGGGTGGGGGGGGGGGGGGGTGGGGGGGGGGGGGGGTGGGGGGGGGGGGGGGTGGGGGGGGGGGGGGGTGGGGGGGGGGGGGGGTGGGGGGGGGGGGGGGTGGGGGGGGGGGGGGGTGGGGGGGGGGGGGGGTGGGGGGGGGGGGGGGTGGGGGGGGGGGGGGGTGGGGGGGGGGGGGGGTGGGGGGGGGGGGGGGTGGGGGGGGGGGGGGGTGGGGGGGGGGGGGGGTGGGGGGGGGGGGGGGTGGGGGGGGGGGGGGGTGGGGGGGGGGGGGGGTGGGGGGGGGGGGGGGTGGGGGGGGGGGGGGGTGGGGGGGGGGGGGGGTGGGGGGGGGGGGGGGTGGGGGGGGGGGGGGGTGGGGGGGGGGGGGGGTGGGGGGGGGGGGGGGTGGGGGGGGGGGGGGGTGGGGGGGGGGGGGGGTGGGGGGGGGGGGGGGTGGGGGGGGGGGGGGGTGGGGGGGGGGGGGGGTGGGGGGGGGGGGGGGTGGGGGGGGGGGGGGGTGGGGGGGGGGGGGGGTGGGGGGGGGGGGGGGTGGGGGGGGGGGGGGGTGGGGGGGGGGGGGGGTGGGGGGGGGGGGGGGTGGGGGGGGGGGGGGGTGGGGGGGGGGGGGGGTGGGGGGGGGGGGGGGTGGGGGGGGGGGGGGGTGGGGGGGGGGGGGGGTGGGGGGGGGGGGGGGTGGGGGGGGGGGGGGGTGGGGGGGGGGGGGGGTGGGGGGGGGGGGGGGTGGGGGGGGGGGGGGGTGGGGGGGGGGGGGGGTGGGGGGGGGGGGGGGTGGGGGGGGGGGGGGGTGGGGGGGGGGGGGGGTGGGGGGGGGGGGGGGTGGGGGGGGGGGGGGGTGGGGGGGGGGGGGGGTGGGGGGGGGGGGGGGTGGGGGGGGGGGGGGGTGGGGGGGGGGGGGGGTGGGGGGGGGGGGGGGTGGGGGGGGGGGGGGGTGGGGGGGGGGGGGGGTGGGGGGGGGGGGGGGTGGGGGGGGGGGGGGGTGGGGGGGGGGGGGGGTGGGGGGGGGGGGGGGTGGGGGGGGGGGGGGGTGGGGGGGGGGGGGGGTGGGGGGGGGGGGGGGTGGGGGGGGGGGGGGGTGGGGGGGGGGGGGGGTGGGGGGGGGGGGGGGTGGGGGGGGGGGGGGGTGGGGGGGGGGGGGGGTGGGGGGGGGGGGGGGTGGGGGGGGGGGGGGGTGGGGGGGGGGGGGGGTGGGGGGGGGGGGGGGTGGGGGGGGGGGGGGGTGGGGGGGGGGGGGGGTGGGGGGGGGGGGGGGTGGGGGGGGGGGGGGGTGGGGGGGGGGGGGGGTGGGGGGGGGGGGGGGTGGGGGGGGGGGGGGGTGGGGGGGGGGGGGGGTGGGGGGGGGGGGGGGTGGGGGGGGGGGGGGGTGGGGGGGGGGGGGGGTGGGGGGGGGGGGGGGTGGGGGGGGGGGGGGGTGGGGGGGGGGGGGGGTGGGGGGGGGGGGGGGTGGGGGGGGGGGGGGGTGGGGGGGGGGGGGGGTGGGGGGGGGGGGGGGTGGGGGGGGGGGGGGGTGGGGGGGGGGGGGGGTGGGGGGGGGGGGGGGTGGGGGGGGGGGGGGGTGGGGGGGGGGGGGGGTGGGGGGGGGGGGGGGTGGGGGGGGGGGGGGGTGGGGGGGGGGGGGGGTGGGGGGGGGGGGGGGTGGGGGGGGGGGGGGGTGGGGGGGGGGGGGGGTGGGGGGGGGGGGGGGTGGGGGGGGGGGGGGGTGGGGGGGGGGGGGGGTGGGGGGGGGGGGGGGTGGGGGGGGGGGGGGGTGGGGGGGGGGGGGGGTGGGGGGGGGGGGGGGTGGGGGGGGGGGGGGGTGGGGGGGGGGGGGGGTGGGGGGGGGGGGGGGTGGGGGGGGGGGGGGGTGGGGGGGGGGGGGGGTGGGGGGGGGGGGGGGTGGGGGGGGGGGGGGGTGGGGGGGGGGGGGGGTGGGGGGGGGGGGGGGTGGGGGGGGGGGGGGGTGGGGGGGGGGGGGGGTGGGGGGGGGGGGGGGTGGGGGGGGGGGGGGGTGGGGGGGGGGGGGGGTGGGGGGGGGGGGGGGTGGGGGGGGGGGGGGGTGGGGGGGGGGGGGGGTGGGGGGGGGGGGGGGTGGGGGGGGGGGGGGGTGGGGGGGGGGGGGGGTGGGGGGGGGGGGGGGTGGGGGGGGGGGGGGGTGGGGGGGGGGGGGGGTGGGGGGGGGGGGGGGTGGGGGGGGGGGGGGGTGGGGGGGGGGGGGGGTGGGGGGGGGGGGGGGTGGGGGGGGGGGGGGGTGGGGGGGGGGGGGGGTGGGGGGGGGGGGGGGTGGGGGGGGGGGGGGGTGGGGGGGGGGGGGGGTGGGGGGGGGGGGGGGTGGGGGGGGGGGGGGGTGGGGGGGGGGGGGGGTGGGGGGGGGGGGGGGTGGGGGGGGGGGGGGGTGGGGGGGGGGGGGGGTGGGGGGGGGGGGGGGTGGGGGGGGGGGGGGGTGGGGGGGGGGGGGGGTGGGGGGGGGGGGGGGTGGGGGGGGGGGGGGGTGGGGGGGGGGGGGGGTGGGGGGGGGGGGGGGTGGGGGGGGGGGGGGGTGGGGGGGGGGGGGGGTGGGGGGGGGGGGGGGTGGGGGGGGGGGGGGGTGGGGGGGGGGGGGGGTGGGGGGGGGGGGGGGTGGGGGGGGGGGGGGGTGGGGGGGGGGGGGGGTGGGGGGGGGGGGGGGTGGGGGGGGGGGGGGGTGGGGGGGGGGGGGGGTGGGGGGGGGGGGGGGTGGGGGGGGGGGGGGGTGGGGGGGGGGGGGGGTGGGGGGGGGGGGGGGTGGGGGGGGGGGGGGGTGGGGGGGGGGGGGGGTGGGGGGGGGGGGGGGTGGGGGGGGGGGGGGGTGGGGGGGGGGGGGGGTGGGGGGGGGGGGGGGTGGGGGGGGGGGGGGGTGGGGGGGGGGGGGGGTGGGGGGGGGGGGGGGTGGGGGGGGGGGGGGGTGGGGGGGGGGGGGGGTGGGGGGGGGGGGGGGTGGGGGGGGGGGGGGGTGGGGGGGGGGGGGGGTGGGGGGGGGGGGGGGTGGGGGGGGGGGGGGGTGGGGGGGGGGGGGGGTGGGGGGGGGGGGGGGTGGGGGGGGGGGGGGGTGGGGGGGGGGGGGGGTGGGGGGGGGGGGGGGTGGGGGGGGGGGGGGGTGGGGGGGGGGGGGGGTGGGGGGGGGGGGGGGTGGGGGGGGGGGGGGGTGGGGGGGGGGGGGGGTGGGGGGGGGGGGGGGTGGGGGGGGGGGGGGGTGGGGGGGGGGGGGGGTGGGGGGGGGGGGGGGTGGGGGGGGGGGGGGGTGGGGGGGGGGGGGGGTGGGGGGGGGGGGGGGTGGGGGGGGGGGGGGGTGGGGGGGGGGGGGGGTGGGGGGGGGGGGGGGTGGGGGGGGGGGGGGGTGGGGGGGGGGGGGGGTGGGGGGGGGGGGGGGTGGGGGGGGGGGGGGGTGGGGGGGGGGGGGGGTGGGGGGGGGGGGGGGTGGGGGGGGGGGGGGGTGGGGGGGGGGGGGGGTGGGGGGGGGGGGGGGTGGGGGGGGGGGGGGGTGGGGGGGGGGGGGGGTGGGGGGGGGGGGGGGTGGGGGGGGGGGGGGGTGGGGGGGGGGGGGGGTGGGGGGGGGGGGGGGTGGGGGGGGGGGGGGGTGGGGGGGGGGGGGGGTGGGGGGGGGGGGGGGTGGGGGGGGGGGGGGGTGGGGGGGGGGGGGGGTGGGGGGGGGGGGGGGTGGGGGGGGGGGGGGGTGGGGGGGGGGGGGGGTGGGGGGGGGGGGGGGTGGGGGGGGGGGGGGGTGGGGGGGGGGGGGGGTGGGGGGGGGGGGGGGTGGGGGGGGGGGGGGGTGGGGGGGGGGGGGGGTGGGGGGGGGGGGGGGTGGGGGGGGGGGGGGGTGGGGGGGGGGGGGGGTGGGGGGGGGGGGGGGTGGGGGGGGGGGGGGGTGGGGGGGGGGGGGGGTGGGGGGGGGGGGGGGTGGGGGGGGGGGGGGGTGGGGGGGGGGGGGGGTGGGGGGGGGGGGGGGTGGGGGGGGGGGGGGGTGGGGGGGGGGGGGGGTGGGGGGGGGGGGGGGTGGGGGGGGGGGGGGGTGGGGGGGGGGGGGGGTGGGGGGGGGGGGGGGTGGGGGGGGGGGGGGGTGGGGGGGGGGGGGGGTGGGGGGGGGGGGGGGTGGGGGGGGGGGGGGGTGGGGGGGGGGGGGGGTGGGGGGGGGGGGGGGTGGGGGGGGGGGGGGGTGGGGGGGGGGGGGGGTGGGGGGGGGGGGGGGTGGGGGGGGGGGGGGGTGGGGGGGGGGGGGGGTGGGGGGGGGGGGGGGTGGGGGGGGGGGGGGGTGGGGGGGGGGGGGGGTGGGGGGGGGGGGGGGTGGGGGGGGGGGGGGGTGGGGGGGGGGGGGGGTGGGGGGGGGGGGGGGTGGGGGGGGGGGGGGGTGGGGGGGGGGGGGGGTGGGGGGGGGGGGGGGTGGGGGGGGGGGGGGGTGGGGGGGGGGGGGGGTGGGGGGGGGGGGGGGTGGGGGGGGGGGGGGGTGGGGGGGGGGGGGGGTGGGGGGGGGGGGGGGTGGGGGGGGGGGGGGGTGGGGGGGGGGGGGGGTGGGGGGGGGGGGGGGTGGGGGGGGGGGGGGGTGGGGGGGGGGGGGGGTGGGGGGGGGGGGGGGTGGGGGGGGGGGGGGGTGGGGGGGGGGGGGGGTGGGGGGGGGGGGGGGTGGGGGGGGGGGGGGGTGGGGGGGGGGGGGGGTGGGGGGGGGGGGGGGTGGGGGGGGGGGGGGGTGGGGGGGGGGGGGGGTGGGGGGGGGGGGGGGTGGGGGGGGGGGGGGGTGGGGGGGGGGGGGGGTGGGGGGGGGGGGGGGTGGGGGGGGGGGGGGGTGGGGGGGGGGGGGGGTGGGGGGGGGGGGGGGTGGGGGGGGGGGGGGGTGGGGGGGGGGGGGGGTGGGGGGGGGGGGGGGTGGGGGGGGGGGGGGGTGGGGGGGGGGGGGGGTGGGGGGGGGGGGGGGTGGGGGGGGGGGGGGGTGGGGGGGGGGGGGGGTGGGGGGGGGGGGGGGTGGGGGGGGGGGGGGGTGGGGGGGGGGGGGGGTGGGGGGGGGGGGGGGTGGGGGGGGGGGGGGGTGGGGGGGGGGGGGGGTGGGGGGGGGGGGGGGTGGGGGGGGGGGGGGGTGGGGGGGGGGGGGGGTGGGGGGGGGGGGGGGTGGGGGGGGGGGGGGGTGGGGGGGGGGGGGGGTGGGGGGGGGGGGGGGTGGGGGGGGGGGGGGGTGGGGGGGGGGGGGGGTGGGGGGGGGGGGGGGTGGGGGGGGGGGGGGGTGGGGGGGGGGGGGGGTGGGGGGGGGGGGGGGTGGGGGGGGGGGGGGGTGGGGGGGGGGGGGGGTGGGGGGGGGGGGGGGTGGGGGGGGGGGGGGGTGGGGGGGGGGGGGGGTGGGGGGGGGGGGGGGTGGGGGGGGGGGGGGGTGGGGGGGGGGGGGGGTGGGGGGGGGGGGGGGTGGGGGGGGGGGGGGGTGGGGGGGGGGGGGGGTGGGGGGGGGGGGGGGTGGGGGGGGGGGGGGGTGGGGGGGGGGGGGGGTGGGGGGGGGGGGGGGTGGGGGGGGGGGGGGGTGGGGGGGGGGGGGGGTGGGGGGGGGGGGGGGTGGGGGGGGGGGGGGGTGGGGGGGGGGGGGGGTGGGGGGGGGGGGGGGTGGGGGGGGGGGGGGGTGGGGGGGGGGGGGGGTGGGGGGGGGGGGGGGTGGGGGGGGGGGGGGGTGGGGGGGGGGGGGGGTGGGGGGGGGGGGGGGTGGGGGGGGGGGGGGGTGGGGGGGGGGGGGGGTGGGGGGGGGGGGGGGTGGGGGGGGGGGGGGGTGGGGGGGGGGGGGGGTGGGGGGGGGGGGGGGTGGGGGGGGGGGGGGGTGGGGGGGGGGGGGGGTGGGGGGGGGGGGGGGTGGGGGGGGGGGGGGGTGGGGGGGGGGGGGGGTGGGGGGGGGGGGGGGTGGGGGGGGGGGGGGGTGGGGGGGGGGGGGGGTGGGGGGGGGGGGGGGTGGGGGGGGGGGGGGGTGGGGGGGGGGGGGGGTGGGGGGGGGGGGGGGTGGGGGGGGGGGGGGGTGGGGGGGGGGGGGGGTGGGGGGGGGGGGGGGTGGGGGGGGGGGGGGGTGGGGGGGGGGGGGGGTGGGGGGGGGGGGGGGTGGGGGGGGGGGGGGGTGGGGGGGGGGGGGGGTGGGGGGGGGGGGGGGTGGGGGGGGGGGGGGGTGGGGGGGGGGGGGGGTGGGGGGGGGGGGGGGTGGGGGGGGGGGGGGGTGGGGGGGGGGGGGGGTGGGGGGGGGGGGGGGTGGGGGGGGGGGGGGGTGGGGGGGGGGGGGGGTGGGGGGGGGGGGGGGTGGGGGGGGGGGGGGGTGGGGGGGGGGGGGGGTGGGGGGGGGGGGGGGTGGGGGGGGGGGGGGGTGGGGGGGGGGGGGGGTGGGGGGGGGGGGGGGTGGGGGGGGGGGGGGGTGGGGGGGGGGGGGGGTGGGGGGGGGGGGGGGTGGGGGGGGGGGGGGGTGGGGGGGGGGGGGGGTGGGGGGGGGGGGGGGTGGGGGGGGGGGGGGGTGGGGGGGGGGGGGGGTGGGGGGGGGGGGGGGTGGGGGGGGGGGGGGGTGGGGGGGGGGGGGGGTGGGGGGGGGGGGGGGTGGGGGGGGGGGGGGGTGGGGGGGGGGGGGGGTGGGGGGGGGGGGGGGTGGGGGGGGGGGGGGGTGGGGGGGGGGGGGGGTGGGGGGGGGGGGGGGTGGGGGGGGGGGGGGGTGGGGGGGGGGGGGGGTGGGGGGGGGGGGGGGTGGGGGGGGGGGGGGGTGGGGGGGGGGGGGGGTGGGGGGGGGGGGGGGTGGGGGGGGGGGGGGGTGGGGGGGGGGGGGGGTGGGGGGGGGGGGGGGTGGGGGGGGGGGGGGGTGGGGGGGGGGGGGGGTGGGGGGGGGGGGGGGTGGGGGGGGGGGGGGGTGGGGGGGGGGGGGGGTGGGGGGGGGGGGGGGTGGGGGGGGGGGGGGGTGGGGGGGGGGGGGGGTGGGGGGGGGGGGGGGTGGGGGGGGGGGGGGGTGGGGGGGGGGGGGGGTGGGGGGGGGGGGGGGTGGGGGGGGGGGGGGGTGGGGGGGGGGGGGGGTGGGGGGGGGGGGGGGTGGGGGGGGGGGGGGGTGGGGGGGGGGGGGGGTGGGGGGGGGGGGGGGTGGGGGGGGGGGGGGGTGGGGGGGGGGGGGGGTGGGGGGGGGGGGGGGTGGGGGGGGGGGGGGGTGGGGGGGGGGGGGGGTGGGGGGGGGGGGGGGTGGGGGGGGGGGGGGGTGGGGGGGGGGGGGGGTGGGGGGGGGGGGGGGTGGGGGGGGGGGGGGGTGGGGGGGGGGGGGGGTGGGGGGGGGGGGGGGTGGGGGGGGGGGGGGGTGGGGGGGGGGGGGGGTGGGGGGGGGGGGGGGTGGGGGGGGGGGGGGGTGGGGGGGGGGGGGGGTGGGGGGGGGGGGGGGTGGGGGGGGGGGGGGGTGGGGGGGGGGGGGGGTGGGGGGGGGGGGGGGTGGGGGGGGGGGGGGGTGGGGGGGGGGGGGGGTGGGGGGGGGGGGGGGTGGGGGGGGGGGGGGGTGGGGGGGGGGGGGGGTGGGGGGGGGGGGGGGTGGGGGGGGGGGGGGGTGGGGGGGGGGGGGGGTGGGGGGGGGGGGGGGTGGGGGGGGGGGGGGGTGGGGGGGGGGGGGGGTGGGGGGGGGGGGGGGTGGGGGGGGGGGGGGGTGGGGGGGGGGGGGGGTGGGGGGGGGGGGGGGTGGGGGGGGGGGGGGGTGGGGGGGGGGGGGGGTGGGGGGGGGGGGGGGTGGGGGGGGGGGGGGGTGGGGGGGGGGGGGGGTGGGGGGGGGGGGGGGTGGGGGGGGGGGGGGGTGGGGGGGGGGGGGGGTGGGGGGGGGGGGGGGTGGGGGGGGGGGGGGGTGGGGGGGGGGGGGGGTGGGGGGGGGGGGGGGTGGGGGGGGGGGGGGGTGGGGGGGGGGGGGGGTGGGGGGGGGGGGGGGTGGGGGGGGGGGGGGGTGGGGGGGGGGGGGGGTGGGGGGGGGGGGGGGTGGGGGGGGGGGGGGGTGGGGGGGGGGGGGGGTGGGGGGGGGGGGGGGTGGGGGGGGGGGGGGGTGGGGGGGGGGGGGGGTGGGGGGGGGGGGGGGTGGGGGGGGGGGGGGGTGGGGGGGGGGGGGGGTGGGGGGGGGGGGGGGTGGGGGGGGGGGGGGGTGGGGGGGGGGGGGGGTGGGGGGGGGGGGGGGTGGGGGGGGGGGGGGGTGGGGGGGGGGGGGGGTGGGGGGGGGGGGGGGTGGGGGGGGGGGGGGGTGGGGGGGGGGGGGGGTGGGGGGGGGGGGGGGTGGGGGGGGGGGGGGGTGGGGGGGGGGGGGGGTGGGGGGGGGGGGGGGTGGGGGGGGGGGGGGGTGGGGGGGGGGGGGGGTGGGGGGGGGGGGGGGTGGGGGGGGGGGGGGGTGGGGGGGGGGGGGGGTGGGGGGGGGGGGGGGTGGGGGGGGGGGGGGGTGGGGGGGGGGGGGGGTGGGGGGGGGGGGGGGTGGGGGGGGGGGGGGGTGGGGGGGGGGGGGGGTGGGGGGGGGGGGGGGTGGGGGGGGGGGGGGGTGGGGGGGGGGGGGGGTGGGGGGGGGGGGGGGTGGGGGGGGGGGGGGGTGGGGGGGGGGGGGGGTGGGGGGGGGGGGGGGTGGGGGGGGGGGGGGGTGGGGGGGGGGGGGGGTGGGGGGGGGGGGGGGTGGGGGGGGGGGGGGGTGGGGGGGGGGGGGGGTGGGGGGGGGGGGGGGTGGGGGGGGGGGGGGGTGGGGGGGGGGGGGGGTGGGGGGGGGGGGGGGTGGGGGGGGGGGGGGGTGGGGGGGGGGGGGGGTGGGGGGGGGGGGGGGTGGGGGGGGGGGGGGGTGGGGGGGGGGGGGGGTGGGGGGGGGGGGGGGTGGGGGGGGGGGGGGGTGGGGGGGGGGGGGGGTGGGGGGGGGGGGGGGTGGGGGGGGGGGGGGGTGGGGGGGGGGGGGGGTGGGGGGGGGGGGGGGTGGGGGGGGGGGGGGGTGGGGGGGGGGGGGGGTGGGGGGGGGGGGGGGTGGGGGGGGGGGGGGGTGGGGGGGGGGGGGGGTGGGGGGGGGGGGGGGTGGGGGGGGGGGGGGGTGGGGGGGGGGGGGGGTGGGGGGGGGGGGGGGTGGGGGGGGGGGGGGGTGGGGGGGGGGGGGGGTGGGGGGGGGGGGGGGTGGGGGGGGGGGGGGGTGGGGGGGGGGGGGGGTGGGGGGGGGGGGGGGTGGGGGGGGGGGGGGGTGGGGGGGGGGGGGGGTGGGGGGGGGGGGGGGTGGGGGGGGGGGGGGGTGGGGGGGGGGGGGGGTGGGGGGGGGGGGGGGTGGGGGGGGGGGGGGGTGGGGGGGGGGGGGGGTGGGGGGGGGGGGGGGTGGGGGGGGGGGGGGGTGGGGGGGGGGGGGGGTGGGGGGGGGGGGGGGTGGGGGGGGGGGGGGGTGGGGGGGGGGGGGGGTGGGGGGGGGGGGGGGTGGGGGGGGGGGGGGGTGGGGGGGGGGGGGGGTGGGGGGGGGGGGGGGTGGGGGGGGGGGGGGGTGGGGGGGGGGGGGGGTGGGGGGGGGGGGGGGTGGGGGGGGGGGGGGGTGGGGGGGGGGGGGGGTGGGGGGGGGGGGGGGTGGGGGGGGGGGGGGGTGGGGGGGGGGGGGGGTGGGGGGGGGGGGGGGTGGGGGGGGGGGGGGGTGGGGGGGGGGGGGGGTGGGGGGGGGGGGGGGTGGGGGGGGGGGGGGGTGGGGGGGGGGGGGGGTGGGGGGGGGGGGGGGTGGGGGGGGGGGGGGGTGGGGGGGGGGGGGGGTGGGGGGGGGGGGGGGTGGGGGGGGGGGGGGGTGGGGGGGGGGGGGGGTGGGGGGGGGGGGGGGTGGGGGGGGGGGGGGGTGGGGGGGGGGGGGGGTGGGGGGGGGGGGGGGTGGGGGGGGGGGGGGGTGGGGGGGGGGGGGGGTGGGGGGGGGGGGGGGTGGGGGGGGGGGGGGGTGGGGGGGGGGGGGGGTGGGGGGGGGGGGGGGTGGGGGGGGGGGGGGGTGGGGGGGGGGGGGGGTGGGGGGGGGGGGGGGTGGGGGGGGGGGGGGGTGGGGGGGGGGGGGGGTGGGGGGGGGGGGGGGTGGGGGGGGGGGGGGGTGGGGGGGGGGGGGGGTGGGGGGGGGGGGGGGTGGGGGGGGGGGGGGGTGGGGGGGGGGGGGGGTGGGGGGGGGGGGGGGTGGGGGGGGGGGGGGGTGGGGGGGGGGGGGGGTGGGGGGGGGGGGGGGTGGGGGGGGGGGGGGGTGGGGGGGGGGGGGGGTGGGGGGGGGGGGGGGTGGGGGGGGGGGGGGGTGGGGGGGGGGGGGGGTGGGGGGGGGGGGGGGTGGGGGGGGGGGGGGGTGGGGGGGGGGGGGGGTGGGGGGGGGGGGGGGTGGGGGGGGGGGGGGGTGGGGGGGGGGGGGGGTGGGGGGGGGGGGGGGTGGGGGGGGGGGGGGGTGGGGGGGGGGGGGGGTGGGGGGGGGGGGGGGTGGGGGGGGGGGGGGGTGGGGGGGGGGGGGGGTGGGGGGGGGGGGGGGTGGGGGGGGGGGGGGGTGGGGGGGGGGGGGGGTGGGGGGGGGGGGGGGTGGGGGGGGGGGGGGGTGGGGGGGGGGGGGGGTGGGGGGGGGGGGGGGTGGGGGGGGGGGGGGGTGGGGGGGGGGGGGGGTGGGGGGGGGGGGGGGTGGGGGGGGGGGGGGGTGGGGGGGGGGGGGGGTGGGGGGGGGGGGGGGTGGGGGGGGGGGGGGGTGGGGGGGGGGGGGGGTGGGGGGGGGGGGGGGTGGGGGGGGGGGGGGGTGGGGGGGGGGGGGGGTGGGGGGGGGGGGGGGTGGGGGGGGGGGGGGGTGGGGGGGGGGGGGGGTGGGGGGGGGGGGGGGTGGGGGGGGGGGGGGGTGGGGGGGGGGGGGGGTGGGGGGGGGGGGGGGTGGGGGGGGGGGGGGGTGGGGGGGGGGGGGGGTGGGGGGGGGGGGGGGTGGGGGGGGGGGGGGGTGGGGGGGGGGGGGGGTGGGGGGGGGGGGGGGTGGGGGGGGGGGGGGGTGGGGGGGGGGGGGGGTGGGGGGGGGGGGGGGTGGGGGGGGGGGGGGGTGGGGGGGGGGGGGGGTGGGGGGGGGGGGGGGTGGGGGGGGGGGGGGGTGGGGGGGGGGGGGGGTGGGGGGGGGGGGGGGTGGGGGGGGGGGGGGGTGGGGGGGGGGGGGGGTGGGGGGGGGGGGGGGTGGGGGGGGGGGGGGGTGGGGGGGGGGGGGGGTGGGGGGGGGGGGGGGTGGGGGGGGGGGGGGGTGGGGGGGGGGGGGGGTGGGGGGGGGGGGGGGTGGGGGGGGGGGGGGGTGGGGGGGGGGGGGGGTGGGGGGGGGGGGGGGTGGGGGGGGGGGGGGGTGGGGGGGGGGGGGGGTGGGGGGGGGGGGGGGTGGGGGGGGGGGGGGGTGGGGGGGGGGGGGGGTGGGGGGGGGGGGGGGTGGGGGGGGGGGGGGGTGGGGGGGGGGGGGGGTGGGGGGGGGGGGGGGTGGGGGGGGGGGGGGGTGGGGGGGGGGGGGGGTGGGGGGGGGGGGGGGTGGGGGGGGGGGGGGGTGGGGGGGGGGGGGGGTGGGGGGGGGGGGGGGTGGGGGGGGGGGGGGGTGGGGGGGGGGGGGGGTGGGGGGGGGGGGGGGTGGGGGGGGGGGGGGGTGGGGGGGGGGGGGGGTGGGGGGGGGGGGGGGTGGGGGGGGGGGGGGGTGGGGGGGGGGGGGGGTGGGGGGGGGGGGGGGTGGGGGGGGGGGGGGGTGGGGGGGGGGGGGGGTGGGGGGGGGGGGGGGTGGGGGGGGGGGGGGGTGGGGGGGGGGGGGGGTGGGGGGGGGGGGGGGTGGGGGGGGGGGGGGGTGGGGGGGGGGGGGGGTGGGGGGGGGGGGGGGTGGGGGGGGGGGGGGGTGGGGGGGGGGGGGGGTGGGGGGGGGGGGGGGTGGGGGGGGGGGGGGGTGGGGGGGGGGGGGGGTGGGGGGGGGGGGGGGTGGGGGGGGGGGGGGGTGGGGGGGGGGGGGGGTGGGGGGGGGGGGGGGTGGGGGGGGGGGGGGGTGGGGGGGGGGGGGGGTGGGGGGGGGGGGGGGTGGGGGGGGGGGGGGGTGGGGGGGGGGGGGGGTGGGGGGGGGGGGGGGTGGGGGGGGGGGGGGGTGGGGGGGGGGGGGGGTGGGGGGGGGGGGGGGTGGGGGGGGGGGGGGGTGGGGGGGGGGGGGGGTGGGGGGGGGGGGGGGTGGGGGGGGGGGGGGGTGGGGGGGGGGGGGGGTGGGGGGGGGGGGGGGTGGGGGGGGGGGGGGGTGGGGGGGGGGGGGGGTGGGGGGGGGGGGGGGTGGGGGGGGGGGGGGGTGGGGGGGGGGGGGGGTGGGGGGGGGGGGGGGTGGGGGGGGGGGGGGGTGGGGGGGGGGGGGGGTGGGGGGGGGGGGGGGTGGGGGGGGGGGGGGGTGGGGGGGGGGGGGGGTGGGGGGGGGGGGGGGTGGGGGGGGGGGGGGGTGGGGGGGGGGGGGGGTGGGGGGGGGGGGGGGTGGGGGGGGGGGGGGGTGGGGGGGGGGGGGGGTGGGGGGGGGGGGGGGTGGGGGGGGGGGGGGGTGGGGGGGGGGGGGGGTGGGGGGGGGGGGGGGTGGGGGGGGGGGGGGGTGGGGGGGGGGGGGGGTGGGGGGGGGGGGGGGTGGGGGGGGGGGGGGGTGGGGGGGGGGGGGGGTGGGGGGGGGGGGGGGTGGGGGGGGGGGGGGGTGGGGGGGGGGGGGGGTGGGGGGGGGGGGGGGTGGGGGGGGGGGGGGGTGGGGGGGGGGGGGGGTGGGGGGGGGGGGGGGTGGGGGGGGGGGGGGGTGGGGGGGGGGGGGGGTGGGGGGGGGGGGGGGTGGGGGGGGGGGGGGGTGGGGGGGGGGGGGGGTGGGGGGGGGGGGGGGTGGGGGGGGGGGGGGGTGGGGGGGGGGGGGGGTGGGGGGGGGGGGGGGTGGGGGGGGGGGGGGGTGGGGGGGGGGGGGGGTGGGGGGGGGGGGGGGTGGGGGGGGGGGGGGGTGGGGGGGGGGGGGGGTGGGGGGGGGGGGGGGTGGGGGGGGGGGGGGGTGGGGGGGGGGGGGGGTGGGGGGGGGGGGGGGTGGGGGGGGGGGGGGGTGGGGGGGGGGGGGGGTGGGGGGGGGGGGGGGTGGGGGGGGGGGGGGGTGGGGGGGGGGGGGGGTGGGGGGGGGGGGGGGTGGGGGGGGGGGGGGGTGGGGGGGGGGGGGGGTGGGGGGGGGGGGGGGTGGGGGGGGGGGGGGGTGGGGGGGGGGGGGGGTGGGGGGGGGGGGGGGTGGGGGGGGGGGGGGGTGGGGGGGGGGGGGGGTGGGGGGG
This sequence comes from Sphaerodactylus townsendi, assembly GCF_021028975.2. Lineage (NCBI taxonomy): Eukaryota > Metazoa > Chordata > Lepidosauria > Squamata > Sphaerodactylidae > Sphaerodactylus > Sphaerodactylus townsendi. The sequence goes on from NC_059427.1 coordinate 159,980,156, forward strand.
GGGGGGGGTGGGGGGGGGGGGGGGTGGGGGGGGGGGGGGGTGGGGGGGGGGGGGGGTGGGGGGGGGGGGGGGTGGGGGGGGGGGGGGGTGGGGGGGGGGGGGGGTGGGGGGGGGGGGGGGTGGGGGGGGGGGGGGGTGGGGGGGGGGGGGGGTGGGGGGGGGGGGGGGTGGGGGGGGGGGGGGGTGGGGGGGGGGGGGGGTGGGGGGGGGGGGGGGTGGGGGGGGGGGGGGGTGGGGGGGGGGGGGGGTGGGGGGGGGGGGGGGTGGGGGGGGGGGGGGGTGGGGGGGGGGGGGGGTGGGGGGGGGGGGGGGTGGGGGGGGGGGGGGGTGGGGGGGGGGGGGGGTGGGGGGGGGGGGGGGTGGGGGGGGGGGGGGGTGGGGGGGGGGGGGGGTGGGGGGGGGGGGGGGTGGGGGGGGGGGGGGGTGGGGGGGGGGGGGGGTGGGGGGGGGGGGGGGTGGGGGGGGGGGGGGGTGGGGGGGGGGGGGGGTGGGGGGGGGGGGGGGTGGGGGGGGGGGGGGGTGGGGGGGGGGGGGGGTGGGGGGGGGGGGGGGTGGGGGGGGGGGGGGGTGGGGGGGGGGGGGGGTGGGGGGGGGGGGGGGTGGGGGGGGGGGGGGGTGGGGGGGGGGGGGGGTGGGGGGGGGGGGGGGTGGGGGGGGGGGGGGGTGGGGGGGGGGGGGGGTGGGGGGGGGGGGGGGTGGGGGGGGGGGGGGGTGGGGGGGGGGGGGGGTGGGGGGGGGGGGGGGTGGGGGGGGGGGGGGGTGGGGGGGGGGGGGGGTGGGGGGGGGGGGGGGTGGGGGGGGGGGGGGGTGGGGGGGGGGGGGGGTGGGGGGGGGGGGGGGTGGGGGGGGGGGGGGGTGGGGGGGGGGGGGGGTGGGGGGGGGGGGGGGTGGGGGGGGGGGGGGGTGGGGGGGGGGGGGGGTGGGGGGGGGGGGGGGTGGGGGGGGGGGGGGGTGGGGGGGGGGGGGGGTGGGGGGGGGGGGGGGTGGGGGGGGGGGGGGGTGGGGGGGGGGGGGGGTGGGGGGGGGGGGGGGTGGGGGGGGGGGGGGGTGGGGGGGGGGGGGGGTGGGGGGGGGGGGGGGTGGGGGGGGGGGGGGGTGGGGGGGGGGGGGGGTGGGGGGGGGGGGGGGTGGGGGGGGGGGGGGGTGGGGGGGGGGGGGGGTGGGGGGGGGGGGGGGTGGGGGGGGGGGGGGGTGGGGGGGGGGGGGGGTGGGGGGGGGGGGGGGTGGGGGGGGGGGGGGGTGGGGGGGGGGGGGGGTGGGGGGGGGGGGGGGTGGGGGGGGGGGGGGGTGGGGGGGGGGGGGGGTGGGGGGGGGGGGGGGTGGGGGGGGGGGGGGGTGGGGGGGGGGGGGGGTGGGGGGGGGGGGGGGTGGGGGGGGGGGGGGGTGGGGGGGGGGGGGGGTGGGGGGGGGGGGGGGTGGGGGGGGGGGGGGGTGGGGGGGGGGGGGGGTGGGGGGGGGGGGGGGTGGGGGGGGGGGGGGGTGGGGGGGGGGGGGGGTGGGGGGGGGGGGGGGTGGGGGGGGGGGGGGGTGGGGGGGGGGGGGGGTGGGGGGGGGGGGGGGTGGGGGGGGGGGGGGGTGGGGGGGGGGGGGGGTGGGGGGGGGGGGGGGTGGGGGGGGGGGGGGGTGGGGGGGGGGGGGGGTGGGGGGGGGGGGGGGTGGGGGGGGGGGGGGGTGGGGGGGGGGGGGGGTGGGGGGGGGGGGGGGTGGGGGGGGGGGGGGGTGGGGGGGGGGGGGGGTGGGGGGGGGGGGGGGTGGGGGGGGGGGGGGGTGGGGGGGGGGGGGGGTGGGGGGGGGGGGGGGTGGGGGGGGGGGGGGGTGGGGGGGGGGGGGGGTGGGGGGGGGGGGGGGTGGGGGGGGGGGGGGGTGGGGGGGGGGGGGGGTGGGGGGGGGGGGGGGTGGGGGGGGGGGGGGGTGGGGGGGGGGGGGGGTGGGGGGGGGGGGGGGTGGGGGGGGGGGGGGGTGGGGGGGGGGGGGGGTGGGGGGGGGGGGGGGTGGGGGGGGGGGGGGGTGGGGGGGGGGGGGGGTGGGGGGGGGGGGGGGTGGGGGGGGGGGGGGGTGGGGGGGGGGGGGGGTGGGGGGGGGGGGGGGTGGGGGGGGGGGGGGGTGGGGGGGGGGGGGGGTGGGGGGGGGGGGGGGTGGGGGGGGGGGGGGGTGGGGGGGGGGGGGGGTGGGGGGGGGGGGGGGTGGGGGGGGGGGGGGGTGGGGGGGGGGGGGGGTGGGGGGGGGGGGGGGTGGGGGGGGGGGGGGGTGGGGGGGGGGGGGGGTGGGGGGGGGGGGGGGTGGGGGGGGGGGGGGGTGGGGGGGGGGGGGGGTGGGGGGGGGGGGGGGTGGGGGGGGGGGGGGGTGGGGGGGGGGGGGGGTGGGGGGGGGGGGGGGTGGGGGGGGGGGGGGGTGGGGGGGGGGGGGGGTGGGGGGGGGGGGGGGTGGGGGGGGGGGGGGGTGGGGGGGGGGGGGGGTGGGGGGGGGGGGGGGTGGGGGGGGGGGGGGGTGGGGGGGGGGGGGGGTGGGGGGGGGGGGGGGTGGGGGGGGGGGGGGGTGGGGGGGGGGGGGGGTGGGGGGGGGGGGGGGTGGGGGGGGGGGGGGGTGGGGGGGGGGGGGGGTGGGGGGGGGGGGGGGTGGGGGGGGGGGGGGGTGGGGGGGGGGGGGGGTGGGGGGGGGGGGGGGTGGGGGGGGGGGGGGGTGGGGGGGGGGGGGGGTGGGGGGGGGGGGGGGTGGGGGGGGGGGGGGGTGGGGGGGGGGGGGGGTGGGGGGGGGGGGGGGTGGGGGGGGGGGGGGGTGGGGGGGGGGGGGGGTGGGGGGGGGGGGGGGTGGGGGGGGGGGGGGGTGGGGGGGGGGGGGGGTGGGGGGGGGGGGGGGTGGGGGGGGGGGGGGGTGGGGGGGGGGGGGGGTGGGGGGGGGGGGGGGTGGGGGGGGGGGGGGGTGGGGGGGGGGGGGGGTGGGGGGGGGGGGGGGTGGGGGGGGGGGGGGGTGGGGGGGGGGGGGGGTGGGGGGGGGGGGGGGTGGGGGGGGGGGGGGGTGGGGGGGGGGGGGGGTGGGGGGGGGGGGGGGTGGGGGGGGGGGGGGGTGGGGGGGGGGGGGGGTGGGGGGGGGGGGGGGTGGGGGGGGGGGGGGGTGGGGGGGGGGGGGGGTGGGGGGGGGGGGGGGTGGGGGGGGGGGGGGGTGGGGGGGGGGGGGGGTGGGGGGGGGGGGGGGTGGGGGGGGGGGGGGGTGGGGGGGGGGGGGGGTGGGGGGGGGGGGGGGTGGGGGGGGGGGGGGGTGGGGGGGGGGGGGGGTGGGGGGGGGGGGGGGTGGGGGGGGGGGGGGGTGGGGGGGGGGGGGGGTGGGGGGGGGGGGGGGTGGGGGGGGGGGGGGGTGGGGGGGGGGGGGGGTGGGGGGGGGGGGGGGTGGGGGGGGGGGGGGGTGGGGGGGGGGGGGGGTGGGGGGGGGGGGGGGTGGGGGGGGGGGGGGGTGGGGGGGGGGGGGGGTGGGGGGGGGGGGGGGTGGGGGGGGGGGGGGGTGGGGGGGGGGGGGGGTGGGGGGGGGGGGGGGTGGGGGGGGGGGGGGGTGGGGGGGGGGGGGGGTGGGGGGGGGGGGGGGTGGGGGGGGGGGGGGGTGGGGGGGGGGGGGGGTGGGGGGGGGGGGGGGTGGGGGGGGGGGGGGGTGGGGGGGGGGGGGGGTGGGGGGGGGGGGGGGTGGGGGGGGGGGGGGGTGGGGGGGGGGGGGGGTGGGGGGGGGGGGGGGTGGGGGGGGGGGGGGGTGGGGGGGGGGGGGGGTGGGGGGGGGGGGGGGTGGGGGGGGGGGGGGGTGGGGGGGGGGGGGGGTGGGGGGGGGGGGGGGTGGGGGGGGGGGGGGGTGGGGGGGGGGGGGGGTGGGGGGGGGGGGGGGTGGGGGGGGGGGGGGGTGGGGGGGGGGGGGGGTGGGGGGGGGGGGGGGTGGGGGGGGGGGGGGGTGGGGGGGGGGGGGGGTGGGGGGGGGGGGGGGTGGGGGGGGGGGGGGGTGGGGGGGGGGGGGGGTGGGGGGGGGGGGGGGTGGGGGGGGGGGGGGGTGGGGGGGGGGGGGGGTGGGGGGGGGGGGGGGTGGGGGGGGGGGGGGGTGGGGGGGGGGGGGGGTGGGGGGGGGGGGGGGTGGGGGGGGGGGGGGGTGGGGGGGGGGGGGGGTGGGGGGGGGGGGGGGTGGGGGGGGGGGGGGGTGGGGGGGGGGGGGGGTGGGGGGGGGGGGGGGTGGGGGGGGGGGGGGGTGGGGGGGGGGGGGGGTGGGGGGGGGGGGGGGTGGGGGGGGGGGGGGGTGGGGGGGGGGGGGGGTGGGGGGGGGGGGGGGTGGGGGGGGGGGGGGGTGGGGGGGGGGGGGGGTGGGGGGGGGGGGGGGTGGGGGGGGGGGGGGGTGGGGGGGGGGGGGGGTGGGGGGGGGGGGGGGTGGGGGGGGGGGGGGGTGGGGGGGGGGGGGGGTGGGGGGGGGGGGGGGTGGGGGGGGGGGGGGGTGGGGGGGGGGGGGGGTGGGGGGGGGGGGGGGTGGGGGGGGGGGGGGGTGGGGGGGGGGGGGGGTGGGGGGGGGGGGGGGTGGGGGGGGGGGGGGGTGGGGGGGGGGGGGGGTGGGGGGGGGGGGGGGTGGGGGGGGGGGGGGGTGGGGGGGGGGGGGGGTGGGGGGGGGGGGGGGTGGGGGGGGGGGGGGGTGGGGGGGGGGGGGGGTGGGGGGGGGGGGGGGTGGGGGGGGGGGGGGGTGGGGGGGGGGGGGGGTGGGGGGGGGGGGGGGTGGGGGGGGGGGGGGGTGGGGGGGGGGGGGGGTGGGGGGGGGGGGGGGTGGGGGGGGGGGGGGGTGGGGGGGGGGGGGGGTGGGGGGGGGGGGGGGTGGGGGGGGGGGGGGGTGGGGGGGGGGGGGGGTGGGGGGGGGGGGGGGTGGGGGGGGGGGGGGGTGGGGGGGGGGGGGGGTGGGGGGGGGGGGGGGTGGGGGGGGGGGGGGGTGGGGGGGGGGGGGGGTGGGGGGGGGGGGGGGTGGGGGGGGGGGGGGGTGGGGGGGGGGGGGGGTGGGGGGGGGGGGGGGTGGGGGGGGGGGGGGGTGGGGGGGGGGGGGGGTGGGGGGGGGGGGGGGTGGGGGGGGGGGGGGGTGGGGGGGGGGGGGGGTGGGGGGGGGGGGGGGTGGGGGGGGGGGGGGGTGGGGGGGGGGGGGGGTGGGGGGGGGGGGGGGTGGGGGGGGGGGGGGGTGGGGGGGGGGGGGGGTGGGGGGGGGGGGGGGTGGGGGGGGGGGGGGGTGGGGGGGGGGGGGGGTGGGGGGGGGGGGGGGTGGGGGGGGGGGGGGGTGGGGGGGGGGGGGGGTGGGGGGGGGGGGGGGTGGGGGGGGGGGGGGGTGGGGGGGGGGGGGGGTGGGGGGGGGGGGGGGTGGGGGGGGGGGGGGGTGGGGGGGGGGGGGGGTGGGGGGGGGGGGGGGTGGGGGGGGGGGGGGGTGGGGGGGGGGGGGGGTGGGGGGGGGGGGGGGTGGGGGGGGGGGGGGGTGGGGGGGGGGGGGGGTGGGGGGGGGGGGGGGTGGGGGGGGGGGGGGGTGGGGGGGGGGGGGGGTGGGGGGGGGGGGGGGTGGGGGGGGGGGGGGGTGGGGGGGGGGGGGGGTGGGGGGGGGGGGGGGTGGGGGGGGGGGGGGGTGGGGGGGGGGGGGGGTGGGGGGGGGGGGGGGTGGGGGGGGGGGGGGGTGGGGGGGGGGGGGGGTGGGGGGGGGGGGGGGTGGGGGGGGGGGGGGGTGGGGGGGGGGGGGGGTGGGGGGGGGGGGGGGTGGGGGGGGGGGGGGGTGGGGGGGGGGGGGGGTGGGGGGGGGGGGGGGTGGGGGGGGGGGGGGGTGGGGGGGGGGGGGGGTGGGGGGGGGGGGGGGTGGGGGGGGGGGGGGGTGGGGGGGGGGGGGGGTGGGGGGGGGGGGGGGTGGGGGGGGGGGGGGGTGGGGGGGGGGGGGGGTGGGGGGGGGGGGGGGTGGGGGGGGGGGGGGGTGGGGGGGGGGGGGGGTGGGGGGGGGGGGGGGTGGGGGGGGGGGGGGGTGGGGGGGGGGGGGGGTGGGGGGGGGGGGGGGTGGGGGGGGGGGGGGGTGGGGGGGGGGGGGGGTGGGGGGGGGGGGGGGTGGGGGGGGGGGGGGGTGGGGGGGGGGGGGGGTGGGGGGGGGGGGGGGTGGGGGGGGGGGGGGGTGGGGGGGGGGGGGGGTGGGGGGGGGGGGGGGTGGGGGGGGGGGGGGGTGGGGGGGGGGGGGGGTGGGGGGGGGGGGGGGTGGGGGGGGGGGGGGGTGGGGGGGGGGGGGGGTGGGGGGGGGGGGGGGTGGGGGGGGGGGGGGGTGGGGGGGGGGGGGGGTGGGGGGGGGGGGGGGTGGGGGGGGGGGGGGGTGGGGGGGGGGGGGGGTGGGGGGGGGGGGGGGTGGGGGGGGGGGGGGGTGGGGGGGGGGGGGGGTGGGGGGGGGGGGGGGTGGGGGGGGGGGGGGGTGGGGGGGGGGGGGGGTGGGGGGGGGGGGGGGTGGGGGGGGGGGGGGGTGGGGGGGGGGGGGGGTGGGGGGGGGGGGGGGTGGGGGGGGGGGGGGGTGGGGGGGGGGGGGGGTGGGGGGGGGGGGGGGTGGGGGGGGGGGGGGGTGGGGGGGGGGGGGGGTGGGGGGGGGGGGGGGTGGGGGGGGGGGGGGGTGGGGGGGGGGGGGGGTGGGGGGGGGGGGGGGTGGGGGGGGGGGGGGGTGGGGGGGGGGGGGGGTGGGGGGGGGGGGGGGTGGGGGGGGGGGGGGGTGGGGGGGGGGGGGGGTGGGGGGGGGGGGGGGTGGGGGGGGGGGGGGGTGGGGGGGGGGGGGGGTGGGGGGGGGGGGGGGTGGGGGGGGGGGGGGGTGGGGGGGGGGGGGGGTGGGGGGGGGGGGGGGTGGGGGGGGGGGGGGGTGGGGGGGGGGGGGGGTGGGGGGGGGGGGGGGTGGGGGGGGGGGGGGGTGGGGGGGGGGGGGGGTGGGGGGGGGGGGGGGTGGGGGGGGGGGGGGGTGGGGGGGGGGGGGGGTGGGGGGGGGGGGGGGTGGGGGGGGGGGGGGGTGGGGGGGGGGGGGGGTGGGGGGGGGGGGGGGTGGGGGGGGGGGGGGGTGGGGGGGGGGGGGGGTGGGGGGGGGGGGGGGTGGGGGGGGGGGGGGGTGGGGGGGGGGGGGGGTGGGGGGGGGGGGGGGTGGGGGGGGGGGGGGGTGGGGGGGGGGGGGGGTGGGGGGGGGGGGGGGTGGGGGGGGGGGGGGGTGGGGGGGGGGGGGGGTGGGGGGGGGGGGGGGTGGGGGGGGGGGGGGGTGGGGGGGGGGGGGGGTGGGGGGGGGGGGGGGTGGGGGGGGGGGGGGGTGGGGGGGGGGGGGGGTGGGGGGGGGGGGGGGTGGGGGGGGGGGGGGGTGGGGGGGGGGGGGGGTGGGGGGGGGGGGGGGTGGGGGGGGGGGGGGGTGGGGGGGGGGGGGGGTGGGGGGGGGGGGGGGTGGGGGGGGGGGGGGGTGGGGGGGGGGGGGGGTGGGGGGGGGGGGGGGTGGGGGGGGGGGGGGGTGGGGGGGGGGGGGGGTGGGGGGGGGGGGGGGTGGGGGGGGGGGGGGGTGGGGGGGGGGGGGGGTGGGGGGGGGGGGGGGTGGGGGGGGGGGGGGGTGGGGGGGGGGGGGGGTGGGGGGGGGGGGGGGTGGGGGGGGGGGGGGGTGGGGGGGGGGGGGGGTGGGGGGGGGGGGGGGTGGGGGGGGGGGGGGGTGGGGGGGGGGGGGGGTGGGGGGGGGGGGGGGTGGGGGGGGGGGGGGGTGGGGGGGGGGGGGGGTGGGGGGGGGGGGGGGTGGGGGGGGGGGGGGGTGGGGGGGGGGGGGGGTGGGGGGAGGGGGGGGTGGGGGGGGTGGGGGGGGGGGGGGGGGGGGGGGGGGGGGGGGGGGGGGGGAGGGGGAGGGGGAGGGGGTGGGGGGGGGGGGGGGGGGGGGGGGGGTGGGGGGGGGGGGGGGTGGGGCCGGGGGGGGGGGGGGGGGGGGGGGGGTGGGGGGGGGGGGGGGTGGGTGAAGCTCTTTTTCGCGTGCAAGTTGCCACCTGATGACCATCCAAGGATCTGCTGGCTGAACGTTTCATGGGGGAGCAGAGCTGCACTCGTTTCTACTTTCACAGCCGCACATCTGTGGGGCGGGGGGGGAGAACTGCTTCTGATTTGTGTGCATTGGTTTAATTTCTGCCCTGTTGGCACAGAGACACTGGCTGAATAAGAATCCCTCCACTGGGTGTGGAATGGATTTTTGTTTTTTGCATCACAGAGGCCGTTTCCACACGGTCAAAATATCCTGGGTTGAGCAAGAAAAATATCCCTGTGCAGCCGAGAATTCTGCACGGTTCCCAGTGTTAAAGCAGGCCTGCCCCGGTGGTGCTCCGTGATATTTCCTTTACCCCAGGATTTTTAGAAATCGCCATTTTGGAGGTTCTTTTTAAAATTCCTGGTGTGACTCTGCTTGTGCCTGCTACCACATGAAAACCAATCGGGAGCAGACCCAGTTTATTTTTCCCACCCAGCCCCCTGATCTCCCCACCTGACTTTCATTCAAGCTGCCACTCAAAATCAACAGCCAATCAGAAGGTGGGACACCGGGCATGCTCAGATCTGGTTCCAATGTAAATACAGAAGTCCTACGCTCATGTGGAATAAACTGGAGCATTTCCTCCAGGTCTTTGCTGGATCCCTTCGAAAAATGGGCAGCCATGCAAACACACACCCCAGGATAAAATAGACCTAGGTTAAAAAAAAACCAGTGGCGCACAGGGATTTTGCTGTGCGGAAACAGCCAGAGTCCAAAATAACCAAAAGACCAACCAAGCCCCAGCCAACTACCCCCAGCAGGATTGATAGAGCTTGGTGTTCCCATTGGGGAGCTGGGGGGGGGGGGTAATTTGTTGACTTCATTTATGCCCCACCTAGCTCACCAATGGGGACCCAAAGGGGCTTATGTCACTCGCCTTTCTTCCACTTTACCCTCACAACAACCCTGTAAGGTAGGTATGTCACGCTCCTTCACATGCTGACCATCCCTGAATGATGAAGAAGCACCCCCCCTTAATGACTTATAAACCTCTAAACTTTTTTTACAGAAGTAATAACTTATAAACATCTCTTTTTAAAATAACGAACATAGAAGTGTTGTAGGGCTAGAAGACCCTCAGGTTGGGTCACACCTCCGTTTGGCCCCTTCTACATAACACCTGGGATGAACTCAACAACTCACCTAAATGCACGATGCAATGTACTTATAGTCTCACTGTGAACGATTTCCCTAAACGGCTTCTTTTACGCTGCTAACGCAAGTTTCTTCAGGACCTTCTCCTGAGAAACAGTCGTGACCAAAAGTCATGTCAGTGATATCACCCAGGTTTGGTGAGGTTTGATTTAGGGAGTCCAAAGTTATGGACTCCCAAAGGGAGTGCCCCCATCCCCCATTGTTTCCAATGGGAGCTAATAGGAGATGGGGGCTCCATAATTGCTCAGGATGATTCTGTTTGTAATGGAATCACCTACCGCTGTTTATGCTCAGGTACGCTTGTCTCTTACATCCTATGCTCAGGGGCATAATGCCCACAATGACACGTGGGCAAATGTCCCCGGGCAGCACCCATTTAGTCACATGGGTCCTCCCCCTCCCCGCCTGGGCTGCACAAATGGAGGGCTCCTCTCCAAGACCCCCACCTTGGACAAGTCCAGAGGCATTCCTCCCATTGGGCGAAGTGGGCAGTTGCCCAGGGCGCCGCCTTGTGGAAGGCGCAAAAACTGCAGGTTCGTTTGTGGGATTTTTTGTATTTTCAGTGTTTTTCTGTTTTTGGCCTGCAGGGGGCACAGATTTTAGGCTAGCAGCACCAAAATTTCAGGGATTTTTCGGGAGGCTCTCCTGATGATATCACCCAGATTTGGTGAGGTTTGGTTTAGGGAGTCCAAAGTTATGGACTCCCAAAGGGAGTGCCCCCATCCCCCATTGTTTCCAATGGGAACTAATTGGAGATGGGGGCTACACCTTTGAGGGTCCATAACTTTGGACCCTCTGAGCCAAACTTCACCAAACCTGGGCGGTATCATCAGTAGGGTCTCACAAAGATACTCTGAAATTTTGGTGCTGCTATCTTAATAATTGCACCCCTGACAGCAGGCACCCCCTAAATTTCCCCAGATTTTCCTTTTAAATCCACCCCCTTCCTGCCAATGCTTGTTTTGTTTCACATTCTCTCAATGCCTAATAAAGGTTATTATGATTATTATTAAATCCACCCCCTTCAGCATGGATTTAAAGGGAGAATCTGAGATCCCCAGTTTAAACATTGAAAGTGATGCTGTTTCAGGGTGGGGGAGAATCAACTCCAAAATAGCATCACTTTCAGTGTTGTTTAAACTGGGGAGCCCAGATTATCCCTTTAAGGTGGATTTAAAAGGAGAATCTGGGCTCCCTAGTTTAAACACCATTGAAAATGATGCTGTTTGGGGGTGGATTCCAGCATCACTTGTTTAAACTAAGGAGCCCAGATTCTCCTTTTAAATCCACCTTAAAGGGAGAATCTGGGGTCCCCAGTTTAAATAACATTGAAAGTGATGCTGTTTCCCCCAATTGGGGGGGACTGGATACAACACCATAAAATGTTTTCACAGCAGTAATAAAACATTTTGAAAGCATTTTGAAAATGTTTCCCAAAAATATTTCTGCTGTGTTCAGATTTGTGAGTTGGGGGATGTTCTATAATGTGATGGTGACTTTGAAACAACCTGGTGGAAAAAAATCTTTGTTTGGTCACGGTGGGGGAGGCTTGCCGCCCATGGGGGGGCATCAAACTCAGGTTTTGCCCAGGGCTCCAGTTTGCCTAGGTACGCCACTGGACAAGTCTGTCTGTATCTGGGGCGGCCCGACTGGCAGCACCCCGGCTGCTCCCTGGAGAGGTGCCCTGCAGATGCCCGTGGAGGGTGCTCGTGAGAAGGCCTGGAGGTGCCAAGGAAGCGCTCGCAGGTCGCCCTGCCTCAGCAGCCCAGCCCCACAAGACAGCAGGAATCCTCGGTTGGGGTACGTCATGGCTGTGATCCGAGCTCCCCTCCAGCTCAGCCGCATCGAGCCTGGGAGGTGCAGCCGACTGGGCTGAGTGGGGTGGCTGCAACGCTGGCTTTTCTGTCACAACTGCAGCTCACGAGCTTTAAATTCAGTGCGGGAAGTGGGGGGACTAGGGAGGCTGCCAGTCATGGCCGGTCCTCTGTCAAAAAAGGTTCCTATTTGGCCCTTTCAAGAAACTGGCTCTCCAAGTAAGTCCACGCTGCATCCCAGAGGCGTAAAGCCAATGAGGCCGGGTGGGGTGCAATGCCCCAGGTGCGCGGCGTGGCCGGGGCATTCCCGGGGCGTGGGGGGGGGTGATTCGGGGGCATTCCAAGGGAGGGGGAGACGGTGCCGCGGCAGGGGCGCAGGGTGCACGCACGCCCCGGGCGGAGTTCCCCCTTGCTCCGCCCTTGCTGGATCATACTACACCGAAGTAGCATCCCTTCCCTGAACCCCAGGCAGCAAAAAAAATATATTCTCCTGCTGCTTGTGAGAATATAATATGTGGTGGGGGTGTGTGCAAAAATCAGTTCTCGCCCCAGGCTCCATTTTCTGTGGATATGCCACTGTCCATGCTAATTAATAAGGGAGGGTGAAAGACTGTCACTATCAGGTAACATATATCCTGCTGACCATCCCAGATGAGGCAGCCGGTGGCCACAGGAGGAAACCTGCACTTGCCACCCACTTCAGTGTGGTATTGGCGCATTTTAGGGGGACCAGTTTTGTTACAATCCTCATAGGTGTGGTGGAGGGGGGGGGCTGAAGCTGGCAGAGGAGCCCAGCGGTGTTTAGTCTGTAGACAGCAGACAGTGCCTTTTTTCTTTGTAAGCGTGTTGAGGAATGTTCATGTTACAGACAAGGCATTTACGCAGGTGATTGAAACCCCACGTTCATCCAGGTTACTGGCCGCCCGTTTCATTCAAGGAAAGGAGCACACGTAGCCAGTTTCTTACAATAAGGTGTTTACGTGTACATGCAGGTTGTAGATGCATGTATGAGACTTGCATGAGCAGAGGTTGTGACTTTCCTGGGGCCACCAAGTGAGCTTGTGGCAGCCCAGACTTCTGAGGTGTCACTCAGTTCCTGATCGGGTCAGCCTCAGTCCTCGGAATTCTGCTCCATCAAATCACTCCTAGGCTTTTGGCTCCTACAAGCCCTCATCTCCTGCCTATAACTACCAGGCACTGCTGTTTGCCTTCCAGAGGAACCGGCTGGCCACTGTGTGAGTTAGGATGCTGGACTAGATGGACCCTCTCTGGTCTGATCCCAGAGGGCTTTTCTGATGTTCTTATCAGGGGAAGGCCTCAGCCTCTATGCCCTGTTCACGGACCTCTGGAGGAACTGGTTGGCCACCATGTGAGATGGGATGCTGGATTTCATGGACTCTCACTGGTCTGATCCCAGAGGGATCTTCTGATGTACTTTATCAGGAGAAGGCTTCAGCCTCTATGCCCTGTTCACGGACCTCTGGAGGAACTGGTTGGGCACCATGTGAGATGGGATGCTGGACTTAATGGACCCATTATGGTCTGATCCAGGAGGGTTCTTCTGATGTTCTTACCAGAGGAAGGTCCTGGCCCCTATGCTCTGTCATTTGGCCTTCAGAGGAAATGGTTGGTTATTTTGAGAGAGGAGAATGCTGGACTAGAAGGATCCTTCCAGGTCTGATCCAGCAGGGCTCCTCTTGTGTTCTTTCGGGGGGGGGGGGGTTGTCTCTATGCCCTGTTGTTGTCCTTCCAGAGCAGGTGTGTAAGGAATTCCATAGAAGCAGAAATAAAAGGCTTTTTGGGTGTAAAAGACCGTTTATTCAGACATCCTAGAAAGCTCACGTACACGCAGTGGCAGGAATAAGATCTCCCGCCAGAAGCACAGGTTATAACTCTGTCCTCCCATCCCCCCTCCCGGATTCCCATGGGAACGGAGGTCTCATCTCCCTCGCAGAGATAAGGTCTCCGCCGGAGAAGCTGGCCCATCGCCCGGGCTGTGGAATGTAGTCAAGGCCAGGCGGCTGACCCGCTCATCAACACCATTGAATCCTTTACACTCTGCCTCCCTTAAAAAAGACCTCTCCCCCCCAGGTTTGTGCGGAAAGGCGCGGTGGAAAGCAGAAATGAGGGCGGGGGCGTCAATATTCTCGGAATAAACCCATTGATTATACCCAGAGGAATACCCCACCCAAGAGACTAAATATTGTAAGCGTTTGCGATTAAAGCGAGAGTCCAGGATGGCGTCAATTTCGTAATGCTTGTGGCCATCAATAATAGTCGGTGGGGGTCTCTCCAGCGGGTCGTGCCAGGCATCGGAAACGGGAGCCTCCTTGAGTAAACTGGAATGGAAGACAGGATGGATATTACTAAGAGAGTTAGGTAAATCCAATCGGGCAGTGACATCATTAATCACTTTAGTAATCTGAAAAGGTCCCACGAATCTTTTGCCTAGTTTTGAAAATTTATGCACGTCTCTGAGATTTTTGGTAGACAAATACACCCAGGCGCCCACACGCAGAGGGAAATCCGAGCGGTGCTTATTGTAAGGAATTCCATAGAAGCAGAAATAAAAGGCTTTTTGGGAGTAAAAGTCCATTTATTAAGACATCTTAGAAAGCTCAAGTACACGCAGTGGCAGGAATGACACTTCCCGCCAGAAGCACAGGTTATAACACCGTTCACCCCATCCCCCCTTCCTGCTTCCCATGGGAACGGAGTCCTCATCTCCCGCGCAGAGATAAGGTCTCCGCCGAAGAAGCTGGCCCATCGCCCGGGCTGTGGAATGCACTCAAGGTTACTTCACCATCAACACCATTGAATCCTTTACACTCTGCCTCCCTTAAAGAAGACCCCTCCCCCCCAGGTTTATGCGGAAAGGCGCGGTGGAAAGCAGAAATAAGGGTGGGGGCGTCAATATTTTCGGAATAAACCCATTGATTATACCCAGAGGAATATCCCACCCAAGAGACTAAATATTGCAAGCGTTTGCGATTAAAGCGAGAGTCCAGGATGGCGTCAATTTCGTAGTGCTTGTGACCATCAATAATAGTCGGTGGGGGCCTCTCCGGCGGGTCGTGCCAGGCATCGGAAGCGGGAGCCTCCTTGAGCAAGCTGGAATGGAAGACAGGATGAATGTTACTAAGAGAGTTAGGCAAATCTAAGCGAGCAGTGACATCATTAATCACTTTAGTAATCTGAAAAGGTCCCACAAATCTTTTGCCAAGTTTGGAGTATTTATGCACGTCTCTGAGATTTTTTGTAGATAAATACACCCAGGAGCCCACACGCAGAGGAAAATCCGAGCGGTGTTTATCCGCTTGCAGTTTTTGGGAGTCCTTTGCTTGTTGTAAAGCGGTCTGGACCGTTTTCCATCCCTCGGCTAGGGATGAAATCCACTGTTGAAACTCTGGGGGGTCCAAAGCTGCTGCGGGTAGTTGTGGCAACGGTGGAAAGGAGCGACCAGACACAATTTCAAAGGGGGTTTTCTTTGTACTACTATGAACTGCATTGTTGTAGGCGTACTCTGCAAACGGAATAAGCTCGCACCAATTGTCTTGGTGGTAGTTGGTGTAACAACGTAAATACTGCTCCAGGGTTCTGTTCGTTCTCTCCGTCTCGCCGTCACTTTGAACGTGGTAGGGGGCGGCGACGGCCGGGGCGGCCCCCAACAACCCCAAAAACGCTTTCCAGAACTTTGAGATGAATTGGGGGCCGCGGTCGGAGACCACCTTAATGGGGGCGGAATGGAGACGGTAAATATGTTGAATGAACAGCCGTGCCAACTTAGGAGCGGAGGGGATGGACGCACATGGAATAAAATGGGCTTGTTTAGAAAATAAGTCTACCACCACCCATAAAACCGTGTTGCCATGACTTTCGGGCAAATCTGTAATAAAATCCATGGAGATGACTTCCCAAGGGCGGGAGGCCACCGGGAGAGGTTGCAACAGCCCATGGGGCTTTCCCGGGATGGTTTTGGCTTCTGCACAAACTGAGCAGCCCCTAATGTATGCCTCAATGTCTTTGCGCATTGCGCGCCACCAGAACTGCCGGCGGGCTAAATGCAGAGTTTTTAAAAAGCCAAAATGTCCAGCCGAACGGGCATCGTGGCAAGCTTCAAGAACCTGCTTGCGGAGGGGGGGGAGGCACGTACCAACAGTCCCCCCTCCGCCAAACTCCATTCTCCAAACGCAATTGGGAGTCACTTTCTTCCGCTGAAGGCTCGTGCAGCCCCGCCTCTTCGAGTTCCCGCAGGAAAGGAGAGACGAGGCTAGGAATGGGGGGTGGAGGAGGAGCGAGCGTTTGAGATCGGGTGACAGCCAACCCCAACTGGGAGGGGGAAAGAACAGTGCGCGGAATGTCTCGTAAGGCAGCTCCACCCCCCTCCCCGGGTAGGCGCGAGAGCGCGTCAGCCAGTTTATTGGTTTTTCCAGGGAAAAAATGGACTGTAAAAGAGAAACGAGAAAAGAAATCGGCCCAACGAAGTTGTTTTGCAGACATCTTGAGGGGGGTGGAAAGAGCTGCCAAGTTTTTATGATCCGACCAAACCTGAAAGGGGTGTTTGGCTCCCTCCAGCCAGTGGCGCCAAGTGGAGAGTGCCACTTTGATGGCCGCAGTCTCTTTATCTCCCACAGTCCAGTTGAGTTCAGCACCAGAGAATTTCTTAGACAAATAAGCACACGGAACCAGCCTACCATCTTTATTTTTCTGCAACAGGGCTGCCCCAAGTGCTTTGTCCGAGGCATCCACGTGAACCACAAACGGGAGATCTGGGTCAGGGTGCTTTAGGATAGGTTCGGTGGTAAAAGCAGACTTTAAGAGCTGAAAGGCTGTTTGACACTCCTCAGACCAGGAAAGGGGGGCCCCGGGCTTAGCGGACAGTGGATCTTTACCCTTAGTGCGTAAGAGGTCTGTGAGAGGGAGAGTCAGTTCAGCGAATTGGGGTATAAAGTCACGATAGAAATTAGCAAAACCAAGAAAAGATTGGAGTTCTTTGCGGTTGGTGGGGGCAGGCCATTGGAGGACTGCGTCAATTTTAGCAGGATCCATTTTCAAGCCCTCGGGCGAGATCCGGTAACCCAAATAGTCAATGGAGGTCTGGTGAAAACTGCATTTGGAGAGTTTGGCAAAGAGAGAGTTGTCGAGCAAGCGTTTCAACACCTCCCGAACCAATGTCTCATGCTCTTCCATGGTTTGCGAGTAAATTAAAACGTCATCTAAGTATACCACAACTCCCTTGTACAATAAATCATGAAGAACTTCGTTGATAAGGGCCATAAAAGCCCCGGGGGCCCCACTTAACCCGAATGGCATTATTAAGTATTCAAACTGTCCAAACTTTGTGTTAAACGCAGTCAAGTGTTCATAGCCTTCAGCAATTCTGACTCTGTAGTAAGCTTCTCTCAAGTCCAACTTAGTGAGCATGCGCCCTTTGCCCACGCGCGCCTAAAAGATCCTTTGATTAATGGCGTAGCGGCATTTATTGGACAGGGAGACCGCGAATTGAGTCCTCGATAATCTGTGCAGAGCCGGGTGAAGCACCCATCTTTCTTTTTTACAAACACAACAGGAGCAGCATGTGTGTGTTTGGTAGCTCGGCCGGTGACATGAAATCTCGGGCGAGCGGAGCCCTCTTGTCTAAGAAGGCACGGGGTTCCTTCTCCTCATTGGGACTCATGCGATAGATTCTACCTTTAGGGCAGTTGCTCCCCTGGCTGTATTTTCACGATTTTGCAGTCGGGTGTCCCTATGGGGTGGTAACTGATCGCATTCTTGTTCCTGAAATACTCTGGCTAAATCTTGGTAAGCCGGTGGAATGCCGGGTAAGATCGGGAGCAATCGCTGAAGAAGCCAGGGAGGGGGGTGTGTCAGGAGAAGTTGGGTTTTCCCCCCAGTTCATGTGTTCACCGCAGGGAGGGTCAGTAAATTCTAAGATCCGTTCTTTCCAAATGAACTTTGGTTCATGTAACAGTAATGAAATGAATTGGGGGCCGATTCATTTCATTCAGTAATGAAATGAATCGGGAGCAATCGCTGATGAAGCCAGGGGGGGGGTGTGTGTCAGGAGAAGCCGAGTTTTCCCCCCAATTCATGTGTTCTCCACAGGGAGGGTCAGTGAATTCTAAGATCCTTTCTTTCCAAATGAATTTTGGTTCATGCAACAACAACCATGGCATGCCCAGAACTGGCGATGCGCTTCGCCAATACGCCAGAATGTTCATTTTCTCTAATGATCATGCATGAGGAGAACCGGGTGCGTTTTGAATCCGGGTCGGTCCTCGGCTTCCCCGAAAGAGGACTGCCGACCATTTGGGTGAATGGTATGGGCTTAGCCAGGGGGACTTGGTCTCGACCTAGCTCCTCCGCCACCTGGGGACGCCTTAAGCAATGGGAGAGCAGCCAGAATCCGGCGTGGTTGAGGTCATAATACGCAGCATGCTTAGCTGGGCTGGCCAGAAACGCTTTGATTTGTAATGGGAGCGCTGCCTTTACCTCACCGCGGTTTGAGTCGAACGACGTCCATGGGGGCTTAACAAAGGCAAACAGCTGCTTCCCCCTCCTCTGGGTCGCCTTCGATAACCGCCTTAGACGAGCTTCCAGCAAGTGGCCCTGATTTACAGGCTTGGCAGATGGGGCGCTACGTCGAGCCGGAGCGGTTGGCTTCTGCTTTTTCGGGCAGTTGGCGGCCAGATGACCTGGTCCTCCGCAGTAAAGACACAATCCCAGTCGGCGACGGCGCTCTCATTTGACGCCCCCGCCCTCATTTCTGCTTTCCACCGCTTTCCACCGCGCCTTTCCTCAGTGGGGCACCTTGGGAGCCATCATGCCCACCAACGCCTTTCTGGCCAGGGCCAGGTAGGCTTTTGTCCAGCAAGGCTCCTGATTGACCATTGGAGATGTGATTGGCTGTGCAGGTTTTTTTAAAAATGTTGCTTGAGCAGCAGCTGTCACCACAGTGCAGAGATCTGCACTGCGCTTCTGCAGTTCAGCCGGGCTGCGGCCATTTTGTGGCTGCCTCCACCATGCCAAGTCAGAAGTCCAAATGAGCCCAAAGACTCCAAAAGGTTGGGAGCTCCTGTTCAGGAGGGACTGGTTGTCCACTATGTGAGACAAGGTGCTGGACTAGATGGGCCCAGAGGTGGGATCCAGCAGGTTCTCACAGGTTCCCGAGAGTAGGTTACTAATTATTTGTGCGTGCAGAGAGGGGGTTACTGATTGGTGATTTTGCCCCGTGATTTGTGCCTTGGTCACGCCCCTCCTCAGAAGCAGTGGCAGCACGCAGAACCGAAGCAGTCTAGCAGGAGGTGCACCGGGCGCAGGTGGCAGCTCCTTCCGCCGTTTTTCGCATTTGTTTCCCGCCTGCGACCCGCGCAGGCTGCCGCGTCCTTGCCACAGCCTCGTCCAGGAATGCACCACCCCTGGAATGCCTGGCCACACCCCCGTCATGCCCTGCCCATCCCCATTGGCACTACGCCACAGTTTGAATCCCACCACCATGGGAACCTGTTACTAAAAAATTTGGATCCCACCACTGGATGGGCCTTATCCAGCAGGGCTCTTTTGTATGTTCTGAGTCTACATGGCAGTTCTTTGTCCTTTATGTACAGGCTGTCCCAGTGACCCTCATAAGAACCTGAACAATTCTCTGTCCCCCCCCCCCCCCCGTCCCTCTGGATGTGAACCAACCAGCCCTACACAGCTCTGGTCTGGAGCAGCAACTCTATGCCCAGGCAGACTCTGCCAGCCAGCCAGGTGCTATTTGGAGACCTGGAGAGCATGAACCACAGACAGTTCTGCGCTTTGGTCCTCCACCACCCTGGGGAAAAATGGCACCCAGGGCAACACCTGTTCCAGGCGCCCCACCCCACCCACTCTGTGCTCCACTTCCTTTTGCCGCAGCTGGGGCTAAGGACTACCCGGCAGGGCTGGGCTGAGGAGCAGCCAGCAGGCCTGCGGCAGGCTCCTGGCCTGGCTGCTCAGTGGGCATGGGGGGGGGGGTGAGAGGTGTGTGGCCCCATGTGACTGACTGGCCTGCGCCCAGGGACATGTGGCACCACATATCCCTGTGGCTGCTACGCCCCTGCACCACTCCTTTGTCCTCTCAAGCCTGCAGGAAAGGAGGGGCACAAAATGAGACTTCCAGGATTTGGACGGGCAGACCCTGCCATGAGCCAGGAGCAACCCCAATCCTGGCTTTCAAGCTTTCCAGGAAAAAAAAGAGGAACGCCAGCCCTAGCAACAGAGTGGGGACCGACAAAATGTAGAGCACCCCGGAGGAACTGAGCATTCGTCACATACACAGAATCTGTCATGTTATCTTTTTGGACTGCTGACGTAAAAATAGATCCCTGCTCACAAAATGGCGTTCAAACCCGCACATGTTCTTTTCCTGGGAAACCGGTGATATTCTTGGACGTTGAGTTTGGCGAAGTGCCCTTCTACCTGATTGCGCTTCTTAATTGCAAAATTTCGATGGAGGAGTTCCTGATCTAGAAATGTCAACGTGAAATTAAAAATGAACTACGGGATGTGTATGCACAGCCTACACAGCCAGCTCCAACACATTCCAGGAATTACAGCACAGTTTGGGATTTCTCAATACTTCATCTGCTTTCGCTCCCTCCCTTCCCATATCTGGCAGACCTATAAGCTGCCTTAATTGCAATAATGTCAGTATGAGACTGGCCAGCCAGGGCTTCTTGTGACGCAGAGCATCACTGGGAGTCCGGTCTGAAAAATCATTGTATACACTGTGCGTGGATGAGCAACAGGAGAAAAGATACATTTTAATATGGAGCTGTTAAGGACAACTTATACTCAAATGGGCATGAACAGTAAAAGGCAATCAAAATGCTTGAGGTGAAGCAACTTCTGAGAAAAGACCAAAAACCTGCGGGTTTGGCTTAAAGAAGAAGAAGAAGAAGAGTTTGGATTTATATCCCCCCTTTCTCTCCTGCAGGAGACTCAAAGGGGCTGACAATCTCCTTGCCCTTCCCCCCTCACAACAAACACCCTGTGAGGTAGGTGGGGCTGAGAGAGCTCCGAGAAGCTGTGACTAGCCCAAGGTCACCCAGCTGGCATGTGTGGGAGTGCACAGGCTAATCTGAATTCCCCAGATAAGCCTCCACAGCTCAGGCGGCAGAGCTGGAAATCAAACCCGGTTCCTCCAGATTAGATACATGAGCTCTTAACACAGGATCTCTCTCTCTCTCTCTCTGTGTGTGTGTGTGTGTGTGTGTGTGCGCGGGCGCACACGTGTGTGAAACTAGAACTTGAGATCACCAAAGTCAGCAGTGTGATGTGGCGGCCAAGAAAGCCAATGCAATTCTGGACTGTATCAATAGGAGTATAGTGTCGAGATCGGGGGATGTAATTGTGCCTCTCTCTATTCTGCATTGGTTAGACCTCACCTGGGATATTGTGTGCAGTTCTGAGTACTGCAATTCAGGAAGGATATTGACAAGCTGGAACGGGTTCAGAAGAGGGCAGCCAAGATAAAAGGTCTGAAATCCATACCCTACAAGGAGAGACTTAGAGGGTATGTTTAGTCTGGAAAAGAGAAGGTTAAGAGGTGACATGATAGCCATGTTTAGATATTTGAAGGGATGTCATGTTGGGGAGGGAGCAAGTTTTCTGCGGCTCCAGAGACTAGGACCAGGAGTCATGGGTTCAAGGAAAAGAGATTCCACCTAAACATCTGGAAGAACCTCCTGACAGTAAGGGCTGTTCGACAGTGGAATTCACTACCTGGGAGTGTGGTGGAGTCTCTGGAGATTTTGAAAGAGAGGCTGGATGGACACCTGTCAAGAGTGCTTTGATTGTGTGTTCCTGCATTGCATGGATGACCCTTGGGGTCTCTTCCAACTCTGATGACCCTTGGGGTCTCTTCCAACTCTGGGATTCTATGATCACCAGTGAAACTGACGGGTCACAGCTCTAGCCCAGACCGAGGGAAAGAAAATTCTTCACTAAATCTGCGATTTAAGGAGTTGCCGCCGTATGATATTGTGATGGCAGCTTTTACAAACAGCCAGTCAAATCCATGACAGATGGATCTATCTGCTGTCACGGGCCGTAATAGCTAAAAGGATCTTCCATATTCAGAGGCAGTATATCTTTTCTGAAAAAAGGGCTGTCATCTTTCTGCCCTGTTAGCAAACACCTCAGAAACACTCAGCTGCAGCAGCAGAAGCGCAGAGGTGGCTTCGATCAGATCCAACAACATGCTTCTTGTGGGGGGGGGGGGGGGATACATGGAGGAGGCAGCTAAACTATTTGTTGCGCTCCCTCAGCCAATCTGGCTTTCTGGCATCATCCAGTTATTGCATGAAGACATGTAGCCTTGGAGCAGAGCTGAGCTGAGCTCATTTTTCCAAAATAGCACAGGAAGCAGCAAGCAGGACGCCCATCAGGTTAGGGGCCGGGTGCAAAGCTCAGCGCTGTTGTGAATGATCTGCAGAATACAAAAACCTCTTCAGTGGGGTGTTGTGGGTTTTTTGGGTTGTACGGCCAGGTTCCAGTAGCATTTTCTCCTGACGTTTCACCTGCATCTGTGGCTGGCATCTTCAGAGGATCATAGAATCATAGAGCTGGAAGAGACCCCTAAGTCCGACCCCCTGCAATGCAGGAACACACAATCAAAGCACTCCTGACAGATAGCCATCCAGCCTCTCTTTAAAAACCTCCAAAGAAGGAGACTCCACCGCACTCCAAGGTAATGCATTCCACTGTTGAACAGCCCTTACCGTCAGGAAGTTTTTCCTGATGGTTAGAAGAAGAAGAAGAGTTTGGATTTATATCCCCCCTTTCTCTCCTGCAGGAGACTCAAAGGGGCTTACAATCTCCTTGCCCTTCCCCCCTCACAACAAACACCCTGTGAGGTGGGTGGGGCTGAGAGAGCTCCAAAGAACTGTGACTAGCCCAAGGTCACCCAGCTGGCATGTGTGGGAGTGTACAGGCTAATCTGAATTCCTCAGATAAGCCTCCACAACTCAAGCAGCAGAGCTGGGAATCAAACCCGGTTCCTCCAGAGTGCACCTGCTCTTAGCCACTGCTCTTAGCCACTACGCCACTGCTGCTCCTTAGTTGAATCTCTTTCCCTTCACCTTGAACCTACTACTCCTGGTCCTAGTCTCTGGAGCAGCAGAAAACAAGCTTGCTCCCCCACCAACATGACATCCCTTTGAATATCTAAACATGGCTATCATGGCACCCCTTAACCTTCTCTTCACTAAACGAAATATCCCCAGCTCCCCAAGTCTCTCCTCGCAGGGCATGGGTTCCAGACCTTTTACCATTTTAGTTACCCTCCTCTGGACCTGTTCCGGCTTGTCAATATCCTGCTTGAACTGCAATACCCAGAACGGAACACAATATTCCAGGTGAGGTACCAGACGTCCTCTGAAGATGCCAGCCACTGATGCAGCTGAAACGTCAGGATAAAATGCTACTGAAACACGGCCGTGCAACCTGGAAAACCCACAACACCCTAGCACAGTGGTTCTCAACCTTACTAATGCCCGCGACCCTTTGATACAGTTCCTCATGTTGTGGTGACCCCCAACCCTAACATTTATCCATTTTACAGGTGGAGAACACTGATGCAGAGAGTCTTAGGTGACCCCTGTGAAAGGGTCGTTTGGCCCCCAAAGGGGTCCCGACCCACAGGTTGAGAACCACTGCCCTAGAGATTCCGACCATGAAAGCCTTTGACAATACAAAAAACCTCTTCGTCCGAAGCAGCGTCTGACCCTGATTTCCATTTCACTTCCTGCATTGGCAGCCTGCAAAAGGCAGGGCAGAGTCCCTCTGACTAAGAGCCGCCGACTTGTGTCCAACTCTGGTGTGTGGCTGTCGTGGGATCAATTCTTTGTTTCACCAGCACGAAAGTCAGCGCCATCATCTCATTCTTGAGTACCAAGATAATAGCAAGCCTTTATTGGCATAGACAACAGTATAACAATAATAAAAAACGGATTAAAAAGCATATACAATACAGGAAATAAATGTTAGGTCGAAGGAAATCTACTGGCGTTTAGTAATTTCCAGGAGAAAGTCTGCCACTATCATACAGAGAGAAGGATCAGGATTGTCCAACAAGTAGTGTAATCTAATTAAATCGGGGAGATGGGGTAAATGTAAAGGAGTAAGATTCACATACTTGGATCTGATTTCCTTGAATCTGAGACAGTGTAGTAATTGGTGGGCCAGAGATTCAACTGAGCCATCGTTACATGGGCACAATCTTTTAGCCTTTTCTTGCTTATTAAATCTGCCATGTAACAAGGCAGAGGGCATAACATTAAACCTGGCGAGCATTATGGCTCTCCTTTGAGCAGGGTTTATTAAGCAGTACAGGTAGTGTGAGTACCAAGATGCACTTGGCCAGTTGAAAATTTGCGACCCTCCTTTGTGGCGACTGTGCCAAATCCTCCCAAGACACGCAGAGTACAAGCGGGGGGGGGGGGGGGGGGAAGACCCTCTTTGGGGAGGATTTTGCATCCTGGGCCAAGGCCTGCAGGCTTTTGTATTCGGCTGCACATGGGTGATTGCCAACATGGTGTACTGGTGAAGACCAGGTGCACTCTAATCTGGAGAACTGGGTTTGATTCCCTGCTCTGCTGCTTGAGCTGTGGTGGCTTATCTGGGGAACCAGATTCGCTTGCGCACTCCAACACATGCCATCTGGGTGACCTTGAGCTAGTCACAGTTCTTCAGAGCTTTTTCAGTCCCATCCACCTCACAGGGTGTTTGTGGGGGGGGGGGGGGGAGATTGTAAGCCCCTTTGAGTCTCCTTATAGGAGAGAAAGGGGGTATAAATCCAAACTCCTACTACTACTACTCTTCTATACATGAGCTTTACTAGACCTTTTCTTCGTTTGTTCCCTCCCCCATAACACCCATGGGGAAACAGGGCTAAGCTCCCAAGATCTAGAGAGGAAGGGGGGGGGGGGGGCTGCCCAAGAATCCGTACCATGATCCATCCCACAACAGAGGCCTATTTGGCTTGGAAGAAACTGGTTTGGGTATCGCGTCCGGGAGTCCAGGCGCCGCTCTGCATCTGTTAGGGATTGGAGGCAGGATGGGGGGGGGGGGGGGGACACCCTCTGTCTACGCGCTTCTCCCATGGTCCGACGGTGGCGTCTAAGGGGCGTCACCCCCCAGTGGGGGGGGGGGGGGGGGGGGGGGGGGGGGGGCCGAAGGGCCCGGGGGGGGGGGGGGGCCGTGGGGGGGGGGGGGGGGGGGGGGGGGGGGGGGGGGGGGGGGGGGGGGGTGACCCCCCCCCCCCGGCCTGGCGTATGGGCGGCCACCCTCCCCCACCATGACCAATTTGGGCATTTGGGGTTATTTTTGGTGTTTTTTCGGCCTGCAGGGAGCGCATTTAAAGCTAGCTGCACCATGATTTCAGGGTACCATCCAGAGACTGTCCTGATGATACCACCCAAATTTGGTGATGTTTGGTTCAGGGGAAGCAAAGTTATGGACCCCCAAAGGGGGTGCCCCCATCCCCATTGTTTTCAATGGGAGCTAACCTGAGATGGGGGCTACCCATTTGAGGGACAATAACTTTGGTCCTCCTGAACATAACTTCACCAAACTTGGGTGGCATCATAAGAATAGTTAACAGATGATACCCTGAAATTTTGGTGTCACTAGCTGTAAAAATACATCCCTTCCAGGCACCCCAAAAAATTTGCCCAAGATTCTTTGTTTTGCAGTGACTTTGCTCCACTGCAGCTAATGAGGAATTTCTGAGGCAGGCTGCACATTTTTGAAGATAGAGGCACCAGACTTTCAAGGTGGCTCCAGGAGGGCATCCTGCTAATTGCATCCAGGCTTAGAGACCTTTGCTTCTGTCCAATTTTATGGGCCCCCCAAAGGCTTATTTTGTTTCCCCGCTCCTGCACATGAAGCCTGCTGGGTGAGTTCTCTCAGAACTTCTCAGCGCCCCCACCCACCCCCAAAAGCAAAGCTCACCAAGCTTGGATGCTATTACTCAAGGCCTCTTGGAGCCACCTTGAAAGTCTGGCGCCTTTGTCTTCAAAAATGTGTGGTCACTGCTTACACACTCAGAAATTCCCCAGAATCTGCCCGCCATCAAGCCTGCATGATGTGCATGTTCTGTGGTGGGAAAAATTATTTTTCCCACCATAGACTTCAATGGGGCTTTCTGTTATGCCCAGCTGGCTCTGTGGTAGAGGTTTCAACAGGAGGCACTGTGGTAGTGGTTTTTCTCTGGGCGGGGGCACTTATTTCCTGTAGGGCTGCTGGTGTGAATCTCCTGAAAGGAACCAGCCAACTTTGCTAAAGTTTGCCTGTGATGGCCGAATGCTGTGGGCATCAGGTTCACCTTCAACTCGGTGCCCACAGCATTTTCCTCTTCCACACACATTTTAGCAAATTTGGCTGGTTCCTTTCAGGAGACTCACACCAGCAGCCCTACAGGAAATGCCCCCACTCAGAGCAACATCCCTACCACAGTGCCTCCTGTTGAAACCTCTACCACAGAGCCATCTGGGCATAACAGATAGCCCCATTGAAGTCTATGGTGGGGAAAGTAATTTTTCCCACCACAGAACTTGCTGAAGAGCCTGGCAAATTCTGGGGAATTTCTGAGTGTGTAAGCGCTGGCTGCACATTTTTGAAGATAGAGGCACCAGACTTTCAAGGTGGCTCCAAGAGACCTTGAGTAATAGCATCCAAGCTTGGTGAGCTTTGCTTCTGGAGTGGGGGGGGGAGTTGAGAGAGTTCTGGGAGAACTCAGCCCACAGGCTTTCATGTGCAGGAGCAAGGAAACAAAATAAGCCTTTGGGGGGCCCATAAAATTGAACCCCCATAAGCAAAAGTCTCCAAACCTGGATGCAATTAGCAGGATGCCCTCCTGGAGCCACCCTGAAAGTCTGGTGCCTCTATCTTCAAAAATGTGCAGCCTGCCTACACACTCAGAAATTCCCCATTGGCTACAATGTAGCAAAGTCACTGCAAAACAAAGAATCTTGGGCAAATTTCTTGGGGTGCCTGTAAAGGGTGTATTTTTACAGCTAGTGACCCCAAAATTTCAGGGTATCATCTGTTAACAATTCTTATGATGCCACCCAAGTTTGGTGAAGTTATGTTCAGGAGGACTAAAGTTATTGTCCCTCAAATGGGTAGCCCCCATCTCAGGTTAGCTCCCATTGAAAACAATGGGGATGGGGGCACCCCCTTTGGGGGTCCATAACTTTGCTTCCCCTGAACCAAACATCACCAAATTTGGGTGGTATCATCAGGACAGTCTCTGGGTGGTACCCCGAAATTTTGGTGCCGCTAGCCTTAAAAATGCGCCCCCTGCAGGCCGGAACGTGAAAAAACACTTTAAAATGTAAAAAACATACAAACGACCCTGAAATGTTGGCGCCCCCCCACGTGACCAAATGGGGGGCGCCCGGGGACAAAGGGTACCCCATGTCCCTAGGTAGGAACGCCACTGCCCACAACAGAGGCCTATTTGGCTTGGAAGAAACTGGTTTGGGTATCGCGTCCGGGAGTCCAGGCGCCGCTCTGCATCTGTTAGGGATTGGAGGCAGGATGGGGGGGGGGGGGAGACACCCTCTGTCTACGCGCTTCTCCCATGGTCCGACGGTGGCGTCTAAGGGGCGTCACCCCCCAAAAGGCAAGCGACTCTCTCCAAGATCCTTTTCTGTTTCCTCAAAGGGTAGCAGCAGCCAGTCCAGCCGAAGCCCACCGGGCCTCCTCCCCTTCCCCCACACCCGCCAGGCACAGCAGCCGGGCAACATGCGCCCCGTCGGCGGGGATCCCGTCCGCTCCCCCGGGCCTCTTCTCTCGTCCAATATCCGCCCGCCGCCTGGCGAGAAGGGGGAAGGGAGTCGTGTGGCCAGCCAGGCCTCCCGGGCCCCCTCCCTCGATGTTCTCCGTTTCCCTTGGAAAGGAAGGCAAGAGGCGAGGAGGGCGACCACGTTTGGGCTCCGCGGGGCTCGCAGGTAGAGGGAAAGTCGGGGGAGAGGCTGCCTTTGAATGTGGGGGTGGGGGTTGGAGAGGGCGCTTGTGCCCGCCGGGCGTGGGTTTCGTTCGTTCGGGGCAGGGGGGGGGGGTGTCTGCCGGGCTCTCGCTCCCCAGGACAGGCTAGAAAGTCAACGGGGGTCGCGCCGGCCGCTTCGTTGGGAAGGGGGGGGGGGCTGAGAACGAGGCGAGGCTCCCCCGGGGGCCACGATCCCCACGGCAGTCGGAAGAAGCGGTCAGGCGCGCCACACGTGGCGGCTCCGCGCGGGGCCCCGCCATTGACCCCGCCCCCACTTCGGGTTCAAGGGCGCGGGAAGGGCTCTTGCGCAGCCGTCGTGGAGCTGGGGGGGGGGAGCTGCGCCGTAGCGCTCCAGCCACCGGGGTGGGGGTGGGGCAAGAACTCCCAGCTTGGCTCATCCTGCTTTCAGAAAGAACAACGATGAACCCGATGGGGCGGGGGGCGCGCGCAATTCCCCTCAAGGCTACCCCTTCTGCGCGCGATCCAGCCCAACTTGCCCGGGAGGGAGGGGAAATGGAGGTGCCGTCTCCAACCCCCACTCAACGAAATCCGTCTCCCGGTGGGCGCTTCGTGGGGGCCCGCCGCCCCGAGGAAACGCCGCCGCCGCCGCCCCCTCCTGGGGTCGGTCCCATGCCCAACCTTCCGGCAATTCGGGTGGGTCTGGGCCCCCGACGGCCTCCGCCCGCCACCCGTCCGCCGCCCAAAGGCACTTGGCATCACGGGCGCTGCCGCCCGGGCAAGGGGGACGGCGCTCAGTTGGCACGGGGATCGCCCCGCAGGTTCAGAGGCCGGACGGGTGGGGGTTTCCAGCCTCCCTGGAAGCTTTTCTGTCCGGGCGCGGGAGGGAGCCGTGCTGGCGGCAGGCCCGGGAGGCTCCTCGGCCGCGAAGGGGCTGCCCGAGTCGAATCAAGGCCTCCCCCCACCCACCCCCGCCAGGGGTCGCCCAGGGGTCTGCGGGCCCCGCGCGTCTGCCAGGCTCAAGGCGGGTCGGCCGCGGTTCCGCAGGGGGAGCGCAGAGCCGAGCCGCAGACGGGGTTGCCTGGCAGGCTCGGTGTGTGAGGGTGGGGGGTCAACCAAGCGCCCTTGGCGGTGGCCCGGGCTGCGGTTCTTTCGGGCGCTTTAATTCGGAGGCCCGTCCAAAAAAAACTGTTTGGAGGGGCACCCCGGGAAGGCGGTGTTTTCCGAGCAACCCATGACCGGTTGGCCTCCTTGGTTCGCCGGAGGTGGGGGCAGCAAGAGAGACTTGGGCGGGGGGGGGCGTGATTCTCTCCGGGTGGCCCTAGGGACTCTCCAGGTCAAGGTGCGGCGTCGTTTTCTCCCCTCGCTGGACGGTTCTGATTTGTAAGCAAGACACGGAAACGAAAGGGAAGCTCTGAAACCCCTCCCCCCCCCCCCCCGCACCGCCAAGAGAGTTTCTCGGCGCCCCCTCCCCACACACGCGGCGGCAGCCGCCTCCCGGTTCCAGTTCCCCGAGGCGCCCTTACGTCTCGAGGGCCGGGGCAGCCCCCCCTGCCAGCGAGCCGCCGTCGGAAGGAACTGGTCTGCAAGCTCCCCCCCCTTCCCCCGTGCAACGGGGGCCTGCCGGCAAAAGGCAGCTCCGAAGCCGTGCGCCCTCTGCGCCCCTCGCGGGCCAGCCCGCCCGGGGTTCGGTGGGGCCTCCCCCTTCCCCGCCAGCACAGCGGCTGAGCGCTTCGGGGGCCGCCGGCGTCGGCCCAGGACCCGCTCCCGGTTGCCCCGGTCGGCCTTCGCCAGCCCTCGGGCCCCAGCGCCCACAAGGAGCGAGGCGAAGCCGGGCGGGCGCCGGCACCCAAGCCCGACGGCTGGAAGCCTCGGGGCGCCCTCGCCACCCAACCCACCCCCCGAGCAGCGGGCAGCACCGACCGCGGCAGCGCTCCATTCTCGCCGCTGCACGGCCGGCCCGAGCCACCCCCGCCCATCGGGCCCGGGCGCTCTCGCGGCGGCGGGGGTCTTCTCGTGGGCCGTCTGCGGCTCCATCCCTGCAGGCCACCCCCCGGACTCCAGCCGTGCGGCTCCGCACTCCCGGTACGTGCCTGTCCTCCCGGCCAGGTGGGGCCAGCGGGTCCCCCCTCCCTCCCGGCCACCCGCTCAAGGGCCCCGCCGTACGCAGAGACGCCGGGCCAGGCCGGGGCTTCGTGCCGGCTCCGAGCAGCCCAAGGCTGGCGGCGTCCCGACGTCGGAGGAGGTGAACGCGGCGGCGGCCCCATCCCAGGAGGGCATTGTTTGAAGGCGCGTCTGCTGAGCCCGGAGCCCCGAGGAAAGGACGCCAAGCAGGCCGGGTCAAGGAGACCCCGTCTGGCTGGACACCGCCGTTAGGTTTTTTTTGGGGGGGGGGGGAGCTGGGAGTCACACTCCTGGACGGGAGCAAAAGGGTTCTGCTCGGGCAGGACGGCCCCACGGAAGGACGCCGGGCCGGGGCAATTCGCCCAGCGCAGAGCTCGGTGGCCCCACCCGGCCAGGTGGCTCCGCCTGAGCCCTCCCCGGGCCGGAAAGCCGGTCTCCCGGCCGCAGCCAAGCGCGCCTCTTCGCAACGGCGGAAGGGGAGAGCGGAGCCGGCTTTGCGCTCGATCCTGTGCCCGTGTGCCGGCAAGGGCTGAAAGCGCCCGCCTTCCCTTGCGTCGCGCAGGGTTCGGCCGGTCCCCAGAGAAGGCGGCGGGGGCGGCAGCAGGACCGTCGACCTCGGGGGTCGCCACCGGGGCCCGATCCGCCGCCACCCCCGCGCTGGCGCAAGCAGAGGCGCGCGGGCAGACGGGGCGCCAGAAACGGCGCGGGGGTCGCTGGTTCCCACTGCAGCCCCCCTCCCCCCCGTGTCTGTGGTGGGCCGGGCTTTGCGGGGCCTTTTGTCGGGGGGCTTCTCCCTGCCCGAGCGGGCCGCCGACCCTTCCCCACCCCCGCCTGCTCAAGCGCTCCTCGCGATCCTGGAAGGGCAGGGAAGGCGCCGCGGGGAGAGTGCGGCCGGGCGGTTTCTCTTTCGCCCGCCCTCCCCTCCATCCTGTGCCTGCGAGGACGGGGTCGTGTCCCCTCCCCCCAGAGAATGGGGGGGGGGCAGGCCAGTGAGTGCGCCCAAAAGCCAGCGCTCTGGGAGTCCCCCCGCCCCAGGCTTGGGGGCTTTTCCTTTCCTGCTCAAACCTCAGGAAGGTGCCCCCTTGGGGTTCTTCAGCGCCCTGCAGGCTGCTTGGACCTGCTGTTTCTGGGATGGGGCAACCAGAAGCCTTCTGGAGGGTGGGGGGCTGGCCCTCTGCTCCTCTCAGCCTTTTGCTGGCCCTGCCGGAACCTCCATCTTTGAAGAAAGGCCCAAGGGTGGCAGGAGGCGACCAGGACTTGCTCCCTAGGAGCCCTGGGGTGTGGAGGCAGCAGCAGCAGTGGGCTGTCTAAAAATGCAGAGGACAAAATCAGTTTACAAAAGACACCACCGATGCTGTCGTGTAGTGCACAAAGAGTCTGAATTGGGGCTACTTAGTGATGCTAGCAAAAAAAGAAGGATGGTCTATCTGATCAAAATCTGCATGATTGACACAAAGAGGAAAACAGGAAATGTTCAGGACATTTTAAAGGAGCGTGTTTTAAATGTTCAAACAAATAGAAGGACAGCCCCCAACAATATAGGTGTGTGAACCACCTATGAAGTGAATGAACCACTTAATGAAGAGAATGTCAGCCAAATAAATAAATACATGGAAACATATTTGAAGCTTATAAAAATAAAGTCAGAAATCCAACAGGTGAGTGTAATCTATTGTTTTGAGGTCCAAGTCCATTCATGAAGTAGTCTACTTTTCCTTGAAGCAATTGTATGGGTTTTTTTTTTCTTTTATCATGGAGGAGGACGTGTCAAGACACCTCGATCCCAGCGGTGGACTTTTTCTTCCCAGGTGAGGCTTTGGCCACGTTTTGGTATTCCGGCCATTTTCCCTGCTGCCCGAACCCCTTTTCTTGCTGAGAAGACCCAGAAGCAAAGGGCTCAGAGACCCACGTGTCTGTTTGGGATTCACAAAGACTGTACTATCTGAGACTTTTAAGGAAACAACAACTGGATGGGAAACTCCTGGTGTCCTTTTACCGCTGTGCTATAGAGAGTGTCTTAACCTACTGCATCTGTGTATGGTTCTCCAGTTGCACAGTGGCAGATAGGAAGGCGCTCCAAAGGGTGACCACTACTGCACAGAGGATTATCGGCTGCCCTCTCCCCTCCTTGGAAGAACTCTATAATTCCCGAAGCCTAAAGAAAGCCCAAAATATTCTGAGAGACCCGTCTCATCCAGCACACTCTCTTTTTGAACTGTTACCATCCGGCAGACGATACAGGTCTATAAAAACTAGGACAAAGAGGCTTAGAGACGGCTTCTACTCTAGAGCTGTGGCGATGCTGAACTCCGGGGCTTTGTGTTGATGTGTTTGGGGCTGTGTAGGGATGGGTGGAGGAAGGGGAAAGTGAGGATGGGGTATGAGTCTGAAATTGTGTGCATCAAGGAATGCTGCTGTAAATTTCGTTGTGCGTGCACAATGACAATAAATGCTTATGCTGTTGTTGTTTTTCTTATTATTATTGCCGCTGCCACCATCCTCATCCATTAGTTGGTGGAGGTGGGCAGACCACAAAGTCCCTCAAGCCTGGCTGCCGGCAGACACTTCCAACCGAAGCGTGGCTGCCGTGGCCGGTGCCAGCCAAAGTGTGCAACTGGCCCGCAATGTGTGAAGTGCAACAGAACTCGTTTAAAGCGCCGCACTGGTTGGTGCGACAATAGGCGGACTGACTCACGTTGGGTGGTGTGAGCAAACGCAAAAAGGCGGCCGACTCATCGCTTCGTGAGGCTTTCTATTTTTGACACAAAACGACTCACAAAATGCTACAACGTGCCCTGTAGACCGTTGACCCGGAACAGACGGCATTTAATTTGATCACAACATTGAAGAAAGTCAATTGACTGGATTATGCTGCTCGGTTTCTCCCTGCGGTCTAAGGGCCAGCACACCTCCCTGAGAAAAACTCCCTCGGAGTGTCTCAAGTGGTGTTCCGGTTCATTCCGTGGGGACATCTGAGCATGTTTCGGAGGGAATTATTTAGCCATCATTGTGGGTTGGGAAAAGGGGGATTCGATTGTATTTGGGCTTATTTATTTCAAATGTTTATCAGCCACCTTTCTTGCGTGGAGACTCAAGGCAGTTTACGATGTATACAAAAGAACTAAAAACAGTACAAAAATTAAAAATAATTGTATTCCATTGTTTTGGTGTTGGTTCTTGGGGGGACCCATAAAGTGTGTTCTTGGGGACACTGAAAAGAGTTCTGGTAGGGGCCCTGTTGGGCTGCACAGTGCAAACCCTCGGCAAGGCGAGCCCTTCAGCTGCCCCCGCACATGGAAGTGCACGCTTGCTCTTTGCAAAGGGAGGCAGGAGACGAACAATCGGGCAACAACAAGCGGCTTTATTGTGTCCAGCAGTTTCTCCATTGCCATGGTGACCCTTAAGCTAGTGATGGCGAACCTATGGCATGGGTGCCAGAGATGGCACTCGGAGCCTTTTCTGTGGGCATGCATGCACAGAGTTCATCATGGGGGTGGGCGGAAAATCACCCCCCACACACACACATCTAGGCTGGCCTGGACATGATTCACCCATTTGAAGCGTTGCACAATTGCTTCACCAAGCTTACTCCTGAGTAACATGCGCCTTGGAGCCAACTGTTTTTTCTGAACTAAAACCTCAGTATTCAGGTTAAATTGCCGTGTTGGCACTTTGCGATAAATAACTGGGGTTTGGGTTGCAGTTTGGGCACTCAGTCTCGAAAAGGTTCACCATCACTGCCTTAAGCAGTGGTGGGATTCAGCCGGTTCGCTCCACTTCGGCAGAACCGGTGGTTAAAATGGTGCTTGTAAACAACCAGTTGCTAAATTATTGGAATCCCACCACCGGAAACCGGTTGTTAAATTATTGGAACCCCACCACTGCCCTGAAGCCCCCACCCTGTCCCCAGGCGTGGCTGGCTCCCCAGACAGACCCAACTAGATATGATCTCCCCGAGCCTGCTTGCTTTTTAAAATCCCAAGAAGCTGCTGCTGCTGATTGGGAACAAAAGAGACGGCCAAACTCTTTCCTTTCCTGCTGTGACTCAAAATGGCCTATAGTTGCTTGCACATCCACAGCCGTGGGTGGTGAAGATGACGCCCCTCCAGCTTCTCCTTGGGAAGAAATAAGCGGCTTCCTTCATGCTGTCTGTCAATCCTGGGCATGCTTAGGACCCAGGGGTCAGTTCTGCAATTGGCTTCAGGCTAAAAGATTGTGCCCATGTAACAATGGCTCAGTTGAGGCTGATGGGAATTGTAGTTCCTGAACATCTGGAGATGTTCCCTGGTTCCTGAACATCTGGAGATGTTCTCTGGTTCCTGAACATCTGGAGATGTTCTCTGGCCCACCAAAATGTTCTCTGGCCCACCAATCTCTGGCCCACCAATTACTACACTGTCTCAGATTCAAGGAAATCAGATCCAAGTATGTGAATCTTACTCCTTTACATTTACCCCATCTCCCCGATTTAATTAGATTACACTACTTGTTGGACAACCCTGATCCTTCTCTCTGTATGATAGTGGCAGACTTTCTACTGGAAATTACTAAACGCCAGTAGATTTCCTTCGACCTGTATTGTATATGCTTTTTAATCCGTTTTTATTATTGTTGTCTATGCCAATAAAGGCTTGCTTCTTCAATTGGCTTCAGCCGGCTGTAGCCCAGGCCAACGCTGCTGGTCTTATATGGGCAGTCTAAACCTAAAGAGGCTGGCCCGCTTTCTCTGAGGTGGCCTTCGCATCGGTCCAGCTTGGTCCTTGTTGTTGTTGATTAGATGTATATACCGCCCTCCCCCGGGAGGGCTCAGGGTGGTGAACAACAGCTGCAAAATGGCAATATCAACAATTACAATAAATAACAGCCATCAAAAAAATATAACATCAATACACATAGAATCAATAAACATTATAACACATCATTCTAAACAACAATGAACGTAGCATTTTATACATAGCATTTTAACCCAGAAGCGTAATCAGAGAGATGGCGACTTTCTCTTTGCTGTGAAGCCCCAGGTAGCAAAACGGCAGAGTGCAGCTGGGTCTTTGTTCCTGGTTCAGAAGAAAGAGAAGAGTTTGGATTGATAGCCCCCCTTTCTCTCCTGTAAGGAGACTCAAAGGGCTTACAACCTCCTCCCCCCCCCCCAAACAAGCACCCTGTGAGGTGGGTGGGGCTGAGAGAGCTCTGAAAAACCGACTAGCCCAAGGTCACCCAGCTGATGCGTTTTGGAGTGCACAAACTAATCTGGTCCACCAGATAAGCCTCCACAGCTCAAGTGGCAGAGTGGGGAATCAAACCCGGTTCTCTAGATTAGAATGCACCTACTCTTAACCACTACACCACGCTGGGTCATTTGTTCTAAAGCAGGGGGAGGGAACCTGCGGCTCTCCAGATGTTCAGGAACTACAATTCCCATCAGCCTCTGTCAGCATGGCCAATTGGCCATGCTGGTAGGGGCTGATGGGAATTGTAGTTCCTGAACATCTGGAGAGCCGCAGGTTTCCTACCCCTGTTCTAAAGGTTGGTAGTTTCTGGCTGAACCTGAGCATGCTTTTCTTTGGAGGTCAGGCCCACTGAATTGAAGGGCAATAGAGAACGATTGGTAGTCAGGGATCACTGTGTGTGTGTGTGTGCGCGCGCGCATGCGCCAAAAACACTGTCACCAGCCCTGCTTCCCGCATCAGTGCATGAGATGCACACAAAGCTGAATGATGTATGGGTTCGTAATGAGAGACCAATTCCTAGGTTTGATTTCAGTGGACCAACAGGATGTTTGCGCTACGAGTGTTCAAGAATCAAGGCTCCCTTTACAGACATCAACGAAAATGGAGACTATAAAGACCCGGGGATCTCCATTCCAATGTGTATCTGGGGAAGGCAGGTTTGATTCTTGAACGCGTGTGTTCTTATTAACATTATAGGTGTGCACAGGTTGGCAATTAAACGAGGGGTCAATTTCATGGTGAGTACCTGGAAAAATCATATGGAGACAGGGAATCGTTTCTAGAAAGCCAAGAGTCTTCATTTTAAAATGGGATCATTTGAATTCAGTCCTTCTAAAAATGAATACTCCGTGGGGATCTGGAGTGATGGTACAAACAGCAAGGAGAGGAAATATTTATTTATTTTCCACCTTGCAGAAAACCTAAGGTAGTTTGAGCAATCCCCCAAGGGAAAGTTGACAGGAACCTTCTCAGCGAGATGTCTACGATCACCCAAGTGTGTGTTTCTGTGGAACAAAGCTCAGGAGTTTGGCCCGTTTGAATGAACCGCAAGCAGCACGCGGCTTCCTGTGGAGGACCTTATAAGAAACCGGGCCAGCTTGCACAGAAATTCCTCTGCCTGTTGGAATGGATGGTTTCCAATGCACTGAAAGCAGCCAGAAGAATGCATATATCAAATGAAGGATCGGAAAAGCTGTATTTGTCTTCTTTTGAAAAAGGTGACCAAGGTGTGGCGATACTTAAGCATTTCCTAGCAGGCCCTGCTGGGCAGTAGATAGGCAGGAAAGGATGGTGCCCTGGGCCTCCCAAGTACCAGAACCTCCATCCTCCAGGCCTGCCTGAAAGTACCAGAACCTCCATCCTCCAGGCCTCCCAAGTACCAGAACCTCCATCCTCCAGGCCTCCCAAGTACCAGAACCTCCATTCTCCAGGCCTGCCTGAAAGTACCAGAACCTCCATCCTCCAGGCCTCCCAAGTACCAGAACCTCCATCCTCCAGGCCTGCCTGAAAGTACCAGAACCTCCATCCTCCAGGCCTCCCAAGTACCAGAACCTCCATTCTCCAGGCCTGCCTGACACTAGGCTCCCTGGGGCAGCCGCCGAATTGCGGGCAAGGAGCCCTTGGGTCCTTTTGGGCCCAAGATAGGCTCATTCTGCACATGCAGAATAATGCACTTTCAAACTGCTTTCGGTGGTCTTTGAAGCTGTGCGGAATAGCAAAACCCACTTGCAAACAGTTGTGAAAGTGGTTTGAAAACGCATTATTTTGCGTGTGTGGAAGGGGCCATAGAGGGAGTGCGCAGTCCCATGCAAAGCCTCGCTCTCCACTCAGGGGGTCCTCAATGGTGGCAGACAGCAGCGGGGCCTTCCCTGGGGAGGGCTGGACCTGGGGAGTTTTGACCCACGAGCTGAAACTCATTCGCCGAGATTTTTCCCATTCATCTGCCTGGGTTTTGTCATTTCAACCGATGACAGCTTTATCCTTTGATGCAGACGCTCCACCTTGCCCGAAAAGATGCCGGGTCCCACCTTCCGGCCCCCTCGATCCCAGGGCCTTCAGAGCAGCTTCTGGCTTCTCCAGGATCTGCCGTTTCCACGTTCCGCATCGGAGGATGCTGCCCAGGGCACTTCCAACCTCCTGCGGAAAGAAGCCGGGCACACAAACTAGACCACTGTGTTCTGTGCAGAGCTGGATTTGAGCCTGATGCAGCTCATTAAAAAAAAGCATATGTGTTGCAGAAGGGGTCCGGCAAAGCCACTGTTCCCCGTTGCTGGACTCTCCGGTCTCACAATATGGCTTAGATTCTCCACTGTATTCATGAGCTAGCTTTGAGAGACTGTGGTGTTTATTTGGACTTGTATCTGTCTACATCCGTACACGCAAATGGCCCCCAACATAAAGTTAGGTAATGGCTCAGGTTTGGTTTGCCCTGCTGTATCCCATCTCCCGCCTGCTCTTGTGCCTTTCGTCTCCCTGCCTTGATCCTGACCCGGAGAGGAGAGAATCGAGTCGGCTCCCAATACGCACATTCCAGCCCCCAAACCCCTCCTACCATTTGGGCTCCTCTTCTGGCTCCAGAGCTCCTTCACCTCTCAGTCATGTTTTTCCACTGAGAAGGGAGGTGCAACACACGGCCCCTCTCGACAACGGTCTCCCACCCTGAAGTCCTCGCCACCCCAGATGGCATCCCCCTGACTGCATGGCCCGGTAGTTACTGCACGCTGAGGGGTAAGTAATTCGTGTGCAGGAATCTTGATTGTGCCTTTGGCAGCTGGAAGCAGCCCAGGTTCTGTTTATGCCTCTTGTTTTCTGCCCTTTGCGTGGTCACCACCTTCAATTACCAGGAGGCCTAAACCTTGCGGGGGGGGGGGGGGCAGGAAGAGAACATCCATGCTCAAAAAGGCAAATTTCGTGGTAATGCAGAAGATAGAATTAATAATGATACAAACAACAACACTACAATATTTATTTTGATGTCAAGTTACACATCCTTTGATTTTGTGCCGAATTTTAGCTTTTTTCAGGGCATCTCACTGAAGGACTTAAAATAAAATTTCTACAAGAGATTTTGCGGTTTTTTTGAAGGAAGGGGGACTTATCGCCAGGGCGCATCCTTTTAAAACGGCCAAGATAATTTTCAACAAATTAATTGTATGCTTGCACATTTGAATATGGAAATCAGAAACAAATGCACCTTTTAAAAATCCACGTGACCTACAGCTACCTGATATTTAGCAAGATCTAACAAGGGAGTGGGTGTATTGGGTGGTTGTTTTCCCATTTCAAAAAAGCCAAAGTGAAAACAGAATTATAAGTTTTTGTCAGGAGTCAGTTCTGTCCTCTTGAGTGTGTGTGTGTGTGAGTGTGAGTGAGTGAGTGTGCATAATTCCTGTACATTTTTGGGATTAAATTTCTGTTTTTGCTTGCTGCATATAAGATATCTCAAAGGACTCTGCTATTTGGCATGATGGAAAACTAGCCACCCCAACTCAGAACACTCTCTCTCTCTCTCTCTCTCTCTCTCTCTCTCTCTCTCTCTCTCTCTCTCTCTCTCTCTCTGTGTGTGTGTGTGTGTGTGTGTGTGTGTGTGTGTGTGTGTGTGTGTGTGTGTGTGTGTGTGTGTGTGTGTGTGTGTGTGCTTGGCAATATTCGAGCAACCAGCAGTTTGGAGAATATCACCGACTTTCTGTGTCGCAGCATCAGAGTGAAAAGAGCTCCTAGCAGCCCCAGCTGTTTTTGAATCGCAGCTGGGTGTTGGTGGAGTTTACTTAGGAAAGAGGGATTTTGGAGGGATCTGGTAAGAAAAGGTGGTCAGTTTGGAGCTCTTTTTTAAAAAAGTAAACTTATGAATGTCATGGCGGAGAGAAATCACATCTCTGCTTTGAAGAAGAGGAAATTGCTTTAGACAAGTATCATCTGACTGAGGTTACAAACAGCCAGAAAAAGGCAAGAGAGTGAACGCAGTTCAGAATTTGAATCTGGAAAAACATAAAGCAGTCTGAAATAATTAGGAAAGTGCTTATATTTCAGTATGTTTTTGTTATTTCTTTAGCATTTGTATATAGTTGTATGTTTGCAATTGCCCCCCTCCCTTAGCATATAAAATGATGCAAATGGTTTTTTCCTACTTTATATAATTTATTTTTTCCTCTTCATAAATGAAATTTCACATTTTATATACAGGGTTTCCTCCCCTTTTCTAATGACTCCATCGTGGCTTTGATACACCTAGTTCTTAGCCTTCCTTTCAACATCTCTAATATGTGGACTATTCTCAGTTCGCAAACATTTTGCTGGGCAT
This sequence comes from Sphaerodactylus townsendi, assembly GCF_021028975.2. Lineage (NCBI taxonomy): Eukaryota > Metazoa > Chordata > Lepidosauria > Squamata > Sphaerodactylidae > Sphaerodactylus > Sphaerodactylus townsendi. The sequence goes on from NC_059427.1 coordinate 160,018,781, forward strand.
TTTGGCAGAATGTGGAGATCCAAAATCCTGGACTAAAGGCCACTGACCAGAAAGGGATTTAAAGACAACCCAAAGGGGCAAAATCCAGCAGGTTTCCAACCAGGTGACAGTAAATGGACCTTCAGAAAGAGCGTGGCTGTGCAGGCATAAGGCAACTTCCGGGTCAGCTGCGCCCAAAGCACTAAAACATCTTTTTGTGCAATTACAAAGTAAATAAATAAAACAAGGGAGGGAAACAGCCGATCTCACAAATTCCAAATTTAATCTACAGGAGGTGGTTGAATATGGGCAATTAAAAAAAAAAACCTCCATAGTTGGAGGTTTTCTGGATAAAGAATTTCAAGGATGGGAAATTAACCCCCCTCACCCTTTAGAACAGAACCATACTGGAGGGTAGATCACCTAAAGCCCTAAATGCTTTCCAAAAAAATTCACTATTTAGAATCTGCAGAGAAAATTATTAAGTGATGATCATTCTAGAGAGAAGAGTGGGAGATTCTGAGGTGGATCTGGGAAGAATTGGATGGATCCAGCTAAAGCACGTAATGGTACAAAATACCAACCTGAACAGAGTGAAGCCATCATAAGACCTTAATGGACACATACGAGAGTACTCTCTTAGTGGGGCACCAGGAGGCACGTAGCTGGAGTAAAAATGTGCAGTTTTCTGTAATGCGAGGGGAAAACCCTTGCCTTGCGCAGCACCCATGCCGCTGAATCAGCATGGCTGGGAAATGTTTTGCTGCCGCCTTTTATTTTTTGGCCCACGGGCTCTTCACTTCCTTTGCAAGCGACCAAACAAAGGCACCTGGCAAATGGGACTCCCAAAGCATTCCGGTAAAGAAGAGACCTCATTGCTACCAATAGATTGGTGTTCATAATGGCGTCTCTCACTAAGGGCTGAACCAGACTTCATGGCGACCTCGCAGATCCAGATCTCTGCTGCAGGAGAAGCACTGGCGAACACTGGAAGGCTTTGGCTGAGGGGCTCCAAAATCAGCGGTATGGGGCCCAGCCAGCCCCCTTTGGGATCTCGAGCCCTTTGCCAGAACCAAAAGAGGCCTGGGTCGAGATTGGCTTTTTAGCATCTCTCTAAATCCATGTTTACCATTGGATAATGAATTAATGTTTATTTACAGTTAATGACCAGTAATACAATAATTTACAAAAGACCAAATTCCAGTTTTTTACAGGCAAAGAGGTAAAAAGTTAAACTTATTGTAACCTTCCTCTAAAACAGCAATGGCGAACCTATGGCACTGGTGCCAGAGGTGGCACTCAGGGCCCTTTCTGTGGGCACGCGTGCACAGAGTTCATCATGTGGGGGGGGGCAGAAAATCACCCCCATATACACACCTAAGCTGGCCTGGGCATGATCCTTTACCCAGGAGTAAGCTCGGTTGCTGGCAATGGGGCTTGCTTCTGAGTAAACCCTCCTAGGGTCATGATTCACCCATGCGAAGCATTGCATGATTGCTTCACCAAGCTTACTCCCGAGTAACATGCACCTCGGAGCCAACTGGTTTTTCTAAACCAAAACCTGAGTATTCAGGTTAAATTGCCGTTTTGGCACTTTGCGATAAATAAGTGGGTTTTGGGTTGCAATTTGGGCACTCGGTCTCAAAAAGGTTCGCCATCACTGCTCTAAAAGAACTGATGGTCTCCTATCCACCTGCTTTCCTCTATTTATTCACTAAAACGCAAAAACGAGCCACTTTACTGGAAATTCTTTGGTCCTTACCCAACAGCAAATAGTTCAATTTCCATTTATCTTTCTAAATCAAAGTTAATCTTTCTAAATCTTGGGATGCTAGTGGATATAAGAACCAGTTTTCCAGAAGTATGATTTAAATTTAAATCTGTCGTCTAATTACGAGCCTGAAGGGATGCCGTTTCCTAGATCATTTGAAGCCTTAACTAAAATATATATTTAGGCTGATGATTTCTGTTTCAAAAAGAAAATTGAAGAATGCTTATTTTAAGAATCAAAACCATCAGAGATCAGACAATATTAAAAAATTGGATATAAAACGGTGGACATGGCTTACCTGGAATTGAGCATTTTTCAGGTCCAGGATCTTTATTAGGAGAGGCTGAAGAGGTTCTGATTTCCTTCCCACTGAAGATATTCCACTGAAGATAAGTCTCCTGCGCTGACTGTAGCAGCTAACGGGTTGGATTTTGACCAGATGGACCTAGGTTAGATTCCTTGCTGAGTCTTGAGGACCTTGAACTGGTCCCTCTCTCCCAATCTACTTTGCAGGGCTGTTGTGAGGATAATACCATGCAAACTCCTGTTTTTCTTGAAGGAAAGTGGGATAAAGTCAAGTAAATAGGTCTTATAAATACTTAACTTATGTAATCATTCCCATATTATAAAAGCCAAGTGGCCAGAGTCAAACTGCACCCCACATCCTTGCTTTCCAGAAAGTGAATTCTATAGACATGGGCTGATTCCATATGGGCCAAAAACAGCAGTGTGAAAACGGTGTAAAAGAATTTAAAAGGGTTTATACTGTTTTCACACCATTTTCACACTGCTATTTTTGGCCCATACAGAATCAGTCCTGGAGTCCCCAACCTTTTTGAGTCTCTCTCTCTCTCTCTCTCTCTCTCTCTCTCTCACACACACACACACACACACACACACACACACACACACACCCCTTTATTGACAACAGTACATTTATCAACTGGCTAAACCAACTAAAATACATTAAAAGATATACATTGAAATACCCCCATACAAAGCTGGCATAAAAAGAGACCAACATGTAAACAGTTGTTATGAAAATACATTAATCATGGTTGTTTTGTGAAAAATGGTTGCGCTTTGTTAAGGAGCAGCAGTGGCGTAGTGGTTAAGAGCAGGTGCATTCTAATCTGGAGGAACTGGGTTTGATTCCCCGCTCTGCCGCTTGAGTTGTGGAGGCTTATCTGGGGAATTCAGATTAGCCTGAGCACTCCCACACACGCCAGCTGGGTGACCTTGGGCTAGTCACAGCTCTACGGAGCTCTCTCAGCCCCACCCACCTCACAGGGTGTTTGTTGTGAGAAGGGGGGAAGGGCAAGGAGATTGTAAACCCCTTTGAGTCTCCTACAGGAGAGAAAGGTGGGATATAAATCCAAACTCTTCTTCTTTTTAACCAAATAGCATTTCAAAAAGCTCGTAACATTCTCACAGATAAAATCATAGGGGCCATTAAGTAAAAGATTCATGATAGATGTTGACATGTTTAGATCCAACCTTTCCAACAAGGGACAGATATACATGGAGCAAAAAGAGACATATAGGGCATTCTAAGAGTACACGATGGACAGTCTCAGCAGCAGCCATTTAATACTGGCATAGCCTGTTCTTGTAAGGAATGTTATTATATCTGCCAAATGTCATGGCATTAGGCAGAGCATTAAAGCGACCTAGTGACTATGCTCTGTGTTGTTTGGGATCACCCAGGATATACAGATAATTGGTGCGATGGTCTGGCCAATCGATGCCTAAGAACTGTGGAGAGCAGCTTCCCCCCCCCCCCCTCGTGTAACATTCTCTGTTTCTCTCGTTCGATTAGTGCACTTTTAATTTCATTATAGATTCTTGTGGCACACTTGGTTTGGAAATTATCAGTTGTTAAGCCTGTGTTGCTAAGCTTCTTGTCTCCATTCGCTCGCCGTCTTACTGAAGTAGATTCTGACAGAAGTTGACATAGACGACTATTAAGGCTGGACTCAAAATTAATTCAAGACCCGTATCTAAAAGCTCTTGTCCTGCCACCAATTCCATGTTATTTCGTCCAGTTTCTCTACATAAAATAGCGTATGGGATACACCTTGGAGGCCCAGAATATTTCGTAAAAAATATGACGGCAGAGATTTGATAGAAGACTTAATTTGAGTAATCCATATTAGAGCGCCGAATAGCAGCTGAGAAGTAATCTTAACATTAACAATTCTCAATGCAGTGGGAACAGAATGATGTCTACTAGTATAGAAAAAAAAAAAAACAATCGTCGCTGCATTTGCCTTAACTTTATTCTCTGCTAGTTTGCAGTGACGGGCCCAGGGCGTTTTCCCCATGGCCAATATATCCTGGGATAAGGAAGTGAACCATGCCGGTTTGGGCATGAATTCCGCATGACTTCCAGGGCTAACTCGGGCCTGCCCTACGAGATTTCCCTTATCCCACGCCTTTCAAAAAATGATGAAATTGGGGATTCTTAAAAAAAAACCCCACTGCTCCTGCTCCCATGCAAACATAGTGGGAGATGGACTGGTATATTTTTCCCGCTGCAGCCAGTCAAAACAGCAAAAAAACAGGACAGTTCACATAACGTCAGCGAGGAAAATGAAACTAAACCGGGGACCGTGTGTAACCACCTGGAGCAGAGGTGGGATCCAGCAGGTTCTCACAGGTTCCCGAGAGTAGGTTACTAATTATTTGTGTGTGCCGAGAGGGGGTGACTAATTGGTGATTTTGCCACGTGATTTTTGCCTTAGTTATGCCCCTCCTCTCAGCAGTAGCGCGCAGAACTTGAAGCAGTCTAGCAGGAGGTGCACCGGCGTGCGTGGCAGCCCTGCTTCGCCTGCGATGCGATTCAAGATTTCCGTCCAAGAGACTGGAAACATGAACGCTGCTGCGTCCTTGCCACAGCTCTGCCCAGGAATGCCCCGCCCCTGGAATGCCTGGCCACGCCCCCGTCGGGCCACTCCCAGCCCCATTGGCGCTATGCCACAGTTTGAATCCCACCACCATGGGAACCTGTTACTAAATTTTTTGGATCACACCACTGACCTGGAGTTCTTCTTCCCGGCCTGAACGCACTGATGGGCTGCTGTACAGAGGGAGGAACCGAGATGGAAACATCCCGGTTTGTATGATCCTGGTTTTCCCCCTGGATATTTTGGCCATGGGGAAAACGTTGAGGATAAATTATACTGAAATAAAAGCCCTAAATGTCTGAATGGTTTTACTTGTCCCAAGGCATGATTATTCACTGCCCAACTTGGTTTACGGCAAAATATTGCAAAAATCATAACTTTCGATTTGTCATAATTAAGAGTCAACCTATTAGAATGGCAGTAGTTGGCACGACAATTTAGTAGGCAGTTCAGGCCTACTTGGGAAGTTGAAGGAAGGACGGCGTCATCAGCATAAAGCAAAATAGAAACATGTGAGGAACCCAATTTTGGGGGGGGGGAGGGGGCTCCATCTATTTTAGTTGAAGATGCGGGTAGATCGTGAAGAAATAAGTAAAGTAAACTGGGTGCTAGAGGGCAAATCTCCAATCATCTGTCAGAAGGCTTGCTGGGCAAATGTCTGATCTGCTCCCAGCCACATCCTAAAACCTCTGAGCACGCACCAGAAAAGATGTCTGCGTGTGTCATAGTGCCCATGGGCCAGAGGTGTATGGAGGGAAAACGGTGCCCGGAGACAGCCATTCTCCAAGAGCCCTCCCCCACTGCACATGGGGGTGGAGCTAAGGGGGTTCCACGCCCCAAGCCCCACCCCCAGACCTTGTCCCCCTCTCCTGGCTCACAGCCGGCAGCCAGCAGTTCCCAGAGGGGAGGGCAGAAGGGACTGCTGACTGCCAGCTGGGAGCCAGTAGGGGGGTGAAGCTACGGTGTCCTCAGGCTTCCTTGACCCCACCCATGTCAATGACGACATGGGCGGGGCCTAGGGCGACCAAAGACGACAAGGCTGCAGGACTTCCTGCTGCCTTGCCGTCTTCCTGGTCATATGGGGGGCGCGATTTTGCACCCCCATGTGGCCAGATTAGTGGCGCCTGGGGACAGAGGGTACCCCCATCCCTGGGCAGATACGCCACTGCCATGGGCACCCTTGTTGAGGACCCCTGCTATAGTTTTTATTGATGCTGCAACAGCTGAACAGCATGGCAGAGCAAGTGCATCTATTCACTGCAAGGAAAACGCCATCTCTCCAGTCCTTCTGAAAGGTGTTCCTACATCCATCAGAGTTGCGCCGGTGACAGAAATCTGTTTGTTATGGAACTCCCTAGGCATGCAATCTTACGCAGTATAAAATACCCACACTAAGAGAATCGTAATTCTAATTCTAAGAGAATCCCAATCCTAATTCGTCAAGGAAATTATATATATGTGTGTGTGTGTGTGCCCCCCCCCCCATTACTTTCTGGGTCTTCAATGTCATCAGGACCCACTACCTCCCCCGCTCCTCCTTTTTAGGAGGGTCATGTTTAAGTTTTAGTTTAAGTAAGGTTTTGTGAGACACCTTTTTCTGGGAACAATTACTGTTTTAAGTGTATTTTTGGAATTATATTCATGCAGATTTTATATATACTATTTTATGTTGTACACTGCCCAGAGCCCTTCGGGGATGGGGTGGTATATTAAATCAAATAATTAAATTAATAACAACAACAACAACAACAACAACAACAATAATAATAATAATAATAATAATAATAATAATTCCGCTTTTGATATGGTACCTCTCATCTAATCAAACTTTAGGGTTGGGACATATCTAAAAATGAATTTGGATGTCTCTTGTTGCTCGAACTCATTCCTAAGGACGCCTCATGCCCAAACTGCAGTGAAGAAGGTCTTTTCCAGGAAGAAATGGAGTGACAGCAGGACGGGGGACGGGGGATAAGGGCAGAGGCTGAGATCCTGACTGGTGGCTTGGGCACAGAGACGGGAGGCTGCAGGGAGGGTCTCGCAGAAGCTCCACACTGCAAAGAACTGGGGTGTATATAACCTCAGCTTGTGGGTTCTGTGGGGCAGAACTTGGAATGAGTTTGCAACAACAATTTTTAAAAACAAAATGGTTTACTTTCTTAACATATAACATCAACATTTAACATCACACTTCAAGGTCCTGTTCAGGTTGCATTTTCAAGTCCTTATATTTACAGTCTACTGAATCTGCCAAGTCCAATTCTTCTTTGCAAGTGGGTTGGCTCCTGAAGACTCCAAGGGCTTGAGGAACAGGATTCAACATGATGAAGGTTTCCAGGAGAACTCTCACCCATTACAACCACAAAAAGAAACCCTGAAACAATAAACTCCAACATTTACAACATAGCAAAAATAAACAACTACCTTCCCAGCAGTTCCCAACAATATTGCAGTTACCTTAACAAGGTGTTAAGGGCTTATACAACCAAGGTCTGAGTCTGGTAGCCTTGTCTCCTCCAACTACATGACCTCTGCAGCCTTCTGCTCCACCCCTTTCTGGGTCAACCCGTTCTGAGCATGGGGGTTGCATGTACATTCTCTGGCCACAGTAATGAGGGCTAGAAACTAGCTATTTGCAACGAGAGCCAAGATTCAAAGCCAAGAATCCACTCTCTGTGCCCAACCCATGTATTTTAAATATTGGCATGAACAACACCACAAAAAGTCAACAGTTGAGCCAACAGGCACAGCAAGAGCTGTCAGAGTGAGCATAGCCGAGCCCTGGGGAGGGGTCATGCTTTGCTCAACTTTTTCCATGAAGGATCTGCAGTTGAAAGGGTTCCTGGAGCTAGATGTTTTGAGGCAGGGAGGGAGGAGGTGGCTTCCAGATAGGAACTGTTTTGTGCAAGATTAATACAGGGAGGGATGGCAAATGGATTTAGATTTAGAAACCTTTAATGGCATATAAATAAATTATACAATGGAAATTAAAATTGGCTGGTAAAAAAATTAAAAAAAAACAAGCATCAGGAAAGCTGGAATATTAAGCCACTGAATTGGGATTGAGTCTGCTAAGCATTTGGGAACGTTCAGTGATGACAACACACAAGAATCTAGCAGTTTGTTCGATGGTAACAGTTGAGTTGCTGTCTAACAAGAACAAAGTTTTGACAGCATCTGTAGTGTTGCCTAGATCAGCTAAGAGAGGATTAAGTAGTCTTTCCTGCTCTACAGCATATAAAGGGCTTAATATAATGAGAACATGATGGACCGGTTTCTTCAAGAGACCAAATTTGCAGGTGCAAGATCTATCGAGAGAATGGAAGATGGTGCTCTCTGTTGTATCGTCTGGTAGAAGGAAGAACATTGCATCTGGCTAAGGTGACAGTGCGTCTCAGAGTGGGCTCATGTAGGAGATGTAGATAGTTAGCAGGAGTGGGAAATCGAGGCAAAATATGCAGATGGATTGGAGAGCAGGTTTTATTTGCTTGTGCCATCAGTTTCTGGTAGTCCTGCTCAAAGAGTCTTTGCTTTATGAGATGGTGGATGGCAAATGGGATCTGGCATCTCTTGCCACGGCATTTTGTCACCCCCAAGTAACTGTCTGTCTGAGATCCTTCTCAGAAGCTCTTACATTGGGTGTCACCCTCTAGGTAGTAGCTCAGGCGTGTCCAACTTTGGCACCCCAGATGTTCATGGACTACGATTTCCATCAGTCAATTGCCATGCTGGCAGGGGCTGATGGGAATCAGAGTCCATGAACATCTGGGGTGCCAGAGTTGGACACTCCTGTGGTAGCTGAAGATCTTCCACTATTACAACTGATCTCTAGGTGACAGAGATTAGTTCCCCCGGAGAACGTGGAAAGTTGACTCGATGGCGTGATACTCCATTGAAATCTGGGATGGCAGGCCCTCCTCCTCGCAGTAGAGTTTTGTGTCACCTGACATTCCCTCTGTGATCCCTCCTGTCCAACATTTTTGCTGTTGGTCTTTTATCCTTATTTTAAGCTTCAGTTTTAACATATTTTAATAACGTATTTGCATGTTCATTTTAATGGCTTTTTTATAGTTGAGGTTTTAATTTGGAGAACTGTAATCTGGAGAACCGAGTTTGATTCCTCGCTCTGCCACTTGAGCTGTGGAGGCTTATCTGGTGAACCAGATTAGCTTGTGCATTTCAACACGTGCCAACTGGGTGACCTTGGGTGAGTCACAGCTCTTCTGAGCTCTCTCAGCCCCACCCGCCTCACTGGGTGTTTGTTGGGGGTGGGGGAAGGGAAAGGAGTTTGTAAGCCCCTTTGAGTCTCCTGCAGGAGAGAAAGGGGGGATATAAATCCAACTCTTCTTCTTCTCCTCCTTCTTCATTTGGATGTTTTAAGCAGTTAACTCCCTTAGTGCATTTCAGGAAAGAACGAGGACTGTTGATGAAAAGTGTTCCCATAGACCTAGAACAGGCCTAGAAAACTGGTGATTCAGGTTGTGTTAGGGCAGGCTGTTACATAGGGCAAATGCTGACTGCTTCTGCTGTCCAAGAGGGAATATACAAAAAAGCCAAATTGTGCGTAACGTATATGACAGAGGAACAAGACAGCGCATCACACACTGAAGACGGAGGGTCAATATATTCAATAAATGTATTTATATATTATTATTGTCCAGTTACGGAATACAATGATTGTGCATCCAGTTTTTTGAAAAAGTAAAATATTTTTTCAACAACAGAAGTTCATTTTTGAGATATATAATCCATATCTTCAACATCTACTGAACGAAAATAGTTCATTTTTTCAATATCTTTAGGATGATTATATTCCATATAGAAAGTATATGCAGCCATTTGGGTTTGTGTGTCAGCTCTGTTGAGAGACAAGAAGACATTGCAAATGAATGAATAATTTTCCTGAAAAAATTGCTTCTCCTGAGGAAGAAGTACGTGAAAAAGTACGTAAAAACGCGCGAGTCGTTTGGGAAGTACTTTCTATATGGAATGTAATCATCCTAAAGATATTGAAAAAATGAACTATTCTCGTTGTTGTTGTTGGAATAACTACTCCTGGTACTGGAGTTTATTCCTTTCCTTCCAAATAGCCAGTTATTCTGAATAGCTATGGAAAAAAAAATTTAGATTCAGAAATATTTGCAGTGTGCGAAGTATGACATTACTGGGTGAACGTCAAACGTTTCCGAATCTCGATTGCAAATCCCCTGATTGTGATGATTTTTTTAAAAAAGCATTCACTTTGCAGCAGCCTCATCCGGGTGCAGCATGCAGCAGGATCAATTTTTCAGGGCTTCTGCCCCTTCACAATCCCATCGTCCCATCCCTCCCCCCCCACCCCCGCCAACTCCTAGCTTCAGTTCTGTGGTTCTTGTACCTCTCAAAAATCAACTGAAAGTTATCAGACTGGAGGAGGGGCTTGAGTCTGCAGCTGGCCAACACTCACTTCTTATTTTATTTTTTTGAAGTATATTTTGTAATCATGCTATTACAATCATAATAAACAAACAAATGAATTAATAAATAGAGGCCTTGACTGGCAGTAAAGTGAGAAGCGTTATTCAAGCAATGTCACACTTCCACCTTTCCAGACCTGGCCAGCTGAGAGCAGGGGTGTACTACCCATGGGAACATGGGGTATCCCATGTCCCCAGGCACATGCCATTGGGTCACACGGAGTGGACACCGGGCTGGTCCAGAACTTGAACATGGGCTGGTTGACTTTGGGGCAGAGCCAGAGTGGCTTCACCCACGGAGATGGGTTTTGTGGGGAATCTGCACCCTGTTCAGCACAAAGACCCGAGTAAAATTGTAACTTCACCCACCATTTCCTTCTGCTCCCCCACCCCTCCAGATGCTCCACATCCCCTACTCCTTGTCAAGTCTGGACCAGGCTGCAACGAGTGGGAGGCGTGCAGCTCATGGAGGGGTGGGGACAAGAGGAAATGGTGGATGAGGTTCCAATTTTACTCAGGTTTTTACGTGGAACAGCGTAGTTTCATGGGATAGTCATTTGGTCTGAACAAGAACAGCACCTTATTTATTTGGCAGCAGTGGCGTAGTGGTTAAGAGCAGGTGCAGTCTAATCTGGAGAACCGGGTTTGATTCGACACTCTGCCACTTGAGCTGTGGAGGCTTATCTGGGGAACCAGATTAGCCTGTGTACTCCAACACACGCCTGCTGGGTGACCTTGGGCTAGTCACAGTTCTTCGGAGCTCTCTCAGCCCCACCCACCTCCCTGGGTGTTTGTTTGGGGGGGGAGGGAAAGGAGTTTGTGAGCCCCTTTGAGTCTCCTTGCAGAAGAGAAAGGGGGAGTATAAATCCAAACTGTTGTTGTTGTTGTTGTTCTTGTTCTTCTTCTTGTTCTTCTTGTTCTTCTTCTTGTTCTTCTTCTTGTTCTTCTTGTTGTTGTTGTTGTTGTTGTTGTTGTTGTTGTTGTTGTTCTTCTTCTTCTTCTTCTTCTTCTTCTTCTTCTTCTTCTTCTTCTTCTTCTTCTTCTTCTTCTTCTTCTTCTTCTTCTTCTTCTTCTTCTTCTTCTTCTTCTTCTTCTTCTTCTTCTTCTTCTTCTTCTTCTTCTTCTTCTGACCAAGGATGGCAGTTCGAGGCATCCCATTTCTTTTTCTATCACTTGGCATGAAGTGGGTCCCAGACGCTGATTCCTGGCCCTGTCAGGACAATCAGAAGTTTTATTTCAGTCTCTCTTTGCATTCACGTGGCCACTTTGCTTGGTTTCTTCTTCAGCCACTGTGAGTGGCTTCCGTCCATTTATTGTATTTGGCAGATGTCTGCGATGGAGCTTACAAAAATCAGAGAGAAGGCCGTCTCCTGATTCTGGTGGGCTCAGACCGAGTGGGACGAACATTTGTTTGAAGATCATCGCAACCAGCCTCTTTCGCTCTGTCTTGGCTTTGAATCACACTTTGCCTCCCGGGCAGGGCATCTAAGAGTTGCCCCAGCTGGGCCAAAACACACAACTGGGAATAGATGGCATGCTCGGTGTCACTGTGCACCCACCCGACAGTCTCTGAACCTGATCCAGTATCATCTTAGTGCAGTGATGGCAAACCTTTTCGAGACTGAGTGCCCAAATTGCAACCCAAAACCCACTTATTTATCGCAAAGTGCCAACATGGCAATTTAACCTGAATGCTGAGGTTTTAGTTTAGAAAAAACAGTTGGCTCAGAGGTGTGCGTTACTCGGGAGTAAGCTTGGTGGTAGTCGGTGGCTTTGCTTTGAAGCAACTGTGCAACTCTTCCAATGGGTGAATCACGACCCTAGGATGGTTTACTCAGAAGCAAGCCCCATTTCCAGCAACCAAGCTTCCTCTTAGGTAAAGGATTGTGCTTTAGTTCTTTGCATGAAAATCAGTGGGGTTTAACAGCGCTTATCAGGGTTATCTACATTGGTTCCCCAAAACTAGGTCTTAGGTTTAATGCTAATAATCGAGCCCAGCGGCCCAGGCCAGCCTAGATGGGGGGGGGGGCACTCTGCGTGTGCCCACAGAGAGGGCTCTGAGTGCCATCTCTGGCACCCGTGCCATAGGTTCGCCATCACTGTCTTTGTGTCAGGAGTGGCCAAGGGGGATGGCCTGGCTTTCCGGCATCATCGGCTCTGGGCAGCAAAGGTTTTTTTGGGCTGAGGGCTCTTAGTGAGAGAGCCCCCCTTGCTTGGCCAGTGAGCAAGGGGTGGGGCAGAGTCTGCATTGCAGGAGATCCCTGGAGATAAAGGATCGGGGCCTCCTTTTGTTGCAGTTGCTTGGAGGCAGACCTGCCTAGGAGACCACCGTCTGTGCTTGAGACTCTCGCTTTTTTGGCGACATTTATCCTCTTCTCTAGTATCGTGCATTTTTATACACCGCTTTCTCCCAAGAACTCAGAATGGCGTACATTTTTTCTCCCAGGAAACCTTGCAAAAAGATTAAAGCCCAGCATGGTCTGGGTGTTGCAAGGAGAGCCTCTCCCATAAAGGAAGAAAATGGGGAAATTAAATACGAATGGCAAAAAAAAAAAGAGAATCCTGGACAGTCACGCCAGCATCATGTGAGTGGCATTATTATTATTTTTATTATTATTATTATTTTATTCGATTTGATAAACCGCCCTACCCCCGAAGGGCTCATGGCGGTGTACAACAGAACAACAGCAAATACAGTAAAAACAAATCGAATAATCCCAGTTAAAAATAATATAAAACCTTAAAACTATAGCACCTTCAATAAATAGTTAATAACAAGAGACGTCTGGCATCACACCCCAGTGATCAAACCCTGGGAGGGGGCTGGCAGATAGTCGAATACACAGCCAGTGCACAGGGCAATAAGAGGAGCAGGCTCAGCAGCTCCCCCCCCCCCCCAAAAGCCCGGTGGAACAGCACAGTTTTGCAGGCCCTGCAGAACTCTCCATGACGGGACTTCTGGGTATTTGCTGGAAGTGAAGCCATGCCATTATCACAGCGCCATTTTCCTGCCCATTTTCCCCTGCCCTACCACCCCTCCCCACTGAGCGTCAGCAGGCAGCACAGAGGGAGGCCGGGGGTTAGTCCCTCAAGCGGAAGATTGGGGTAGTTCCTGCACAGCAAAATTATATCTGTATACCACTATTTTTTTAAATCTGGGTCTATTTTATCCTGGTTTCTCTCTCCACACAGCTGCCCATTTCTTTCCAGGAGCCGAGTTAGGATCAGGAGGTAATACTCCAGTTTGTTCTTCACGAGCTCAGGTCTTTTGCGTTTACACCACAAGTACATTCCTGCATGCACAAGGCCTGGCGTTCTGATTGGCTGTTCTGATTGGTGGGGGGAATAAACCAGTTCTGCTCCTGTGGTGTTTACACGGCAGCAAGGTCACCCTAGGGCATTTGAAAAGAATCGCCAATTTGGCGATTTTTGAAAATCCTGGGATAAGGGAAATATCTTGGGGCAACACCAGGGCAGGCCCGCTTTAGCACCGGGAACCGTGTGGAAAGCTTGCACGAACTGGAATATTTCACTTGTCCATTCCAGGATATTTGGACCTTGATCTCTCTCAAGGAAAGCTTGCTGGTACTGACTCCTTTGCCTTAACATCTGTGAAGAGCACATGTGCACATAGGCACCCAGACTCTTGCAGCTGTAACCCTGAATGTCCACGGGATCCCAAGGAGTGGAGTCCTGTTCTCTGCGGCAGATCTTTTGTGTGTACGGGAGGGACGACCACTGCATAGATCTTGATGGCGAAGTTGTCACCACTTCTTTGATGAATTTTGCCAGCCCCCCCTCCCCCTCCCGCACATAGAAGACGAAGAACAACCATTCCAATTGGAAAACAAAGAGTGGAAGATTTATCAGGCATTTAACTACACCTACAAAAGGAGCCAGACAGATAACCTAAGACAGTGGTGGCGAACCTTTGGCACTCCAGATGTTATGGACTACAATTCCCATCAGGCCAATTGCCCATGCTGGCAGGGGCTGATGGGAATTGTAGTCCATAACATCTGGAGTGCCAAAGGTTCGCCACCACGGACCTAAGAAGAGCCCTTCAGGGTCAGACTAGTCCAGCACCCTGTCCTACATAGTGGCCAACTACAGGGCCCAGAGGCTGAGGCCTTCCTATGAGGTTGCCTCCTGGCCCTGGGATTCCAAGACTGACTGCCTCCGAACCTGGAGGTTCCCTTTGCTCCCCATGGTGACATCTATCTGTAATGCCGCAGGGATCCACCCTCCAAGGCAGCCATTTTCTCCAGAGAACAGATCCCAGCAGTCAGGAGATCTATCATCTAACATTCCTATCTTGCAGGAGTTGTGGAGTGATAACATTTCCCGGTTGGGCTTGGGTCTGCCTTGAGAGGGAGCCCACCAGGCTGGGGTCCAGGGGCGTATCGCCCAGGGGGACATATGGGGTCAAATATCCCCAGGCTGCAGCCATTTAGGTTGATTCCCCACTTAAAAAACGAAACTAGATACGAACCGGGTCGGTTTGAGCACGAGCCTTTTGAGCACGGTTTCAAGGTTCCCACTGCAGCTTCTGTCCCATAAGTGGCAGCAATGCAGCAGCCAGCAGACAGGAGTCCCCACTGTTGGTGGATCAAATGCGCGATCCGCTCAGGGGCTATCCTGATTGGCTGCTGTGTTGTGCTGGGGGGGGGGAATTTTTTTAAATTTTCAAACTGGCGGATCCACGTCTCTGCGAGTATGCGCAGAACAACCCTATGCGGTTGTGGATATGTGGATACGATGTTTAGAGTTTCATTGTATTGCCTTTTACTCAGTGAAACATTCAAAAACGGCCCCGCGTTGCCTCGTATCCACGTCGATCTTGGGCACGGGAAATGAAAAAGGGACGCGTGAGCATGTGCAGAGCAACTCTACGGGAAAACGGGCAATAAAGGGCAAGCCCCATTCCCGTGCTGCTTTGTCCCCTCATATACATGGGGATACGACGTTTAGCGCTACTTTGTACTGACTTTTACTCAGTGAAGCATTCAAACTGGCCCCACGTTGTTTCGTTTAGACGTGGATCTTTGCTCCGCGAAATTTTTTTAAAAGGGCTGCATGTGCATTGCGCACAGCCCACTGCTTCCTGATTGGACAAAAGGCTCCACATCACTACCAGCAGCGGGGAAAACAAAACCAGATTCACCCCCAAAATTCCCCACCGCTCCACATTAAGAACATAAGAACATAAGAACAAGCCAGCTGTATCAGACCAGAGTCCATCTAGTCCAGCTCTCTGCTACTCGCAGTGGCCCACCAGATGCCTTTGGGAGCTCACAGGCAGGATGTGGAAGCAATGGCCTTCTGCGGCTGTTGCTCCCGAGCACCTGGACTGTTAAGGCATTTGCAATCTCAGATCAAAGAGGATCAAGATTGGTAGCCACATTCAGCGCACGTTTTTTCCAAAAGGTCTACTTTCTTCCAGGTTCTGAAATAACGCGCGCTGAAGGGGGTGGGGAAGAGCGGCAGAGACGGGGTCAATCCGTTTTCAGCGCTAGTGTAGTGGGGAGTTCTGCTGGAAACGTGGATACTTTCTGTGACGAGCACGCATCTAATCGTGAGTGGGGAATCGACCATTGTCATGCCCCCCACACCCCTCCTCCTTCCCCCCGGGTCCATACACTGACTTCAAGACCTGGTGCAAAAAAACGTTGTTTGGTGGAGGCATAGGAGGGTGCCTGCCCATATAGGGGGTGGGGGGTGGGGGCAGAAAACTCCGATTTTTCACAGGGCTACATTTCCCCCAGATATCCCTCTTTGGGAGGCCAGAGTCGAAAAGGCTCCGGCTCCGGTTGAGGACAGGAGGATAGATTTTGGGCCAGGGACCCTTTTGGTCCTCTGCCCAAGCAGCCCCTTACGTTTCCCCCAAAAGGCAAACGTGACTAGTGGCTCCTTGCTGCCCCGTGCAGGTGGGGAAACGGGGGCCATGCTCCACCTTGCGCCAAAGCCGAGGAAGCCGTCTCTCACCTCTTGCTCTTGCCAGGAGTTTTCCTGCCGAGCCTCCTCCTCCCGCCCCCGCGCTCCCCCCCCCGGCTCCTTCTTTTTATAGGGCCAGTCTTGCCTAAAATGGCTTCCCTTTTTGTGCAGCTTATTTGGTGTTGTGCATGGGAGAGGCGGGGGGAGGGGGTCAAGGGCTGGAGGTGTGTTGGGTGGGTGTCTTTGGGACTGAGGAGAGCAGGCGTAGATGGGGCCGACGGCAACCCTGCCAAAAGGTGCTTTCATGTGAGCTTTCAATTCATCCCCCGCACCAAAAAAAAAGGCTGAAATAAATAAAAAGGCCCCTCCTGCGGCTCAGGAAGCGGGCAGAGGGAAGGCTCTGGCACTGTCTGGGAGTGCAGCTTGGCACTGGATGGGCACGGACGGCGAAGCAGACCTTGGCACCCGAGCTTTGGCAGAGAAGCGGCATCGGGTGGGGAAGGGTGTCTGTGCAGATGGTCTGCCTTTCTTTCACCCCAAAGGGAATGAGGATATTGGGTGACTTGGAAAGGGGCTCTGGGGCTCCAGATGCACCCCGTGCTGTTGTGGCGGCGGGGGGTGGGTGTCCGTTGACTACTCCCTCCTCTTTATGGAAATTCTGGCAATCGTGGAGTGAAGGCAGGTATGGCATAGCAGGCAGACGGTGTGTGTGTGTGTGTGTGTGTGTGTGTGTGTGTGTGTGTGTGTGTGTGTGTGTGTGTGTGTGTGTGTGTGTTTGTGAGGGCCCCTCCCTGCCATTTGCTAGCACAATTCCAGGAGTACTGAGAGGGGCAGGCGGCTGTGAAAACCGGGGTTTTTGGTTAGATGGTTCCGTGCATCAAATGCTGTTCTTTCTGGGCGGGCTGATTTGTAATTTGAAAAACAGCCTCGTATCAAAGGGGGGGGGGGGGTTGTGTCCGCACACATACACACACAAACATGCAACACAAGGGGGTCTGGAACCACAACAGTGGCATTTCCGAAAACAGCTCTGAAAACGTACCTTTTTAGTAAAAAAAAACTTCATTTCCACCCCGCTTTCTACCCTAATTGTACCACAAAGTGGCTTGCATCTTCCTCCTCTCCTGTTTTATCCTCACAACAACCCAGTGAGGTAGGTTAGAAGAAGAAGAAGAAGAGTTTGGATTTATATCCTCCCTTTCTCTCCTGTAGGAGACTCAAAGGAGCTGACAATCTCCTTGCCCTTGCTTCCTCACAACAAACACCCTGTGAGGTGGGTGGGGCAGAGAGAGCTCTGAGAAGCTGTGACTAGCCCAAGGTCACCCAGCTGGCGTGTGTGGGAGTGCACAGGCTAATCTGAATTCCCCAGATAAGCCTCCACAGCGCAGTCGGCAGAGCTGGGAATCAACCCCGGTTCCTCCAGATTAGATACATGAGCTCTTAACCTCCTACGCCACTGCTGCTCCTAGTCTGAGGCTGAGAGTATGTGAATGGCCCCAGTCCCCCAGGCAGCTTCCATGGCAGAGTGAGGATCCCCAGTCACTCCTGGCACGTTGCGTGTGGTTGAAGCAGGTGACGCAGTTCCGAGCCAGGAGTGAACGCTGGGAAGAAGGTGTCCAAAGAGTTCCCTCTCATCTTCTGCTCTGAGCCTAAGAGAGACAAGTAGAAGAAGAGGAGGAGTTGGATTTATATCCCCCCTTTCTCTCCTGTAGGAGACTCAAAGGGGCTGACAATCTCCTTTCCCTCCCCACACCCCACAACAA
Source organism: Sphaerodactylus townsendi (assembly GCF_021028975.2). Taxonomy (NCBI): domain Eukaryota; kingdom Metazoa; phylum Chordata; class Lepidosauria; order Squamata; family Sphaerodactylidae; genus Sphaerodactylus; species Sphaerodactylus townsendi. The sequence continues at coordinate 160,036,590 of NC_059427.1, forward strand.
ACACACTGTGAAGTGGGTGGGGCTGAGAGAGCTCCGAAGAACTGTGACTAGCCCAAGGTCACCCAGCTGGCGTGTGTGGGAGTGCACAGGCTAATCCGAATTCCCAGATCAGCCTCCACAGCTCAAGAGCGGGGAATCAAACCCGGTTCTCCAGATTAGAATGCACCTGCTCTTAACCACGACACCACGCTGAAAAGTGCTGTCATTCCAGGGAAGGGGTACTGCCACTTGGGGTGGAGGGTATGTTTTGCAGGCTCAGGTCCTGAGTTTGGTTTCCTGGCATCTCCAGTGAAGCAGGTCCTTTGCAGCCAGATGAAGACTGACTCCCGCCTGAAATCCCAAAGAGCTGCTGCCGGTTAAGAGGGCGGGAGGGACTGACCGGCTGGTCCTGGGGTCTGCCACCTGCGGCTCTCCAGATGTTCATGGACTACAATTCCCACCAGCCCTGATGGGAATTTGTAGTCCATGACGGGATTTGTAGTCCATGAACATCTGGAGAGGCACAGGTTGGAGACCTCTGGCTGGTCAGTCAGGCAGCTTCGCACGCTCCGTATTCAGCGTCTGGCACCTCCGCTTTCGAGGGATCGTGGGCTGCAGGGCAGAGAAGTCCTGGAGCAGCAGTGGCGTAGTGGCTAAGAGCAGTGGCTAAGAGCAGGTGCACTCTGATCTGGAGGAACCGGGTTTGATTCCCAGCTCTGCCGCTTGAGTTGTGGAGGCTTATCTGGGGAATTCAGATTAGCCTGTGCACTCCCACACACGCCAGCTGGGTGACCTTGGGCTAGTCACAGCTTCTCGGAGCTCTCTCTGCCCCACCCACCTCACAGGGTGTTTGTTGTGAGGGGGGAAGGGCAAGGAGATTGTAAGCCCCTTTGAGTCTCCTACAGGAGAGAAAGGGGGATATAAATCCAAACTCTTCTTCTTCTTCTTTCTGCCTGAGAGCCCGGGAAGCTGGTGCCAGTCCGAACGGGCCAGGCAGGACCAATCTGCCGCCATAGTAGAAGGAAGCTTCCTGTGTTCACAGTGATGTATTTAAGGCTCAACTGGAGTCTGAGCAGAGACTGAAAGGAAAGGAAAGACTCCTTCTGGTTGGCCTGGAAGCCCAACATTCCTTACATGAAGCAATTGGCAGGATGCGCCAAAGCAGCCCCTTGATAGGAATATTTCTAGAGATGCCCGTCAAGGGACACGTGATCCGAGAGATGCTGCATTGTCCAGGAAACTGTGACATAATTCTCAGATTGCTAAACTGACCTGGGATCAATACGTAGAGCCCAAGCATGGAATCATAGAGTTGGAAGAGACCCCAAGGGCCATCAAGTACAACCCCCTGCAATGCAGGAACGCACAATCAAAGCACTCCCGACAGATGGCCATCCAGACTCTCTTTAAAAACCTCCAAAGAAGGAGACCCCACCACTCTCCGAGGCAGTGAATCCCACTGTCGAACAGCCCTGACAGTCAGGAAGTTCTTCCTAATGTTTAGGTGGAATCTCTTTTCCTGCACCTTGAACCCATGACTCCTCGTCTTCGAGGCAGCAGAAAACAAGCTTGCTCCCTCTTCGACATGACATGACATCCCTTCAAATATCTAAGCATGGCTATCATGCCTCCCCTTAACCTTCGCTTCTCCAGACTAAACATCCCCAGCTCCCTAAGTATCTCCTCATAGGGCATGGATTCAAGACCTTTGACCATTTTGGTTGCCCTCCTCTGGACCCATTCCGGCTTGTCAATATCCTTCTCAAAAATGCGGTGCCCAGAACTGAACACGGGGCTCTAGGCAAGGTCTGACCCATGCAGAGTAGAGTGGTACAATAACTTCCCTCGATCTAGGCACTATAAACATGGGGCAAAGGGCACGAGTGGCTGAGGGGTGGGGAAGGGGGGGCTGAAGCCTCACAGTGTTTGGAGCCATACAGGGTGGCAGAGAGAACTTTAAATGCTAGTTCCCCCATGAACATCTGAATGAGAGTCAGGTCAGGAACCTGTACAGAGACCAGGTCTCCGCTACAGAACCATAGAATTGGGGGCTGGGCTGGGGTTTGCTATGGTGTCACAACATTGCATGACATCACTGCAAGTTACAAGGCAACCAATCAGCTCTTGGCGGCGCAAGCAGCCTCTTCCGGGTTTCGGGTAGCATACCGAAAAACCGCTTACACGAGTAACCATCCACCCTTCCAAACAAGCAAATTTCCCTGAGGGGAATCGACCACTGTGTTGTTCTTGAGACAAAGTCTGGAAGAGTCCCCAAAGTCTGGAGGAGGTGGTTGCCCTGGGAGCAATCACCCCTTTCTCTTGGCAGGATGAGGCAGGGCAGCTCTGCACGGGAGTACTCCAACACAATAGTTGAAGATTGCCGCTATAGCAAATGCTGCTCTTTCCACTTCCCAGCAACTGCTGCTCTGAAGAAGGGGTTGCTCAGCTCTTCCCTGGTGCTGTAGTTTTCTACGAAGACAGTTCAGCGCTTCCAAATAGCACATTTGCTCTTTTTACTCAGCCCTTTCCAGAGTCCAAAGCTTCCTTTGTACATTTTGCTCTTAAGAGAAAACCACTTTCTGTGTTGCCCAACAAGTCTCCTTCTTTGGAGGTTTTAAAGTTTTAATTAATAATAATAAGCCTTTATTTGGCATAACAATAATCATAACACAATAAAAAACCTGAGATAAAAGGTACACAAATACAAAGGTTTAAGATAGAATATAAATTATTGATTGTGCATCACCTCCAGTAAAAATCGTGCTACCAATTCACAAGTTTCATTGTCAGAATTGTCCAGAAGGAAAGGAAGTCTACCTGATTCTCCCATTTCACTAGGTAACCTAGAAAGAATATTGGAATATTTTGATCTGATATTAGCAAATTTAGGGCAGCAAAGCAGTTGATGTGCCAATGTTTCAATTTGTTGTTCACCACAAGAGCATACCCTTTCGCTCATTTCCAAGTTGTTAAATCTGCCACGCAATAAAGCGGAGGGGAAAACATTGAAGCGAACAAGTGTGAGGGCTCTTCTCTGCATTGTGATTAGTCAAAAAATACAAATAGGGAGAGCCATCCTGTTTTGATATAGGCATTGAAAGCATGGCAGGGTGAACAAGTTTTCATAGGAGCCCCAATAAATCCATTCCCTTTCCAACAATTTTTTTTTTAACAAGTTGTAGTGTGGGATTCTGAACTAGATAGCTGGGAAAAGCAAGTCGAGAGAGCCCCCGGATAGGTTCCGCATGTGAGCTCCCCATGAAGAAGAGAAGCAGAGTTTGGACTTCAGTATCCTCTCCAGGAGACCAAAGGGCTCCACAACCTTCCTTCCTCCTCACAACAAAACACCCTGGTGAGGTGGTGGGGTCAGAGAGAGCTCCAAGAAGGTGACTAGCCCAAGGTCACCCAGCTGGCATGTGTGGGAGTGCCCAGGCTAATCTGGAATTCCCAGATAAGCCTCCACAGCTCAGGCGGCAGAGCTGGGAATCAAAACCCTCGTTCCTCCAGATTAGGGATACACTCTAGCTCTCAACCTCCCACCACTGTTGCGCCCCACAAGGCCTCATCTGATGCTCTCATGGGCAGGCCACCCAGAATGGCCAGCTCTGGTTTAAAATACCTGGAGGATTGGGGGAGGCCACCCCTGCTGCCCTGGGAGCCCAACCTGCCAAACTGCTCTCTGGGAAATCTGATCATCTGGAGAATAATTGTAATAGCAGGAGATCTTTGAAAAGTCCCTGGAGGTTGGCAGCCTTAAGAACCTCAGTGGTGATGCTGGTACTTGAAAAAAAACCCTCCCTGCCTAAGGAAGTTTGGGACTGGAAATTGCTCAGAGTTCCCAACCAAAACAACAACAACACAACACTTTGTCTGTGGTTAAATTTTGGCCACAGCAAACCCGCCATTGACAATGGACAGAAGTGTGAGAGCAAGCAAAGCAGAGGGACCCATCACCAAGCTCCCAGTGCTGCCCTGGGAGTCCCTCCAACCCACCTGTTGAGGCAAACCTAACTCCTTGCAGCAACCCATACAGCAGAGGCCACGCCTTGGGATCCGCTTTGTAAAGCACACATGATAGTGGAAATCAAGGGCACCACCTGCCCCAGTGATCCAATTTACTGCTGGCACCCAAGCCTCAGTAGTTCCCAGGCTGGGTGACCCAACCCATGGTTTGCTCCACCCCAAACCTCATAAGGAGTCCCAGGCTAGCTCCATAGCACCCCTCACCATCAGATCAGTTCCCACCGGCCGGCTTGGCTAAGTGACACTCATGGGCACATGCATTTCAATGTTGTCCAAAGGGGAGAGGTGGGTGGGAAATTCTACACCACTCTGCTCCAAAGAGGCCATGGCACTGCCCCTTACCCTACTCAGCCCAAACTGGCTCTTCATAGTCCTGCATCACCACCCAATCAGACAATTTCTATAGTACAATACCTTTACCAAAAGTAATCCAGTCACCGTTATGGGTTCTCCATGTTTTCTAAGGCAAAGCTTCATCCAAGGTTTTATACAAAATTTCAGCTTGGATTCAGGCCCTTAATTCCAAAACCGAACACATGTAAGCAAGCCTTCCTTTGAAAAAAATCTTAGAGGTCCCTAAATTGCATCTCCCTAGTAGAGACCCTCTGTCTGGAAACTGAACCACTTCTTTTAATCAAAAAACTAAAACCTGGATGCCTTCCATTAAATAATAAGAACATACTCTGAATACTGGGTTGAGTCCACCCATGATTCAAGGGCCTAGGGATCCCCATCATTCCTAATGGTCTTGAAAAGATTTGGATCCACAATCATACTTAATCCGGTATAAACCCTACATTGGCTTCTGGAAAAGCACTATATATTTCATGCATAAGTCGGAGTGGAGACTGGAAGATCTTAGAATGCTGATTTCTCCTTTCCAAAGTGAGCAAATGCTCTCTTAGGAGCCTTTGACAACCTGTTGTCTACATATATGGGCTATAGGTCAGTAGTGGGATTCAAATAATTTAACAACCGTACCTCGGGTGGGAATTCGGCACCCATTTTAACTACTCGAAGTTCTGGCTGAGGTGGTAAAACCTGCTGAATCCTGCACCACTGGGCTAGTTAAAGCGAAGCATCTTTTACAACCGTCCACATACGAGTTTATGGTGGCTGCTGACTCACTCTGGCAACATTTTTTTCCCTCCCTCTGTCATGAAAGATGCCAGCAGATTCCCTTTACAAAATAATTCAGCTGAGGGATATAACTAGGTCTGATAGTCCCACGCATTCTACTTGACTGCCAGCTTTGTTGACTTGAAAGAGAAGATTCTCTTCATCCTTTACTTTTAAATATCAAATTTCTATCTTACTCCAAATATCCAACTTGCATGCCTGTTGTTGGAGGATAAGAACCCTGAAATTTCTTCCATAGTTGTCACCTACCTGGCCTTGCTCTCAAAACAAGACTTTTCTGTTAATGATGTCTTTGTCTAGTGGTCAAAAAATATCCCTCCATATTTTCATTTTTTTTCATATTAGCAGAACTTTTAAACATGTTGATCTTTGTGCACCTAAACTTTCTTTTCTTTGATGCCACAAAGGCATTGATTGATTGATTGATTGATTGATTGATTGATTGATTGATTGATTGATTGATTGATTGATTGGATCCATATTGATTTGTATTGTCTTGGCTTAATTGAATTGGCCTTTCTACCTTTTTTTTTAAACTGTTCTTCAAGCATCTATTGGATGCAGTTATGAATGTTGAAGTTTCTGTGTTTGTGATAATGAAACTGCACAGTGGTTAAGAGCAGGTGTACTTCAACCTGAGAAACCGGGTTTGATTCCCAGTTCTACACATTGAGCTGTGTAGGCTTATCTGGGAATTCAGATTAGCTTGTGCACTCCAACACATGCCTTGAGCTTGGGGCTCACAGTTCTTCTGGAATTCTCTTCTAGCTCCCACCCCACTTCACAGGGTGTTTTTTTTTAGGAGGGGGGAGAAGGGAAGTGAGGTTTGTAAGCCTTTGAGTCTTGCATGTCCCAGTTCTCCTGTCATGCAGCCCGTCCCAGCTCCTGCTGCCCACATTCTAACTTGTCATTCTAGATCTCCCACCTCCTTCAAGGTCCTCCTGAAACACACCACTATTCTGATCCCAAATTCCTCACACATGTTCCATCCACACTACCCTGTTCCAACACAATGCTCCTGGAAACCTTCTGCCTTATCTGGTCATTCCAAACCACCACCAACTTCCGTTCATCCCAAAGCCTGTCCTCCTGCCCAGTCATATTGCTTGGCATGCAGCCAGAAAGCAGTGAGTGTCCATGGACAAAGTCATGCAAGTCGGAGGAGCACAGGCCAGGTCTCCCATGTCATAACTCTGTTCCGTCCCACTGCCTCAGGCCTGCCTGTTGTTCCGCCCCAGTCCAAAGTCCTGCCTGTCCCACCTAGCACAGGTCTCGTCCCACACCAGAGCTGCACTGCCCATGAGGAGCCGCCTGGGAGCCCCATTTCACGTCTATATTCACCAAGGGTGAAAACGGCCAACGAATAAAAGTGTTTCTTTCAGAAATGACAAGGCAAAAGGAAACAGCCTTGAACCAAATTATTGGGGTGGGGGAGGCAGAAAGCTTGAACTCCCATGAAGGGAAACATTTCATTTGTGGGACTGGAAATGATGTCAATCTAAGGTAGCAGAAAAGCGTCCAGGGATAATTCTCTCACCAGCTTAAGGCTGGACTCGCTTAGCTGGCTGTGTGTCTTGTCACGCCCAAGGAAGGCCTGCTTCATCTACTCCTGGCTGTGGAGATGTGAAACATTACGAGGAAACACGATTGGCTAAATACATCAGTGCCTTGCTACTCTAGCTGAAGGTACTTTAATAATATCCAAAACATCTTTAGAACATGGAGAGTCAGCCCTAATGTACTTCCAGGCACTCTTAATGTCCTCACGTGCATTATAATGGCATTGCTATTAGGGCAATCTTGCCGAAAGCATGCTAAGACTTATGGGTTGTAGTGATTGTTTGTGGTATTGTGGATTCCCCAGGTATTCTGTCTTGAAAATGTATTTTGGGAAGAAAGCATACCGCTTCAGATTGCATGAATACCATTACAGAGCAAAACACATCCTGTTTCAATATGAGACTCTATTTCACCTTGTCCACTTTAGGCCTGAACTTCAATGCTAACCACATTCTGCAAATTTCTAATCCTTAAAGATAATTCGCATGGGTCTGTATACAATATTTCCTTTCCACTTCTTCTGCCTCTGTGTGCCATAGAGCTATTGTCACATCCTGGTTTCGCACAGGATACACCCCTGCACAAACTTCGAGATTCCAAACTGTGGGGATTTCAGCCTCCCATTCTGTGTCCATTTCCAGTCAGGCAAAGCATAAAACCAAAGTTGGCCACCATGAGGGAGGTTAAGAGCCTCGGGGAGCACTGGATCTGGAGGAACCTGGTTTGATTCCCAGCTCTGCTGCCTGAGCTGTGGAGCAGTGTGAGGTGTTCCACCTAGGGACATGGGGTACCCTTATCTCGGCGCGCCCCCCCCATTTGTCACGTGGGGCCAACATTTCAGGGTCGTTTCAGTAAGCCTTTTTACATTTGGGCGTTTTTCATCGCCCGCCTGCAGGGCGTATTTTGCGGCTATGGCACCAAGACTTTCGGGGTACTCACCCAGAGACTGAAACTCTGATGATACCACTTCCAAATTTCAGGATGTTTGTTCAGGGAAGTTAAAGTTAAGGGACTTCAAAGGGGGGTGCCCCCATCCCCATTGTTTTCAATGGGAGCTAACCTTGAGATGGGGCTACCCATCGAGGGACAATAACTTTGGTCCTCCTGAACATAACTTCACCAAACTTGGTGGTAATTCTCATAAGAATAGTTACCGATGTGATACCTCTGAAATTTTGGTGTCACTAGCTGTAAAAAATACATCCGGTTCCAGGCACCCCAAAAATTTGCCCAAGATTCTTTTGTTTTGCAGTGACTTTGCTCCACTGCAGCTAATGAGGAATTTCTCTGAGGCAGGCTGCACATTTTTGGAAGATAGAGGCATCTAGACTTTCTAAGGTGGCTCCAGGAGGGCATCCTGCCAATTGCATCCAGGCTTAGAGACCTTGTTTGTCCACTCTTTATGGGCTCCCCCAAAGCTTGACATTTTGTTTCCGCCCTGCACATGAAGCCTGCTGGGTGAGCTCTCAGAACTTCAGCTCTCACCCACCCCCAAAAGCAAAGCTCACCAAGTTGGATGCTATTACTCAAGGCCTCTGAGCCACCTTGAAAGTCTGGCTTTGTCTCAAAATGTGTGGTCACTGCTTACACTCAGAAATTCTCAGAATCTGCCCGGCCATCAAGCCTGCATGATGTAGATATTCTGTGGTGGAAAAATTATTTTCCCACCATAGACTCTAATGGCTTTCTGTTCATGCCCAGCTGGTCTGTGGTAGAGGTTTCAACAGGAGGCACCTGTGGTAGTGGTTTTCTAAGCGGGGGCATTTATTTCCTGTAGGGCTGCTGGTGAGTCTCCTGAAAGGAACCAGCAAACTTTGCTGAAGTTTGCCTGTGATGGGCCGTAATGCTGTGGGCATCAGGTTCACCTTCAACCTCGGTGCCCACAGCATTTTCCTCTTCCACAACACATTTGTAATACTGTTGTCACGGTTAAATACATCTTTTCTCTAGGGTAATCTCTGGGGGGGTTTTGCCCAAGATTCTTTGTTTTGCAGTGACTTTGCTGCTATCAGCCAATGGGAATTTCATGGTGGGTAGGGCAGTATGCACATTTTGAAGATAGAGGTACCAGACTTTCAGGGTGGCCCCAGGAGGCATCCTGCTAATTGCATCCAGGTTTGGAGACTTGCATGAGTGGGGGGGTTTGTTGGTGGCTCTGGCCTATTCTTGTTCTGCACATGACAGCCTCAGGGCTGAGTTCTCCCAGAACTCCCTCAAACCCCCCCCCCCCCACTCCAGAAGAAAAGCTCACCAAGCTTGATGCTATTACTGTTGTCTCTTTGAGCTAAATCTTGAAAGTCTGGGTGCCTCTATCTTCAAAATAAAAGCTTACACACTCAGAAATTCCCAGAATCTGTTGTGGCTCTTTCAGTAGTTCTGTGGTGGGGAAAATTACTTCCCACCAGCACCTCAAATTGGGCTATCTGTTATGCCCAGATGGCTCTGTGGTAGAGGTTTCAACAGGAGTGCACTGTGGTAGGATGTTGCTCTGAGTGGGGTGATTTCCTGTAGGGCTGCTGGTGAGTCTCCTGGAAAGGAACCCAGCCAAATTCCATAAAATGTGTGTGGAAGAGGAAAATGCTGTGGGCAACTGAAGCTGAAGCGGGTGAACCTGATGCCAGCATCTGCCATCACAGGCAAACTTTTAGCAAGTTGGCTGGTTCCTTTCAGGAGATCTACACCCAGCAGCCCTACAGGCAACAAGTGCCCCCGCCCAGAGAAAAAACCCCACTACCACAGCCTCCTGTTGAACCTCTACCACAGAGCCAGCTGGGCATAACAGAGAAAGCCCCAGTCTATGGTGGAAAATAATTTTCCCACCACAGAACACATGCACATCATGCAGGCTTGATGTATGGCAGATCTGGGAATTTTCTGAGTGTAAGCAGTAACGCACATTTTGAAGACAAAGGCTTACAGACTTCAAGGTGGTCTATGAGGCCTCTGGAGTAATAGCATCCAAGCTTGGTGAGCTTTGCTTTTGGGGTGGGTGGGGCTGAGAAGTTCTGAGAGAACCCACCCAGCAGGCTTCACATGTGCAGGAGCTGGGAACAAAATAAGCCTTTGGGTATCTAAGGTAAAATTGGGACAGGCTAAAAGTGTCTCAAGCCTGGATGCACTCAGTGGATGTCTCCTGGTCACCTGAAAGTCTGCGCTCTATCTTCAAAAAAAAATGTGCAGCTTGCCTCAGGAAATTCTCATTAGCTGCAGTGGAGCAAAGCTCGCAAAAACAAAGAATCTTGGGTAAATTTTGGGTGCCTGAACGGATGTATTTTTGCTATTGGTAACACTAAAATTTCAGGGTATCATCTGTTAACTATTCTGAGGATGCCACTCTAAGTTTATAGTTATGTTCAGAGGACCAGTTATTGTCCCTCAAATGGGTAGCCCTATCCAGGGTTAGCCCTATTGAAAACAATGGGATGGGGGCACCCCTTTGGGGGGGTCCATAACTTCTGCCTCTGAACCAAACATCACTAAATTTGGGTGGTATCATCAGGACAGTCTCTGATGGTACCCTGAAATCAAGTGCGCTTAGCTTTTAAAATGCGCTCCCTGCAGGCTCTGCAAAACACTAGTAATAACCCCAAATGCCCAAATTGGTCATGGTGGGGGAGGTGGTCAGCCCATACAGCCAGGCTGGGGGGCACAAACTCAGGTTTTGGTCCCTTGGTGCTGTTTTCTTGCCCAGGCACGCCTCTGCCAGGGAGGCTTACCTGGGGAATTCAGATCAGCCTGTACACCCCACACACTTGTGGGGTGGGTGACCTTGGGCTGGGGTCACAGCTCTCAAAGCCTTCAGCCCCACCCACCTCACAGGGTGCTTGTTGTGAGGGGGGAAGGGTGTTATATCAGGCCCCTTTGAGTCTCCTGCAGGAGAGAAAGGGGACAGCAAACCCAAACTCCTCCCTCCCTCTTCTTCTTCTTCTTCTTCTTCTTCTTCTTCTTCTTCTTCTTCTTCTTCTTCTTCTTCTCCTTCTCTCTTCTCTTCTTCTTCTTCTTCTCCTTCCTTCTCCTTCTCCTTCTCCTCTCTGCTCTTCCTACCTCCTCTTCCTTTCCTTTTCTTTCCTTCCTTCTTCCCCTCCTCCCTCCTGCTGCTGCTGCTGCTGCTGCTGCTGCACTGGATGTATTTATGATTTTAAAGAGCTATGACCTTTGCTGAACTGTGGGTTTTCCTTTTGATGGATGTCACAGATGACATGCTGTGAATATTTATTCTAGCTTGTCTTTCTCAAACATCTAATCAAAATATTATTTGTGGGAATTTATAAACCAATGTTGTCATTAGAAAAACATTTACTCCCTATCTAGTATTTATAGCTCATTTATGTGCATTTTTTCTGACATTCTCATCCCCAATACTGCCATCCTCCAATACTGCTGTTGCCTCTCACAGGGAGTGCTAATTTAGGCAAATCTGCCACACCTTGGAGCTTGGTAACCCTACAATGGTAGTTTCGTGGGATTGAAGCTGAGCCCTTTCTACTTGCAAAGCTAGATAAGAAATATAAGAAAGAGCCTGCTGAATCAGATCAGAGTTCATCTAGTCCAGCACTCTGCTACTCCTCAGTGGCCCACCACTGGGAGTCACCAGGATGTGAAAGCAATGGTCTTTCTGCTGCTGCTGTCTCGAAAGCACCAGGTCTGCTAAGGCATTTGCAATCTCAGATCAAGGAGGACTACATTAGTAGCTACATTGATTTCTCCTCCATAAATCTGTCCAAGTCTCTTTTAAAGTTATCTCGGGTTAGTGGTCATCACCACCCTTTGTGAGCATATTCCAAACATCAACCACAATGCATGATGAAAGTTCCAACTGAGCCAATTGGACTCTGTTGCATTTCAATCATACATCTGCTTATGAACATATGAAGTTTCCATACTCTAGGTCAGTCTATCTTAGCTTATTATCTGTTCTGGTCAGTTCTGCTGTCCAGGTATTAAACAAAAAGAACGAGGAGGAGGAGGAGGGGGGAGGAGGAGGAAGACAAAGGAGAGGAGGAGGAGGAGGAGGGAGGAGGAGGAGGAGGAGGGAGGAGGGTGAGGAGGAGGAGGAGAGGAGGAGGAGAAGTCATTCCCAACACCTACCAGATCTTTTATTCAGATACTAGGATTCGAGGAGCCTTCACCATGAACTACAATTTCCATCAGCCTGCCACTTGGCCATGCCAGCAGGGGCTGATGGGAATCTTTGTAGTCCATGAACACTGAGGGGCCATAGTTTGAAGAGCCCTGCACCTAGGGACTGAACATGGGATCTTCTGCATGCAATGATGATGCTCAGTTACCATGCTTTAAGCATAATATGTGCTACACAGTGTCAGACAGCACCTTCTTTCCCCTGAGGTGGAGTTTCCTTCTGTAAATACTCATCTCTTGAATTATATGGAAGTTTGAGAGACAAATGCTTATCTCAGTTCTTTTGACACAGGTAAATAAAGTTGTTTTGTTTAACATTTCTCCTGATGGGTTTCCTCTTTCTGGTATTTTCCAAGAGGTGGTAAATTAAGCAGACATATGTTGATGCCGTAGAAACCTTTACTAAAAATTAGAGCTTATTGCTAAAACTAAAACCTGCATAGCCAATCTCATGCTTCAGAATGTACAAAGTTAATCAATAAATCATATCTGCCACTACCATTTACTCTGTTCTGGCTGTGTTACAAATGACATTTAAAGCTAATAAATTACTTTTTTCATCTATAAACCTTTCTAATATTACAAATGGAATATTTTTCACTCCAACAATCTCTTAGCACACTGGTATAGTAAGCTGCTCTTTGGCTCCCCCTTCCAGACGTGGAAGAATGGGGAGCCAAATTTCTCACAGTTGTGTAAGTGGGATTTTGTATATTCACAGTAACATCCAGCTGCTAAGTGTACTTGAAAGTGGATTGAAAGTGCATTTATTCTGCACATGCGGAAGAAGCCTTTGTCTTCCTCCTTTAAACTGAGCTTTTAAAAAAGATTTCCAGGGTAAAACTCCATTCTTTACAGAAACTGGGATGCTACCAAATTTTAGGATTCAATAATTTCTAGTCCAACCTTGTATAAACCAAACCCATAATAAGCCAATTCTACCCATTTCATGTTTCCAGGCAATGCTATATTTTCCCCATTAAATGAACAGAATGTTAATTGGGCTATCTTTGCACCTTCTTGTATATGCCTTTTCACTTTCAAAGGGCATAAAGGATGGACAAGTAGATAACAGATCAAGAATATTAGAAGCAAAGCTGGAGAAATAAAATGACTCCGCCATGACAACATATAACACAAGAAGGAACATCAAAAAATGCCCAAATCCCTGCACAAACATCAAAGAAATGTATCCCACCTTTAATTTCTTACTTTGACATCTTCGCCTTACATCTGGCTCTCCCTTTGATGATTTTTTACATTGCATACCTCTTTTGTCAATGTAGATTTTCATTGATAACCAGATATGAATGTACGTAATTCATAAAATATATTAATAAATATATTGGACCATGTTGGTTTCCTACCTGCCTGCTTCACCCATTCATAGGGTACTGCATATATATTACAACTTCAGGGGACACCTGGAGTTTCCATATATTACCTTTGATTCATAGACCACAGAGCAGCCTGAGAAAAAAAATGGCTTTAGAGGGTGGACTTCTCACATCATATCCCACTGAGGTCCCTGTCTTCCAGAGTCCATTTCAAAATCTCTAGGAGTTTCCTAACCTGAGTCTACACACTACCTCCATATCCCTCACTGAACACACTAGGATCTGGAAATCCCATCTTGATCCCACCCCGTTTCTACATCAGTCACATGTACCACCTTTCTCCATCCTTGGTCTCAGTGGCTGGAATATCAGAAATGCATGTTTGAGTCCCTACCAAATAAGTAGAAGCTCTAGGTGTGTCCTAGGGCAGTCTCTCTTCCCAACCCATCTTATAGAACTAATGTTGTATTAAAGGGAAAGTTGTGCTGCCACTTTGAATCCCTATGGGGTAGAAAGCAGGCATATAAATATGGTGAATAAAGTAAACATACAACCTTCACTGTGCTGCCCTTACAGCCTCCTCCACTTTGCCTCTTCTTCAATTTCCCAACGCACCACAGAAGGTAGGTGAAGGTAGGGTGGAAGGTAGGCTAACTTCCAGGTGGTGGCTGAGATCTCCTGGGACTGCAACTCACTTCAGTTGACCAGGAACAAAATGTGGTCACTGGAAGGGGTGGCTTTGGGGATGGAGCCTTAGATAGGGGACAAGGAACCCAGTGGTGTACAATTACAGAGTCCACCCTCCAAAGCATGTTTTCCAGAGGAATTCCCTGTAGCCCTGCATGAGCTGTTCCAGAAGATCCCCAGGGATTGCCTTGACATTATGCACCACTGATGTCTCTCCCCAAACCCCCTGAATTACTCAGGCCCGCCTCCAAATGATCTCTGACCTGGAGCTGGCAATCCAAAACATATTCTCGCTCTCTATTGCCCCCCCCCCCCAGGGTCGCTAGCCAGAGTATTAGGGAGAGGTGGAATAATGGGGAAACCATGCTTGTATAACACCACAACAATGGCCTCCTGATATGGTATACTACAATGCTAAGTGTCCCCACAGCCCAATTTGCTACCACTGCTCCACTCAAACAAGGGCAAGACTTGAAAAACATGGGAGGGAGGGTGTCTGTGATGGCAGGCAAACTGCTAAGTCTAGCCTCCCTCATCTCTCCTCTGGCAATCAGAGTGCTATCATGTGCAGAAGCAAAGGCACTAGGAAGACTGGGAAATGTCGCCCCTATCACTCACAAACTTGGACCTCAGGCAACAATGGGGGTAGGGATTCAACCTCCAGGTGGGACTTGGGGGGATCCCAGAAATTTCCCCACCAATCTCTCATCTCCAGGTAGAGCCTGAGATCTCCAGGGAATCACAAAAGATCTCCAGGAATCACAAAAGATCTCCAGACTACAGAGCTCTGTTCCTTTGGAGAAAGCAGCTCCTGAAAGCAGACAATTGTGGGTCATCAGATCCTTGTAGAGAGTGTCCTTTCATTGATAACCATCTTCCCTAAATCTATGGTTACAATCCCAACTTGAGACCCCTTGGTTCTCTTACTCATTTTGTTCACTTTATATTTTGGGATGCATTTCTCTCACTTTTCTCCCCTCACATTTCTTTATCCAGGTAATTTTTTCTCATGAATAAACCCCCATTATATAAATCTCAATTGTTCAAATGATTGATGCCAAATCAATGAGAAGGGGGAAAAGACTGGACATTAAATATTACCCTTTGGAAGAGGTGGAGGTGGACAATCTGTGGTTAAGGTGGAGGCTGAAACATTCTGAAACATTTTAAAATGATTTGTGCGGAAAGGGTCATTGTCTCTTGAGGGAAAGGATGAACTCTAGAGTGTATGTGGGATGGAAAACCAAGTAACTAGGTAGGTTCTGGGAAACGATATGTGATATGAGTCAAGGAAATCTCTCCCCCCCAAGAGTTCTAAAATCCCTGGTGTCTTGTCAGGCCTCGAGCTAAGTCTGAAAACTTTTCCCTAACTGTGTAAACGTATCGATTTCATTTCCACAGCACGGCCCTACTGTAGTGTTTCTCTATATAGACAGTGCAGGTACATTTAACAAGTCCTGCCTATGGGTTCAATTGCCTTTACATACTTGAGAAATGGAGTCCTGGGAGATGAAAACCTAAATGTGTCATTTTGTGGGGTTACATCCTTAATCAGCTGAGTAATTTCCACTTTTATTTGATTGAAGAGGTACGAGATCACCATTTTCTATAAGGTTACTGAGCTCATTTATCCGGGAGGCTCATGCCACCACCTAAGTGAAAGAACCGAAATGCATTTAATTGACATTTTAGAAATACCGTGCGATTGCACAGTTCTGGGTGTACACTCAGGTCCTGAGTCTTAATTCTCTAGATTGATGCAGGATTATGCTGTGGGATGCCTGAGAGAGAACTTCATGCTCACTGTTTGTCTTTCTTGAGTGAGGCAGAGTTTTCTTTGATGGCAGCTAGATACTCCTTTGGCTGATTGTACCCAAAGCTTTGCCCAATTTGTCTGAAAGCAGATAGGCATGCACACAATTTAACGTAATTCAACAAAACCAACAACTACCTGGGACACCCAGGTTCAAATTCACGCCACCGAGTCGCTGGATAACTGACCTGTTTATGGTTGTCAACCTGCAGTGGGGCCTGAGATCTCCTAGAATCACAACTGACTTCCAGACCATGGAGA
This sequence comes from Sphaerodactylus townsendi, assembly GCF_021028975.2. Classification (NCBI taxonomy): domain Eukaryota; kingdom Metazoa; phylum Chordata; class Lepidosauria; order Squamata; family Sphaerodactylidae; genus Sphaerodactylus; species Sphaerodactylus townsendi. The sequence goes on from NC_059427.1 coordinate 160,052,529, forward strand.
TAAGTTCGAAGATAGTGTTGCCAGTTTCAGGCTGAGAAAAACCTGGAAATTCTGTGGATGGAGCCTGAAGAGAGTGGGTTTGGAGAGGGAAGGACTCTAATGGGGCATAATGCCTTAGAAGGCCCACATCTAAAGGGACTGTTTCCTTTCCATCACCTGAGATCAAATTTGTAATAGTGGGAGATCTTCTTTATCTGTTACCTGGAGAAAGTGGCTGCTTTGGAGGATGGATCATGACATCACACATCTCTGTTGAGTCCCTCCCTCCTCACACTCTGCTCCACCCAAGGCTCTCCCATTCCTAAATCTCCAGAAATTTCCCAACCTGAGTTGGTGACCATAGGCCAGACAACATTCTCAGACTATCCTACCACATGAGGTCGCTGTGAGCATAAGATGGATCGTGAGGAGGAGGAGGATGTAAGATGAGGGATAAAATGAAGTTAATAAATACATCTGGTTTTGCGAGCCCAATGAAGTCTGTAAGGTCAGAGCAACTGCTTTGCATGATGGGTTGAGCAGGCTTAGAGAGGGAAGATCTTTTGGACAGATCTTTTTCTGTTTCCTTTAACCCAAGGGCTATGGAGAGATGTCCACAACACTTCTAGGACCAGGGACAGCTCCTTGATGTAGGCAGGGGACTGCTTTAAAGCCCTTCATTAGGGACCTTTAGAACAGTGGTTCTAACCCTAACCCTTTAATATTCCTCATGTTGTGGTGACCCCAACCATAAAATTGGTATATATAAAATATAAAAAAAAGACTGTTTTCCTCATTGGTCTGCAGCTTAGCCCCTGTGAAAGGGTCGCTCGGACTCCAGGTTGAGAACCACTGTTTTAGAACACAGAAGCAGGGAAATAAAATGTCTCCATGGAGTCTAAGAATATTTACACCAAATGCTTTATTTTCAGCCTCCAAATGTTTTAAAAGAATCCCTTTGAAAAAACAATTCTGCAACTGTGAAATTTTGAAAATGTCTTCAGTTGCTGTGTGACGTGTTGAATTACATTTCCCACACTTCTGTTTCCTGAACGTCATCCTCAGTACATTTGTTTATTTGTTCATCCATTTAGATATATTCTCCAATCTCTACAACAACTTCAGAGGTAGCAACCAAGGAAACAAAGACCAGGATAATTTCATTCCATCCTGTCTAATCCTTTTATCTTCGGCTATACTCCCAGGGGCTAGGACTCCTTGTGACTCTATACCTATAAGTACTTATCTAGGAGGAGCCTCCTAAAATTCTTTTAATCTCTAAGTATAGAGAGAATGCAATTTATTTCTTCTACTTCCCTACTTCAGATCCTAAAGATGCTGTGCCAAGTAGATGCAGGGGAAACGCCAGGATAGGAAATAAGTTGCTAGAAGATGCAATGGCAGCCTAGGGAAACCACTCCAGCACCCCAGTGATCTCCAAATGGAAAGCTTCGGAAGCAATACATTTTTTGAAATCCCTCTGTGGAGGGCCTCTGTTGAAAACCATATTGATATCCTGGGTGACTCCTACAAGCATTTTAACACATTCACATCCCCTAAAGGGAGGTCTTTGCACATGTATTCAAGTATACACCCATATAAAATTCCAGGCAAGCACTCCTAATATTTGAAATGGGGCTGGTGTTGACTTGTTGATGTACACATTTGGGAAATATGCCCCCTTTGGGGAACGGGCAGGCTGAATGGCTGAGATAATTGGGTGCTTTAGCAGCTTTGGTGTTTAATTTGAGGCTTTATTTATTCTATACCCAATTTTAGTACAATCTAGGGATGTACATAATCTAGATCCCTCTAATCTCTGTGGCAGCAGCCAAGCATTTGGCTGTATATGGGACTGCTCTGTGTGTGTGGATCCCAAAGTTCTAGTGTGTATTTGGCTGTAGATTGTAGTCCCTGAGCTGAAGCAAAGCATTTCCCACTCCTCCCAGATGGAAGTCTGCTGGGGTGACCTTGAACTAGTCACAATTTATCGAACTCTCTCTAGCCTCCCAACCTCCCCCACCTGGGTGGGCCCTCTGCTGGAGGGTAGATAGGGTGCTCTTTTGCTTTGTAACTCTCAGCTTCCACGAGGGCCTATGCCTTTGACTTCTAAAGAACTATCCAGCATGCAGGCACCGCCGGTTCACAGGAGGCTGCCTCTCTCAGGAGAGCATATATTCCAGCCTCCAGGCTAGCTGTAGCTGCATTGGGCCCCCCCCGCTGAATTTTAAACTACCTTCAAGGTGGGCTTTAACTTTGCTACATTATGCTGTAGCCTGGGACCCTACAACTCCTTCTGGGACCCAAGATTCACCCCATGAGGTCCTGTGCACTCCGGCCTCCCAAGTGCCCAGTGAGGCCAATCTATTGCGGGCCCCGGCCCCCAAATGATGGATGGTTCCACGGGCTTAGACCCCTGGCAGCACTGGGCCCTGGCCTGGTGGGAAGACCTTCTCTGAAGGTCATCCACTGGTCTCTATGGACCTGAGTCTCCAGGGCCTGTAAGACTGGAGCTGTCTCTGGAATTGGGCCTTTGGAGGTCCGGGCCAAAGGACGGGGAAGAGGGGTTGTCTTAAGAGCCCAGAGCCTCGGGGACTAGGGTATAAAAAATTAAAGAAATAAATAAATAAATAAAATAAGCCACTTGAGGATGACTCTTATGGGTTGGAAAAGGGTAAACCAAAAGCCTCTTTCCCCTCTTTGGTTTCTGTAGAGTTTATACTTAAATCTTTTCAAATTTTCTCAGCTTAATGCAAAGCAGTATATGGCCAAAACGGGACCTCGCTTCCTGTAGACCCCTAGATGATTATTCCTGAGATCCCAAGTGTGTTAGGATCTTTCCCACTCCTAGGGCTTATCGCATTCCCTTTTCTCCACCTGCAATTGGACTGGCCAGCCTAATAGGTTTTTCCAGCTGTATGACTTTTCAAGTATTTCTTTCTAGGCTTCTTTGGAATCTCCAGACTTCTGATCCCTGCTTTGAGAAGGGAGGGAGCTTTGTCCCAACTGAATCATTCCATAAGGCCTCTACTACTTCAAGTGGAAAAGTAAATTTGGAACTAACTTCTGCCTGAGGGAAATATAAATGTTTCTCTAGGCCTCTAAAAGAGGAAAACTCCCAAGCACTTCCCTCCTGGCAAGTACACCCTTTGTACAGAGCATTTCTCTGCAGTGGATCCAAAGTTCAAATCCAAGGTGACAGGTGGTGCAGATGGCAATTTCTACATTAGAGAAATCATACGTGGTAAGCCATCCAGCAGGTACAGAGTCCATTTTAAGAATCTAGTTTTGGGAAACACATCTGCAAAACACTTTGGTGTGGACTCTGCACAGCATATTTATAAGGAGGTGCAGTCCCATAGGAATTCATTGTCCTTTTTTCTATTCCATGTGTGTTTATGCCATTTAGAAGAAAGAAGAGTTTGATTTATATCCTCCCTTCTCCTGGGACTCAAAGGGCTGGGACAATTCTCCCCCCCCAACCCACAACAAACATCCAGTGAGGGTAGGTGGGGCCGAGAGAGTCTAGAAAGAACTGTGATCAGCCTGTCACCCAGCTGGCGTGCAGGTTGGAGTGCACACGCTTAATCTGAATTCTCCAGATAAATTTCACAGCTCAAGCAGAAAGATGGAACAAACCGGCCTCCCAGAGGATTAGAGAATGCCTCCAACCACTATGCCATTGCCACCTCAGGGGAGATTTTGAGCCTATGAAAACAATGCTCACTTCTTCACAATAAAAAACACTTCTTTCTGTTTTTTGCTTACGTCAGAACTGTGAATCGCAAGCAGACAGGTACTGAAACCGTCATAGCCTGCCAGTCCTGGCCAATCCAATTGATGGCACCTTCCTAGCTTTGCATGTTCAACATGGCAATAGAGAGAGGGAGGAGAGAGAGGGAGGAGGGGAGGGACTCTTCTGCAGGCCAGGCACAATGAATGCTGCTGAAACCCATGAGCAGGGTGAGGCATAGGGGGGTCAGGCTGTGGTCCATCACCCACCCCTGGGTGTGGCCACACCTTCCTAAGCCCTGCCCCCAGCCCTTCAGTAAGCTTATAAAGCAGTTTCGAGGCTGTGATGGTGACTCCACTGCCCCCCTGCCACCTCCACCAGCTGGGCTCCCAGCCGGCGGCCAGCAGCCCCTTTTGCCCCTCCTTCGGGCTGGGCTTATGCAGCTATGCACTGAGCCTGGTGTGAAATGCCCCCCACCTAAGGGAGGCTGATGTTTGGAATCCAACTCAACAGCATCATCACTTTCAATGGTGTTTAAACTAGAGATTTCCAAATTCTCCTTTTCAATCCCTTGGAATGGCTGAATAGAGAAAACCATTTGAGCATTTAACAGGTTGGAGTTTCTAAAGGCTGCCTTAACCATGGATCACTGCCTGATACTAAAACTACCTGGTAGAGAAATATGTGCTTGTCAAAAAGGATCACTATAATGCGAGCTTTCGCTGATCTTAAAGCTGCATTTGCATAAATGCAACTCAGAATGGCTTCTAGTCAAAGTTAGCAGAAACTAATATCGATAGACTTTCTCCACTTAATTGTCAAGTTACATGAGAACACGACCATACAGGTAAGGTTCTCACAAAGGTCATCTAACGGCGCTCCATCTCTACTCAGAAGGTGTAAGGCAAGGGTGCCTTCTAGCACCCCATTTGTTTAACTTTTATGTTAACACATTAATAACAGGGTTTCATAAGAAAGATACCCATGCACCTATCCTACCGCTGATAAGAGTATAGCCATTCTCATGTATGTCGAAGGATGCTGTTGTATTATCATTGACAAGAGGGCTAAAAGAGCCGCTGAAGACATTTGCTCAGATATGCACAGAGAAACAGCTAAGCATCAACTAGCCAAAGACCAAGATAGTCCAGTTGAATGCTAAAATTTAAGAAACTGAAATGGCAGTTGTTAGTCATCAGATTGAACAAATAAAGTGTTTCAACATTTAGGTGGTTTTCCGTGTACAACGGAAACCCTCAGCCCATATACAAACAGTAGCCATACACACAGCAACAGCGAGCTCACAGGCAATCCTAAGATATTTTCATCACAAGGGGTGGATTTATTCTGCAATTAGATTATTATTTGAAGCTAAATCCCTCAAGTAATAACTCACCTAAGGGCCCCCCATTGGTACAATTTCGATTTCACTCTGACACAGAGAGTCCTATCCACATTCCCTCGGTGAGCTCTTTTAACACCCTAAATGTACAGCCAATGTAGTTTTAAGACAAGAAGGTATTGGTTAAAGTTAATAACCTTTTGGAGGCTTATTATCAAATACTGGCTTAAAGTCCCTCTCCCATCCCATGGTTTATTGCCTTTGCTTCTGGCAGCAAATAATTCATATCCAAGCTGGCTAGGAAAATAACACTTAAATCCTACACAGTGTGGTTTGATCCTGTACAATTATTGGAACTGGATCACGTAGAGCAACAGCCCTTGGTCAACGCCCAATCGATATTGAAATGCAAACAGATTTCTCCTTTGTTATCACATGCTATATAAACACATCTGACAGGTATCTCGGGCTGCCCTTACCTGTCCAATATAACATCTTACGAATGTCATTGGCCTCAAGGGTCTGCTTTGGACGCTTTTCCATCAGCCAATTAATGCTAGATTTCAAAAAATCCTACCTACATAGGAGACTATGTGGGTTTGTAACTAGGGAAGTGGACTCTGTATATATTTTATTGCATTGTGAACTCCATAAAGGGGAAAGGAGGCGAATTCATCCATTGTTTATCCAGTACAGAAATTTAACTAGAGTTAATTCGACTCAGTTCTTGTGAGAATTTTGTTGAAGACTGAGTTTTCTCTTATATCTCAGCAGGTAGCTAAATTTTGTATGCTGGCATATAGTAAGAGAAGGAACCATGTTGGGACCAAGAGCCAGACCACATGAGGGTGGACCGTAAGAATGCTACAAGCTGATGATATTTTTTTTGTGTGGGATTTCTGTCAAGGGATTCTTATGCAAATTCGATTGTTCTTTGTTTGTTGTTCCTCCTCCTTTTCTTGTTCTTCCTCTTATTGGCCTAATGGCCGTAATAAAACTGAACTGAACTCCTTTTCAATCCACTAAAACAGAGCAACTCTCTCCACCCCTCAAAAAAAACTTCTAAAGACTATTCCATTCAAGGCATTCCTGTCTCAGCTGCACCTAAACATGACTAAGTCTTTGAGAGAGAGTTTCTTGATGAGAGAACGAGAACGTTAAATTATCTCCTGCAGGATGTCAACTACAGAGAAAGAAAGAGATTATCGCCAGGAAAGGAACAAAATCTATTGGCACCTCTAGGACATTTTTTTTTGTTATAAATGTAATCCATTTACACTTCTGTCTCTTTCTAAAGTTTCCCACTAGCAACAGGAAATAAGAAGCATGAACAGTAATTCATTGTTTCTTTAATAGGAAAGAAGGAATCTTGCTGAAAGCATCAAAGGTAACCTGGTGGAGAAGCAGTTTGTGCTACATCCTTCAAATAATTGAATTTTGTCTCTGTCTCCCAATCTCTTCCTAGATTAAAAGCTTTAAAAGACCACCTGTTTACATAATACTGGAAGAATTGGTATTTATTTTTTACACTTTGTCTGGTTGAATCCCCACTCACCACCTTAGCCAGGTTTCGTGAACAAACCAACCAGGTTTGAGGGATCTAACCTCCCCATTGCTTGAGTGGCAGATCTCCATTTCCTGGCGCCATTCTCCAGCGTTAACTGCATCGTGAGGGACCTGGTTGCAAGTGGCATATGCCCCATTAACACGGGGTTCAGAGCTATTCCGAGGGGACGGATGAGGGTTGAAACCCTGACCTGCTTCCCCACTCCTGATGATGCGGAATTCAGGCAACCAATCAGTGCTGCTTATGCGCAGCCTTCCTTGGCTCTTACTCTGCATTCACAGCAGAAGGGGATGCAAACGCTTAAATAGTCAAAACGCGTAACTTTGAATCGCGAATAATGGTTTATACAGGTAACCATTAACCGTTTGCACAGTTAAACGCTAAACATCTATGGCTTGATCACGCTCACAATGTACATACTTCCACAGGGAAAGGTCCCACCCCATCAAAGCACGCAGCCAATTCAGGGGAGAGCTGCTACGAAGCCTACAATTTGCAGTGGGATTGCTAAGAGTTCTGCAACCAGTGTGTCTGCTGTGTGCTCGCTGTGGTGGGGAGGGAGAAACTCCGATGAAGAGAACATGGTTTCACAGCAACAGGTTTGGATCTGTGTGCAAATTTCAAGTGGGGATTCAACCTAAGTGTACCTAGACAGAAGAGAGCAGAATGGATGTGGATTCTGATAAACTATTTGGACCAAAGTGTGTTATGTGATGTTGTATTACAGTACCTGCTATTTTCGCACTTGGATTTTAGCTGTTCCTGTGACTCACTAACTCACCCATGTGCAGAGACATGCACCATCTTGTGGGTCACGCTTACTCAGTTTGGTTTCCAGCTGACATTTGTAAAATATAAATGAAGAGTTCATCAACATCTGTGTCCAGGGACAACTTGGACATATCCTAAGACCAATAAAGCCAATGATGTTGAGATGAGAAGAGGGTGGGGTCATCAAGGGATGGTGAGATCTTACAAGAATCAGAGAGGAGGTATGGTGGGAAGGAAAGGAGCATGGCTATCTTCTTCACAGAGGAATGTTGACAGCAGTGGTGTACCTAGGCAAACTGGGAGCCCCTGGGCAAAACCTGAGAAAGAAAGAAAAACAAGCATTGACAGTGAAGGGGTCCCCTGGTCTCCACAGAGCAACGGAAGCCAGGAGGAGGTAAGGAGGAGTTTGGGGCCAGCGCAGGGAATACGCTGGTTTCCACCAGGTGCTGCTCACTCGGCACTGGATGGAAGCTGGCGTATTCCAAAAACCTCGGTCCCCGAGCAAGGTTTGAATACATTGGGAGGGGAAGAGCAGCACTGCACCGTTTTCGCAGCGCCGCCTGTGCGAAGGGTCCCCCTCCAAACAATGTTCTACCAGGCTGGAATCAGTGATTCCGGCCCGTGCAGAAAGGGTCTAAGGAACAGAGAGAATTGGCTAGATTGCCCTCCTCCCTCGTGTCTGCAAACCTTTATATATTTGCACATTTCAGATAATAATGCAGATTCACTTAAGCTCAATGAGCTGCCAAGAATTTTAAGCCTTAAAGATAAAATCCAGATGTTCCAATCATTTTCATGCTTCCACAAATACTCCATTAACAGGTGGTGAAATGTAGGTTAATAGCTTCTGAAACTGAATTTACACAGTATATGGTATTCTAGCTTTATTTCTTTACTGAAAACACACCAAGAAAATGCAAAGTCAGTGTTTAAGGAATTTTTATTAAAGCAAGAATTTTATAATCCAAATTATGGTTCTGTGTTCAGCTATCATTTTGTGCTGTCGACTATAACAGCAGTGATATTCTGAGCTTTTTTCCCCCACGGTGAATTACGAAATTAAAGAAAGGAATTCTTTGAATTTTTTGTACTGTGCTGAAAAATTTTAAACATGTCACACATAGTGGAGTCTCCTTCTTTGGAGGTTTTTAAACAGAGGCTGGAGGCACATATGTCGGGAACACTTTGATTATGCGTTCTTGCATGGCAGGGGGTTGGACTTGATGGCCCTTGGGGTCTCCTTCAGCTCCATGATTCTAAATGCCCTCTTGTCCTTTTAGCTAGCCCAGTCCGGCTTTAGACCATCCTTTCTGGTTATAGTGAGCATTTCCATAGCATACCCATGAGCCTTTGCCCAATATGCAAATGAACACAAGCCCATACCCAGCTTTTTGCTAGTCTGTTCTGGCCTGAGGGCTATCAAAATATCTGTGGTCTACTCATTGAACCTCGACTTAAAACTCTTCTCAGACTTAAAACTCTTCTCAGAGCAGCAGTGGCGTAGGAGGTTAAGAGCTCGTGTATCTAATCTGGAGGAACCGGGTTTGATTCCCAGCTCTGCCGCCTGAGCTGTGGAGGCTTATCTGGGGAATTCAGATTAGCCTGAGCACTCCCACACATGCCAGCTGGGTGACCTTGGGCTAGTCACAGCTTCTCGGAGCTCTCTCAGCCCCACCCACCTCACAGGGTGTTTGTTGTGAGGGGGGAAGGGCAAGGAGATTGTAAGCCCCTTTGAGTCTTCTGCAGGAGAGAAAGGGGGGATATAAATCCAAACTCCTCCTCCTCCTCCTCCTCCTCCCTCCTCTCCTCCTCCTCCTCCTCCTCCTCCCTCCCTCCCTCCTCCTCTTCTTCTTCTTCTTCTTCTTCTTCTTCTTCTTCTTCTTCTTCTTCTTCTTCTTCTTCTTCTTCTTCTTCTTCTTCTTCTTCTTCTTCTTCTTCTTCTTCTTCCAATACAGATGACAAATGATCATGCCCAGCGCTGGGATTCAAATAATTTAACAACTGGTTCCGGGATCTGGGGGGATGGGCAGGCAGTTGAACACTTCATGCCCAAATAGCAGAGGTGTAGGGAGGGTAAATGGTGCCGGGTCAACACCTGCTCCGGGCACCCCCTCTGTGCTCCACTTACCCTGCGGTGGCCCCACCAGGCTGCTCATTCAACCGGTGGAGGTTCTGCCGGCTGAATAAGCTCTGCCGGCTGAACAAGCGCCCTGGATTGGCGAGGCGGGGCCAAGGGGTGCCCTGCAGCAGCTCCCCACCCCCCCATGCTGCTCATTTAGCTGGTGGACAGTCTGCTGGCAGAACTGTTCGATTTAGTTTAGAATTACGGATCAGTCCAGTCGTGTGTGTGAGTGTGAGAAATTCCTCAAGAGATAAAGGTAAAAGGTAAAACTTACATTGATTCAAGCATCTCCAGTTCACAGCTTTGTTCCAGGAAAAAGGTAGATAGAAAGAAACCCTAATCTAAGGATTACTATCCCTACGACAAGTGGGCGCTCACGTGTGTGCAGGTGCGAGAATGCTACAGTGGGAAAGCCCCACTAAGGCAGGTCCATGCTACCAGGCCTTCTAGTTGCCAGGGACAGAAGCAGTAGGTCTGCTAGGGGAAGAAAGGAAGTTAGTGGGCGGTCTCCTGGCCCAGGCAAGGAGGGCAAACAAGAGAGGCAGCAACACAGTTAGAGTGAGATACACGGCACCCCCCCCCCCCCAGTGTCCAGGCATGCAGAAGTCACTCATTCCAACATGAACAAGTCAGCCTGGAGTGGCGGGGCGGGGTCAAGGGGGAAGGAGGAGGGGTGATTGGTGGGTTTAGGCAGGACTCGCAGTGGTGGGATTCACCATTTAACAAATGGTTCAGCCAAACCGGTCCTAACCGGCTGAATCCCACTTCTGACTGTGCCCCCCAAAGTTCTAGGAAACTGTGACTTAAGTCATGTCACACATAGCATGTATTTTGGTGCCACCCTCTCTTGGAAAGTATCTTTCCGCCATTTCGTGGCAACCTGTGCCTCTGAGTCACAGTACAGACAACAGAAAGTGCTAGATTTAAGTCCAGTTGCACCTAAGAGACCCACAAGATTTTCAAGGTATGAGCGTTTGAGAGTCAAAGCTCCCTACTTCAGAGGCTGAGAGGCAAATGGATTTGCACCCCTTGCTGCTGAATATGCCTTCGGAACATGAAGGTAGTTTCAGAGGGTAGCCATGTTGGTTTGGAATACAAAAGCCAGACTGGCATCCAAAAGCACCTTAAGGGTCAACACAAGTTTCAGCGTATTAAGCTCTTGAGAGTCAAAGCTTGTATCTGGCGAAGCAAGCTTTTGACTCCGGAAAGTTTCCATGCCAAAATCTGGACATCAGAGACTGCTTTGAAGGGAGAACTGTATGGCCTCTCCTCCGCCTCTTCATCTTGGTATTCTCCTCTTCCTCCCTGATTTTCTGTCTCCTCCTCCTCTGTTCTCCTTTGTCCCCCATATCTTCTTTACTCTTCTTCCTTCCTCAGCCTCTCCTTCTCAACCTCTTCCTTCATATTCTGAACCGCTCCTAATTCCAGCATCTACTTCAACCTCATGTCACTCAAAGCAGCATGGTTCATTCTGTAAGGCAGGTGTCTAATTGGTATGGGGGGGGGGGGGTTGAGATCCCATGTCTATCCCGTGCTTTGCCAAATCTCTTCTCCCTGGTTTATTTCTAAAGGTGTTCTCAAACCAATGCAAAACTAAAAGGATTCTGCCCCTGTCTTGTACTGACATCCTTTCCGGGTGTTTCAAAGCCTTCCATTGTGCAAATGCATTCATCGGACCATCTTCTGACTCATCATCAACACTATCCCCCCTTTTTTTGTCACAGTTGACACCATCTTTTCCTCATCAAAATAGCACTGTCTTGTCCACAACGCCATGAGACCCACTCCGGGCTGCTTTCAGTTCCTATCAGGAACGGGGCCACTTTGCACACTACCTGTATTGCTTCATAAACCCTGTTCAAAGGAGAGCCATAATGCTCGCCAGGTTTAATGTTATGCCTTCTGCCTTGTTGCATGGCAGATTTAATAAGCAAGAAAAGGCTAAAAGATTGTGCCCGTGTAACGATGGCTCAGTTGAATCTCGGGCCCACCATTTACTACACTGTCTCAGATTCAAGGAAATCAGATCCAAGTATGTGAATCTCACTCCTTTACATTTACCCGATCTCCCCGATTTAATTAGATTACACTACTTGTTGGACAACCCTGATCCTTCTCTCTGTATGATAGTGGCAGACTTTCTCCTGGAAATTACTAAATGCCAGTAGATTTCCTTCGTCCTATCATGTATATCCTGTATTGTATATGCTTTGTAATCTGTTTTTATTATTGTTGTACTGCTGTCTATGCCAATAAAGGCTTGCTTCACAGCTCCTATCAGGAGAAGAGCAGCAGAGAAATTGCTTCATCCCCTGACTGGTCAGACCAACTACTCTGGTTAGCCTGTACCTCCACCAAGTTCTCCTGAACAATCATCATTTTATCCTGAAACTGTCAAAACATAATCCACAAGCCACTTCTTTACCTTTGGAATTCTGTCCTCCCACCTCTCTTTCACAAAGCCCAGGAAGCTGCGTTCCCTTTCGACGAACATAAGTCCCAAAGAAGTAAAACCTGTTGACTCTTGGGGAATTTCAAACAACAAAGGCAACTTTCCATCCCAGTCTGGAGAATGAGAACCTACATAAGTCCTGAATATCCCTTTCAATGTCCCATTGAACCCCTCTGCTGAACCATTAGACTGGGTACAATAAGCAGTGATTTTAGGGTGCTTCATCTTGCAAGACTTCCACAGACATTCCCATCTACTCCAGCAAGAAATTACAGCCACTATCAGGTACCATATCTGTAGGAAAGCCAACCTGACCTAGGCTCATTCCGCACATGCAGAATAATGCACTTTGAAACTGCTTTCAGTGCTCTTTGAAGCTGTGCAGAATGGCAAAATCCACTTGCAAACAGTTGTGAAAGTGGTTTGAAAATGCATTATTTTGCGTGTGCGGAAGGGGCCCAAGACTTTGCTGAACACCTCTGTTACCTCTGGGGCTTCAGTTGAAGCCAGAGCAATTGCCTTGGGATATCTTGTAGCAAGATCCCCCAAAGTCAAACTGAAATGCTGAGTGGTGACAGATCCGACAATATCAACCCCAATGTTCTGAAATATCTTTCCAATGATGGGGAGTGACGGCAAAGATATCTTGTGTCTACTGTTACCTTCTCGCTGCCACATTACACAAGACTGACACTGATTGTTGACATTCTGAGCTAACCTGGGGCAATAATCTCTGCCTCACCTAGCTGATTCCTAAAAGTCTTGAGGAAGGAACATCGTGAGTCAGTTCCATCAGTTTCATTCCATACTTTGTAGGAGCTGATTAACCGGTTCCCGGGATATCTCTATGTCCTGAGGCATCCACAGTCCATGTAACCTGCCTTAATCCCAAACCAACCCTTTAAGGGCCTCGGAAGAAGAGTTTATACCCCACCTTTCGACTCCTGTAAGGAGTCTCAAATTGGCTTTTGAACTCCTTCCTTTCCTCCCTGCCCAAACAGACACCTTGTGAGGCAGGTGGGGCTGAGAGAGTTCAGAAGAACTAAGTCTAGGCCAAGCCCGCGGGCTTCATGTGTCGGAGTGGGGAACCAAATCCAGTTCACCAGATTAGAGTCCCCTGCTCATGTGGAGGAGTGGGGAATTAAACCAGTTCTCCAGATTGTAAGGAATTCCATAGAAGCAGAAATAAAAGGCTTTTTGGGTGTAAAAGACCGTTTATTAAGACATCTTAGAAAGCTCACGTACACGCAGTGGCAGGAATGGCATTTCCCGCCAGAAGCACAGGTTATAACTCTATCCATCCCATCCCCCACCCGGCTTCCCATGGGAACGGAGGTCTCATCTCCCTCGCAGAGATAAGGTCTCCGCCGTAGGAGCTGGCCCCGCCGCCCGGGCTGTGGAATGTAGTCAAGGCTAAGCAGCCGAATTCATCATCACCACTATTACTCGAATCCTCTTTACACTCTGCCTCTTTAAAAAAGACTCCCCCCCCCGGGTTTGTGAAAGCGGAAAGGCGCCGATGGCGCAGAAATGAGGGCGGGCGCGTCAATATTTTCGGAATAGACCCATTGATTTGCTATACCCAGAGTGAATAATTCCCACCCACGCAGACCAAATACGTTGCCAGCGTTTGCGATTAAAGCGAGAGTCCAGGATGGCATCACTCTCAGAATGCTTGTGGCCATCAATAATTGTCGGTGGGGGTCTCTCCGGCGGGTCGTGCCAGGCATCGGAAACGGGTTTCTTTGGAGTAAACTGTTCGCAAGATGATGGATGTTACTAAGAGAATTAGGCAAGTCCAATCGGGCAGTGACATTAATTACACTACTTTCTGGTAATCTGAAAAGGTCCCACAAATCTTTTGCCCAATTTTGAAAATTTATGCACGCCTCTGAGATTCTTGGTAGACAAATACACCCAGGCTCACACTCGCAGAGTGGAAATCTCCCAGCTGCGCTTTCATCTCGTTTGAAGCTTTTGGGAGTCCTTGGCCTGCTGTAAAGCAGTCTGGACCATTTTCCACCCCTCGGCGAGATGAAATCCATTGCTGAAACTCCGGTGGGTCCAATGCTTCTGCAGGTAGTTGCGGCAACGGAGGGAAGGAGCGACCAGACACAATTTCGAAGGGGGTCTTTTTTGTACTGCTGTGAACCGCATTGTTATAGGCGTATTCTGCAAACGGGATCAGCTCGCACCAATTGTCTTGGTGGTAATTGGTGTAACAACGTAAATACTGCTCCAGGGTTCTGTTCGTTCTCTCTGACTCACCGTCACTTTGCACGTGGTAGGGGGCGGCTAACGCCGGGGCGGCCCCCAATAACCCTAGAAAAGCTTTCCAGAACTTAGAAATGAATTGGGGCCCGCGGTCGGAGACCACCTTAACGGGGGCGGAGTGTAGACGATAAACATGCTGAATGAATAGACGCGCTAACTTAGGAGCGGAGGGGATGGAAGTACAAGGGATGAAATGGGCTTGTTTAGAAAATAAGTCCACCACCACCCACAAGACCGTGTTGCCATGACTTTCTGGCAAATCTGTAATAAAATCCATGGAGATGATGTAAAGGTTTCAATGGTGTTGATGGTAAGAGCAGCCGCCTAACCTTGAGTACATTCCACAGCCCGGGCGATGGGCCAGCTTCATCGGCGGAGACTTTATCTCTGCGCGGGAGATGAGGTCTCCGTTCCCATGGGAAGCCGGGAGGGGGATGGGATGAATAGAGTTATAACCTGTGCTTCTGGCGGGAAGTGTCATTCCTGCCACTGCGTGTACTTGAGCTTTCTAAGATGTCTGAATAAACGGTCTTTTTTCACCAAAGAGCCTTTTATTTCTGCTTCTATGGAATTCCTTACAGATGACTTCCCAAGGGCGGGAGGCCACCGGGAGAGGTTTCAATAGGCCATGGGGTTTTCCTGGAACGTTCTTGGCTTCCGCACAAACAGAGCAACCTTTAATATATGTCTCAATGTCCTTGCGCATTGCGCGCCACCAAAATTGACGGCGGGCCAAATGTAGAGTTTTGAGAAAGCCAAAATGTCCAGCTGAGCGGGCATCATGACAGGCCTCGAGAACCTGCTTACGGAGGGGGGGAGGCACGTACCAACATTCCCCCCGTCGCCAAACACCATTCTCCAAACGCAATTGGGAGTCACCTTCCTCCGCCGGTGGCTCGTGCAGCCCCGCCTCCTCGAGTTCCCGTAGGAAAGGAGAGACCAGGCTGGGAATGGGCGGAGGAGGAGGGGTGGACGTCTGAGATCGGGTGACAGCCAGCCCCAATTGGGAGGGGGAGAGAATAGTGCGTGGAATGTCCCGTAAGGCAGCTCCACCCCCCTCCCCGGGCAGGCGCGAGAGCGCATCAGCCAGTTTATTGGTGTTTCCGGGGAAAAAATGTACCGTGAAAGAGAAACGAGAAAAGAAATCGGCCCAACGAAGTTGCTTCGCGGACATCTTGAGGGGGGTGGAGAGGGCGGCCAAGTTCTTGTGATCCGACCAAACTTGAAAGGGGTGTTTAGCCCCTTCCAGCCAGTGGCGCCAAGTGGAGAGTGCTACTTTGATGGCCGCAGTCTCTTTATCCCCCACAGTCCAGTTGAGCTCAGCACCGGAGAATTTCTTTGATAAATAAGCACACGGAACCAGCCTACCATCTTTATTTTTCTGCAACAGGGCTGCCCCAAGCGCTTTGTCCGAGGCATCCACGTGAACCACAAATGGGAGATCCGGATCAGGGTGCTTCAGGATAGGTTCGGTGGTAAAAGCTGATTTTAATAGCTGAAAGGCTGTCTGACATTCTTTAGACCAGGAAAGGGGGGCCCCGGGTTTGGCAGTCAATGGATCTTTACCCTTAGTGCGTAAGAGGTCTGTGAGTGGGAGAGTCAGTTCAGCGAATTGGGGTATAAAGTCACGATAGAAATTAGCAAAACCCAGAAAAGATTGGAGCTCCTTTCGGTTGGTAGGGGCAGGCCACTGGAGGACTGCATCAATCTTAGCAGGATCCATCTTGAGGCCCTCGGGCGAGATCCGGTAACCCAAATAGTCAATAGAGGTTTGGTGGAAACAGCATTTCGAAAGTTTGGCAAAGAGGGAGTTGTTGAGCAAGCGTTTCAATACTTCCCGAACCAATGCTTCATGCTCTTCCATGGTTTGTGAATAAATCAAAACGTCATCTAAGTACACCACTACTCCCTTGTACAATAAATCATGGAGAACTTCGTTGATAAGGGCCATAAAAGCTCCGGGGGCCCCACTTAACCCGAATGGCATTATTAAGTATTCAAACTGTCCAAACTTTGTGTTAAATGCAGTCAAGTGTTCATAGCCTTCAGCAATTCTGACCCTGTAGTAAGCTTCTCTCAAGTCCAACTTAGTAAAGATGCGTCCTTTGCCCAATGCGTCTAAAAGGTCCTTGATCAAAGGCAAAGGGTATTTATTGGACAGGGAGACTGCATTGAGACCTCGGTAATCTGTGCAGAGCCGTAAAGACCCATCTTTCTTTTTTACAAACAATACAGGAGCAGCATGTGTGTGTTTGGTAGCCCGCCGTATGAACCCGCGAGCGAGGTTCTTGTCTAAGAAGGCACGAAGTTCCTTCTCCTCATTGGGACTCATACGGTAGATTCTACCCTTGGGCAGTTGCGCCCCTGGCTGTATTACGATTTTGCAGTCAGTGTCTCTATGGGGTGGCAACTGATCGCATTCTTGCTCCTGAAATACTCTGGCTAGATCTTGGTACGCCGGTGGGATGCCGGTAGAATCGGGAGCAATCGCTGATGAAGCCAGGGGGGGGTGTGTGTGTCAGGAGAAGTCGAGTTTTCCCCCCAATTCATGTGTTCCCCGCAGGGAGGGTCAGTGAATTCCAAGATCCTTTCTTTCCAAAGGAATTTTGGTTCATGTAACAACAACCATGGCATGCCCAGAACTATGGAGTGTTTATTACTGGCTTTGTGAATAAAACTACCTTTCTCCTACCGGTCAGCGCAGCGGAGGAGAACCGGTTATGCGTTTTGAATCCGGGCCGGGTCTTCGCTCCCGAGAGGACTGCCGCCCCATTTGGGTGAATGGTATGGGCTTAGCCAGGGGGACTTGGTTCAGACTCCAGTTCCTCCGGCCTACCTGGGGCCGCATTAAGCAATGGGAGCAGCCAGACCCTACAAGGGCTGAGGCTATAATACGCAGTATGCTTAGCGATGGCTGGCCAGAAACGCTTGGATTGTGATGGGGGCGCCGCCTCTACTCAACGCGTCTGGAGTCGAACCCATGTCCATGGGGGCTGAAGAAAGGCACACAGCTGCTTCCCCCCACCCTCTGGGTCGCCTTCATTAACTGCCTTTGAACGCTCCTGTTGGGGGCGGCCCGGATTTGCGTGGTGGCTTCTGTTTTTTCGGGCAGTTGGCGGCTAGATGATCTGGTCCTCCGCAGTAAAGACACAATCCCAGCCGCCGACGACGCTCAGAGGTGGTCTCGGGTGAAGCGGCTGGGCTTGGCTTTCTGGTGGTCGCAGTAGTGGCCGAAAGGGCGTATTTTTTACGTGGGCGGCCCTCGGCACGAGTTTATTCCAAACGAGACGCCACTTGGGATCCCAATTCCAACCAATCAGCAATGGTGCGGGGGATCCGAATTAAAAACACCGCCACGCAATCCTGCCGCCGACAGCATCCGAGAAGTATTCGCGATTTCATGCGCTCAGGCTACTCAGGAGGCCTCATGTAGCCACAAGACGAAATTCTGGCAAATTCTGCAAACGAAGCGGTTGCCTTGCTGGATAGATTTGATGCTGCTGATAGCTTCATTTTCAGCACCCGGATCTTGGAAGCGCAGCCCCAAGGCTTGGAGGAATGCGGGCACCGCGCGAGTATCCCTATCTTGCAGGTTCAAAAGAGTCACAAACCAGTCGGCTGTCAGCTCTATCCAGGACTGAGCCGATGTCCCTTATTTTTTTCGCGCTCAGACCGGGTATAAATCGTCATAGTCCTCCATGTGGGCATCGAGTTGAAGATGAAGTAGGGAAGTTTGGAAGCCGGGTCCCATCGGAACGGGCATGTATTGGAGGCTCGTAGTATCCCCTCTCCATCGCCCTTACCGCCCGCAAGGGCGGTGGTTGCGCAGGCTGAGGCAGCGGGTTGTGCAGGGGGGGCTGGAATCGGTGGAGGTGGGAGGTACCAACGCCGGTACCGCTGGCGCCTGCGGGAGCCGGTCCTTGGAAGGTGGCAGGACCCAGCAGCGTCGCCGCCTCTGGCGCCGGGCTGTACCAGTGACAGCGTAGACTCCAACTCTGGGATGTCCTGTTCTGCTGCTTCTTCAGTTCCCTCTCCAAGGCAGCCAGCTCTCTCTCCTGGCGAGTCAATGCATCCCGGTCTCTTTGCAGGTTTTCACGATTTTGCTGCAGCTGTTCTCGTTCCTCTTCCCATAGCTGCTGCTCACGGGCCCATGCTTCTTGGGCATCTCGCAGTCGGCCCACTTCCTCATCCCAGCTCTCTTTCGATGGGAGAGGGAATAGATCCGGAAGGGAGTGCAGGCTTTCTCCGGACTCTTCTGGAACGCATGCCGTGTTGCCCACCGGGTGGCTCCATCGGGCATCTCAGATCCAGCTGCTAATCCGGGATCTGGGGGCCACGGTGGATTCTTGGGCGCATCACCAAAATACGAAGTCCAGGAATCGTTTCACGTAATTCTGCGCTGCCGCGATGAAAGGTGGTCAGACTCGTCTCCTCCGTGACAGGCTGCACCTGAGGTTTGTAATCCACATGGAAACGTGGCAGATATTCGATCCACAGGCGCTCGATTCATAGATAGCGCCTCTAAACGACTCATGTAAGTTCACATGATCGCCTCCTCGGCCCCTCGCCGTGCTAACGGAGTAAGGGAAGACTCATGTCGATACGCAGGACGGGAAAGAGTTACCAGCGGCATCCGTTCGTCCCCGGCCGGTCTCCTCCAAATCCAGAAGGGAAAGCTCGGAGCCCTCTTTGGGGGCTACCGCACCTTCCACAGGAATATTCAACCTCTCCATGCCGAGACACCAGAGGTCCACTGCACTAGGAATATAGATGAACTAGGATTCCTGCCACAATGTAAGGAATTCCATAGAAGCAGAAATAAAAGGCTTTTTGGGTGTAAAAGACCGTTTATTAAGACATCTTAGAAAGCTCACGTACACGCAGTGGCAGGAATGGCATTTCCCGCCAGAAGCACAGGTTATAACTCTATCCATCCCATCCCCCACCCGGCTTCCCATGGGAACGGAGGTCTCATCTCCCTCGCAGAGATAAGGTCTCCGCCGTAGGAGCTGGCCCGTCGCCCGGGCTGTGGAATGTAGTCAAGGCCAAGCAGCCGACCCGCTCATCAACACCACTGAATCCTTTACAGTCGACTGCTCTTAATCATTACAACACTCCCCGGTTGCTTGGCGAAGCAGCTCCAGCCCGGTATCTGTCCAAGCCTCCAGTTGGAACTCCTCATCCCAAAATCATTGGTTATCTGATCCTGTCAATCATCACCAGCTTTGCTAACTTCAAAATACCCCTTGGTGTTCATACTCTCTACCATAGGCCCCTTCCGCACAGGCAAAATAATGCGCTTTCAAACCACTTTCACAACTGTTTGCAAGTGGATTTTGCTATTCCGCACAGCTTCAAAGAGCACTGAAAGCAGTTTGAAAGTACATTATTCTGCTTGTGCGGAATGAGCCATAGTCTCCTCAGTCTTCTTGCCTCTGAATCTGACAAATTCCTCTCATTCTGAGAGATTAGTGCTTTCCTGGTGGACTTGGATGAGGCTCCCTCTCCTGGGATGACCTCTTGCTGCTTTCCAGGTCACCCGAGCCCGCCTCTTCTGTCTTGTAGCCTAAGCCATTTCCTTCCCCTGAACTGGTTGAATCTGGGTCCCTCCAGAGACACTTCCCGCCCCACACCTCCTTTTTGAGTGTGGCTGTGAGTTACAACCTTTACTGAATTGTTGTATCTGAGGACATCCTGGCTGGGAATGAGGATCGATCCGGATCTGGCATCACCTGCATTTCCTTGCAGCTCCCCCACCCATTCCAGCGTGGAGAGCCGGTGTGGTATAGTGGTTAAGAGCAGCTGGATTCTAATCTGGAGAACCGGGTTTGATTCCCCACACCTCCACCTGAGTGCCAAAGGCTTATCTGGTGACCCAGATGTGTTTCTGCACTCCTTTGTTCCTGCTGGGTGATCTTGGGTTCTAGTCACGGTTCTCTCAGAACTCTCTCAGCCCCACCTGCCTCACAAAGTGTCTGTTGAGGGGAGAGGAAGGGGAAGGAGCTTGTAAGCCACCTTGAGTCTCCTTACAGAAGAGAAAGGTTGGGGTATAAATCCAAACTACTATTCCTCTTCTTCTTCCATTTCCTATGCCCTAAGGGAATGGTGCAAAAGTCTCTGGCTCATTCCGCACATGCAGAATAATGCACTTTCAAACTGCTTTCAGTGCTCTTTGAAGCTGTGCGGCATAGCAAAATCCACTTGCAAACAGTTGTGAAAGTGGTTTGAAAACACATTGTTTTGCGTGTGCGGAAGGGGCCTCTGGTAGAATCTTTGGATGTCAGAGAAACCTACCAGAGAAACAGAGGCTCTCCTTTCTACAACCCCCATTAACATCTGACTCTTGAGCCATATGGGCTCCCAGTAGCGCCTGCCCCGCCCCCCTCCAGCCACCAACCAGGCTCCTGTTGATTCCATAACAATGAGAAACTGGCACTGATAAAACCATCACCATTTACTTCTCTTCAGCCTTTTGAACAATTGCAACGGATGGGGAAGTTTGATTGCAGTTAGCTATATGAGGGCTTACCAATTCTTTCCCAGAGCAGAAGCCCTCTCCCTTTCAGAATGTGGTTCCTTTCCATTCCTCTGGGATCTCTTGCCTCTCTCATCCATCCCAAACCCTCTTTATTCAGCACCAGCTGATCAGCTGTATCAGCAGCTTCCATCGCAGCCTTCTTCTCTTGTTGCTTTTTTATCGAGAGGCTTTAACTCTTTGGGTAAACGGAACTAAAACTGAACCTTCGGGCAAAGTTGAAACAGCAGCTCATAGAAGAAGAAGAAGAGTTTGGATTTATATCCCCCCTTTCTCTCCTGTAGGAGACTCAAAGGGGCTGACAATCTCCTTGCCCTTCCCCCCTCACAACAAACACCCTGTGAGGTAAGTGGGGCTGAGAGAGCTCTGAGAAGCTGTGACTAGCCCAAGGTCACCCGGCTGGCGTGTGTGGGAGTGCTCAGGCTAATCTGAATTCCCCAGATAAGCCTCCACAGCTCAGGCGGCAAAGCTGGGAATCAAACCCGGTTCCTCCAGATTAGATACACGAGCTCTTAACCTCCTACGCCACTGCTGCTCACCTCATACTCCTCAAACTTTGTTTTCCACTTTTATAATCCCCCCCCCCACTCATTGAAGCCTTGCCTTGCCTGTGGGACCCACAACTTTTCATTGCTTCCTGAAATAATCTGGCCCCACCCAGAACCGTTTCAACACCACGGCCTCTGAAGTTGGAATATTATAATCTGGTTCACCAGATAAGCCTCCACAGCTCCATTGGCAGAGTGGGGAATCAAACCCGGTTCTCCAGATTAGAGTGCACCTGCTCTTAACCACTACACCACACTGGCTCTCTTTTTGGTGCAACCTCTGCCCTGCTCCATTTCCAGGCAGCTTCTCCAGCTTCTGCTGGCATTTCTCAACCTGCTCCTCGCACTCCAGGAACGCTGCTCTCAGTTCTCCATGAGGGGTCTTTCTTCTGCCTCATGTTCCCAGGCTTGGGTCTTCTGCTCCTCCTCCTGCCCTGGGTCTCAAGACTTAATTTCTCATGTCTGGTATGCTCCTAGAATTACTGGAGCTTTACCTCCACTTTCCAGCAGGTGCACTCTAATCTGGAGAACCAGGTTTGATTCCCTGCTGTGCCACTTGAGCTGTGGAGGCTTATCTGGGGAACCAGACGCAGGGGTTCAGAGCAGTCCGCTGGTGATAGATCTTGCAAAGGCTCTGAGGTTGTGGAGTTGTGGTCTTGGTGGTAAATAATCCAGGGTCTACCAGGGTAGGGCAGACTGGATAAAAGTTGCACAGAGACTGGCAGTCGGCTACATGCATGTTGTTTGTGGTCTCTTCTGCTAGCATTTCGATGTTCCTCCACTCGTCAGTCAAACTCTCAGTCGTTGGCGATAGAGAGGGACAGGCCTTGATGGGCGCAGGGAGCTCTGGGAGCACTGTTTCCTTCCCCATCTCTTTTTTATCATATTTGTAGACCACCAATTTATTCACTGTAAAGTCCTTAAAAACCCTCCCAATAAAAACATTGAAACGACTGGCAAGATATTGTCTCTTCTTGAAAAGGAGTGCAGGGCAGACAGGAGTATCAAAGTTTAAAATCATTCTGTGATGACCAGAATAGCTTGTGCACTCCCACACATGCCAGCTGGGTGACCCTGGGCTAGTCACAGTTCTTCGGAGCTCTCTCAGCCCACCCACCTCACAGAGTGTTTGTTGGGGGGGAGGGAGGGAAAGGAGTTTGTAAGCCCCTTTGAGCCTCCTTACAGGAGAGAAATGGGGGATATAAATCCAAACTCTTCTTCTTCTTCCTCGGGTTCACTCTTTCCTGTCCTCGGATTCTGCTAGCAACCGCAGCTTCTTGAACTCCAGTTCCTGGAGCTGAATCTCTGCTCCTTGGTCTGGGCGCTCAGCTGAAGCTGGCACCAGGTGACTGCGTGCAAGCTCAGTAGCTCCTGCCTGCGTAAGAAAAAGTATCAAGAAGATCTTGAACTTGTTCGCAGACAGATCCTCGCCTTCAACGTCTTTCCTCGCATTAGCCCAAACTGCTTCGTCGTCATGAACCTCAACTGCTCCATTAGTTCCATGTTGGCTAGCCTCACCACACACTATAGTGAAAAAAATAAAAGCAAACCCACGGCTCTGCTTGTGCACGTGCGATTCTGCACCAAATTTCAAAACTTTAATCATTTAGCCTTTATTTGGCATAAACAGTATAAAATCACATCTAAATCGCACCAAAATACAAACTTGCAACATATAACAAATGAAGTTGATTCATGCATACTGTTGCTTATGGGATATTTCCAGCAGAAAGTTTGCAGCCATTTTACAGAATGTAACATCAGAATTATTTAATAAGAACAATAGTCTATAACTTAGTTTATTCAGCTCAGCTAAAACAAATTATCATAGAAACTTAACCTGGAGTATTTGACTCTAATACTTGCCGATTTAGGACAATGGAATGATTGGTGAGTTAATGTTTTCTAATTGATTTTGCACCACATAGACCACACCCTTTTGCACATTTCTAGATTGTTATATCTACCTCGTAGTATGGCAGAAGGCTTGTTGAAATGAGCGAGTGAAAAATATCTTATACGGAGTCTGGATTGGTCAGATGACACAGATAGGAGGCCATTCTGTTATGTTGTAAGGGGATTGATAGATGTAAAGGTGAACAAGTTTTCCTCGCTGCCAGAGTTAAATAGTTCCATTCTTTCACCAACAATTTTTGTTTTAATAATTTATACGATTCTGAACAAGTTAAAGGTAGAAGGGAGTCAAGTGGTATACCAATTGATTTGATCTTCCTCTCTATCAGTGAGAACCATGAATTACTCTGGGTATCTGATAGTATTAGGTGAACCAGAGAGTGCTTATTATGTGTATAATGCAAGTGCAGCCAAAATTTAAAGGCCCTCGACCAAGCCCTGTAGACCAATGAATTTTGTCCCAGTTCTAAGCAGAGAGCCGCATAACATACACAATTTGGAAGGCCCATGATTTTACGAAAAATTTTTGATTGAGCCATATTCAAAGAGTCATCCACTGCGTTCAACCAAATGGGAACACCATATAGTAACTGAGCTTCTATTTTTGAATTAAAAACTTTGACTGCTGCTGGAACAAGGGCATGGCCCTTTCCATAATAGAAGCGCACAATGGCATGAAAACTGCCCATTTATTTTTAACCAATGTCTGCACATTCTTATTCCAATGGTGCCACCACATTTAAAGGAAGAGACTTGTGAGCCTCTCTGTTCTGTCTGGTTGGTCCCTGTCAGAAAGCCCCGTGGCCACCCCAAGTCTCAGTTGAGGAACCACTCCCCTTCCCCTCACTTCCCAGGTGCCAAAAAGAAACTGCCACAGGTGACTCTGAGAGCATCTCCTGCTAAATAGAATCACACCTGTACCTGTGTTGTCGTTTAGTGGTTTTGTGTTGTTGCTGCTGCTCCTGTGCTGCTCCAAGAAACCAGAACAGGGGCAATATATTACAGCTTCACAATTTGGTGCTGTCGTGCTCTAGGGATGGTTAGCAAACTTACTGCCCCTCCCTCCCCCTTGCCGGATAGCAAGAGCAAATCAGTAGGGTGCATTTCTCAGAGATCAGCCTTAGAATATTCAAAATACTTTTAAAGTTTAACAAATGAATTATTTTATTTTTTTATTTATTGTTCCACTTATATACCGCCCTCCCCCGGAGGGCTCAGGGTGGTTCACAACATTAACAGCAAACAAGTGGATAGATAAAATATCGTACAAAGTAAAAAGTTAAAATACAGCGCTCAAATTATCGCGCTCGAATTATTAGAATACCCAGTGTTTTCAAGCATTCCGGCTGAGCAAGGGCACAAAGACAAGGTGAAAATACGCAGTCCTCTTCCTCTACGCTCAGCACTTATCCTCCCCCCCGCCCCCCCAATTAAATACAGTAGGCAAGTATTACTTGAAGCTGACACAGTTGAAGTTCAGCATTGCCTTCAGTTCTTAGTTGAGATTTCTCCTCGTGGTCTGGGTCCCGCACCATGCAGGAATCCTGGAGCAAACGCCTTCAGGGCTTTGTGCCTGTCAAACAGCCACTCCAGATGGAAGCAAGCCCCATCCCCGTGAACAGATAGTTTATAATCTCTCCTTGGAAGATTCTGCCTCCCCACCCCAGTCATTCCCGCTACAAGAGGAAGGGTTTACAATCTAGCCATTTGGCTCCTAGCAGTCTCTGTCCCTTTGGAGGCGACATTCTGGCAGGGTGTGAGATGGTAAACCATTGCCTTACTTCGGCCAGAGCTATTAATATATGCAAAACACCCAAACGGACTCCGTGCCCAGAGGTTGACCGCTCATCCCTCGGCCCTCTCCTTCCTGACAGCTATTAGTTTGCAGCTGGGTTCCAACTCATACATACAGCTGCTGAGATATTGCAGTGGATTTTTTGGCCTGAGGGCCTTTCTCCGCAGAAGCCAAGGCGATTTAGGGTGTTGAGGCAGCTTTCTCCGAGGCGAACGCGAAGCAACTGGCTCGGGCACAGTGCAATGAGGCCGTTCCCTGGTCACATTCCTGTTCCCAGTCACAGCTTAGCAAGGTTTCGAATGGAGGGAGTAGAAAGGGCACAACAATGCCAGCCAGGCTGAGAGTTTCTAAGCAGCTGTTTCATCAGGAGGAAGAATCTCCACATTGTTCCAAGTCAAATAGTCATAATAATAAGAGTTTGGATTTATAGCCCACCTTTCTCTCCTGTAAGGAGACTCACGGTCCTTTCCCTTTCCTCTTCCTTGCAAAGCAGGTGGGGCTGAGAGAGTTCTGAGGGAACTATGACTAGTCCAAGGTCACCCAGCAGGAATGTAGGAGTGCAGAAACACTTCTGGTTCACCAGATAAGCCTTTGCCACTCAGGTGGAGGAGTGGGGAATCAAACCCGGTTCTCCAGATTAGAATCCAGCTGCTCTTATGGGGGGGGGGGGTGGGGGGGGGGGGGGGTGGGGGGGGGGGGGGGTGGGGGGGGGGGGGGGTGGGGGGGGGGGGGGGTGGGGGGGGGGGGGGGTGGGGGGGGGGGGGGGTGGGGGGGGGGGGGGGTGGGGGGGGGGGGGGGTGGGGGGGGGGGGGGGTGGGGGGGGGGGGGGGTGGGGGGGGGGGGGGGTGGGGGGGGGGGGGGGTGGGGGGGGGGGGGGGTGGGGGGGGGGGGGGGTGGGGGGGGGGGGGGGTGGGGGGGGGGGGGGGTGGGGGGGGGGGGGGGTGGGGGGGGGGGGGGGTGGGGGGGGGGGGGGGCGGCGGGGGGGGGTCTGGAGGGGAGGGGGACGGGGGGGGGGGGGTGCGGGGGGCGGGGGGTGGGGGGGGGGGGGGGGGGGGATGGGGAAAACCCACAATCAGTCTACGTAGTAAGTTTTGATCCACCAGGTTCAAAGGGGCTGAGGATTTTCATTAACATTTCATTAACATGCCATTTTCCTCTCCTGTGGGGACCATACATTTCCCTTCCATTTTATGCTCACAAAACCCATCCAGCAACAATTCTCCAAATTTTAAAAGTACCTCTACCAAAAGAGGTTTTTTGGCAGAGGCAGCAGCATGGAGCAGTGAGGGGAATCTGACTGGGGGCTAGTGGAGGGAGGGGCATGGCAGCCCGAGCAGCTGGAGGGGGCATTTGGGAGCTTGTCCTGGGTGCCATTTTCAATAGATACACCCCTGGGGCTAAAATTTGAATCCAATTCTAGCCTTGTGATTGGGCTCTGTTTTTTTAAAATAATAATAATAATAATAATAATAATAATAATAATAATAATATGGGGGGGGGGTGGGGGGGATGGGGGGGGGGGGGGGGGGGGGGTGGGGGGGGGGGGGGGGGGGGGGGGGGGGGGATGGGGGGGGGGGGGGGTGGGGGGGGGTGTAGACCGCCCTGCGCCCTTCGGGGTACAATAAAACCAACAACAAACAGTGATAAAGCAAAATATAAACAATATAAATCACGAAGGTGCATTAAAATAAAATAAAATCAGTAGCAGAGGCATGATGGCCTCTGAACCCCAAATCCCTGCTCCATATACCCCTGGGAGGGAATCGTCGCAGATGGTACGCCCGGATGGCACATGGGCATCAAGAGGGGGCGGACAATCCACGGTTAGCCTCCCCAAAGTCCCGGCGGAACAGCTCAGTTGGCAGCTCCACGGAGCAGGGGGGGTGCAGGGGGGGTGCAGCTGAAGAACCCAGACCTGAATGCTGCGGGATTGTTGTTCCGGGAGCCTCGGCCTGCCCACCCCCGCCCCGCTCCAACCCTGGGCCGCCGGCACGAGTCACGGCGTTTGACGCGCTGCCCTGGCAGTGCCGACCGGGCATCAACCGATCCCAGTTGCTCCCGGCCCTCCCTCCTCCCGCTTCCATCCGCCCGCCCTTTGGCAGCCCCCCGCAGGAGGCCTTTCCAGGTAAAACCAGGCTCAGCCTCGCCGGCAATCTTGAAAGGAGGAGGGGGGAGTCGGGGGCTCCTGGCCCTGATCCGCTCGCCGTGCTGAGGCGGGAAGGAGGAGGAGGGCGACGGGAGGGCGGCCCAACGTCCGGGAGCTTGCCTGTGGAGTTTGCGGCAGCGCCAGCCGTGCAGAGCGATCCTGCCGCCAGGTGTGGCCAGTGCGAGGCCTGCCTGGCGTTGCGCCCTCCCCACGGCAAGACGGGGCAAGCGACCCGGCGGGAGGGCGGGCATCTCCGCGCTGCACCCGCCCGCCCCGTCGCTGCTGCGCGCTGCCGGCTCTCCCTGCGCCCCGGCCGACGGAGGAGCGTCTGAGCGCCGCGCCGCCACCAGCAGCAGCAGCAGCCAGCCAGGCAGCGCCGGGGGCGGGCGTGTGCGCGGGGGCGGGCGCGTGCGGGGCGGAGGGGGGGGGGCGCGGCTGCCCGGGGCTTTCCTCTCCCTCCCTCCCTCTCCCTCCCTCCCTCCCTCCGCTCGGCTCCGCTCCCCTCCCCGGCTGAGCGGCTGGCAAACTTTGTCCAAACTTTCACTTTCAGGGGTGGCGGCGGCGGCGGCGGGCGGGGTCTGCGGCGGCGGCGGCCCGCATGGAGTGAGCGGCGAGCGGAGCGGCGACAGGGGCGGCGGCGGGCGGAGACGATGGCTCTGCTGCTGCGCGCCCGCTGAGCGGAGGGCCCCCCTCGCGCCCCGACGGCACCATGTACTCGCCCTACTGCCTAACCCAGGTAAGCGTCCGCACCCGCGCCCCTTCGCCCCCCGGACCCGCGCCGCCCCTTCCCCCCCCCCTCCGCCGGGCGCGGGGCGGCAGACCGGGCACCCAGCCCCTTGCGGCCGGCGCGGGGGTGGTGGTGGCGGGCAGCGCGGGAAAGGGCGCGGCGGGGGAGGGGAGGAGTGGCCCGAGGGGGCCAGCAGGGCATGGGGAGGGGGCGCCGGCTGGCGGAGGGGCTCGGAGAACGGCGGCGGGGCTCGACGGGGTGGCTTTGGCGGACAGCGGTGGGGTCTTCTCTGCCCTCCGGGACTCGGCCCCGGGAGCGATCGGGGGGGGGGGGCAGCGAGGCGGCAGCTCCGTCCGGCCAGGCCTGGCAGCCGCAGCGGAACGCGGGGCAAGCGGGGCTCCTCTTCCCCCGAGTTCTCCGACGCCGGCCCGGATCGGATCTTCTTGGCCGGGCGGCAGGGATGGGGCCCCCGGCGGGTGGTCGCGGGCCCGGGCTGGCTCTCCCGGCGCTGGTGCGGGGCTCTCGGCCGGCCGGCCTCTTCCTCCCGCCGCCCCGCGCCTCCCCCGATCACTCTCTGGCACCGGCCGGCCCGTCGGGGCGCTCCCCTGGCCGAGTTTGCCTGCCTGCCTGCCTCCCGGCCGGCCGCGCACTGCCCCGGACGCTTGGGGGTGGGGGGCTGGCCGCCAGGGGTGGGGGCGGGGGCGCTGGGATCGGGCCGACCAAGCTGCGCGGGGTGGCTTCCCCCGTGGCGGGGAAGCGGCACGAAGGAACGGGCGGGGGGGAGGTTGCCGGCGCGCAGGTGGAGGCGCCCGCCGACCCTCCGCCGCTTTCCCTCCGGTGGAAACTTTCGCCCACCTCCTCCGCGTGTGTCAATCTGGCCGGCTCTAAAATAGACGCCGTAGATGCTTGGCTAAAATGAAAGAAAAGAGGCTTCTATAGATCTGTGATTTGCAATATGTCCAATTGCAGGAAAAAAAACCCCACTGTATTATTTTATTTTACGTGCAAATAACGCATATGGTATTTTACTTTCATTTTACTCAAACCTTATGTACAACTCTGGAGAAAAAAGCAGGGCTCTGTCTCCCCATTTCTGCTCATTAGATTACATTAATAATTGTCAACAGTGTTATCTGACTGTCTCTGTGTGCCTTGCCCTCTCCCGCTCCCCACATTTTTTTGGAGGCAGCAGGGGGTATAATTCTGGGCATGTCGGTTGAGGCCTACATTACAGGGTTAGTTTCTTGCCTCTCACACAGTATCCCTTCAGTCTTCTCCAACTACCAACCGGTGAGGGATTTTTAAAAAATGGCCCCAAGGCACATATATTTATTTTGGTGTGTGTTTTTAAATTCCCAGGTATTTTTTGTTTCTTATTTCGTCTAATTGTGAGCACCAGACAATGAAACGGTGACGTGCAAAGTAGCAAAATCATGACTGTGCACCAGTTCCTGCAAAAGAAATGAAAATCAAACCCACACGGATTGTTTAAGGGCAAGGCTGCATATGTAGTTTCCTGGCCTGGGGGACTTTTGCATCTACTTCTGCGCTGTCCCAGGATTTTCAACGGAGAGCCACAGCCTGCCACTCCGTGCAGGTGGCCCATCGGCCTCCGTGACCGGCCATTTAGTCCAGGGCTATCAGCGTGGCATGGATTTTGGAGGCCATTTTTTTTTTTGCAAAGAGAAATTCGGGTGCTGCTTCAGCGCTCGGTTCGTTGCTTTTTGTCCTGCCCTTGGGCTGGTGCCAAGCCTGGGAGTCCAGTTTCATTTCTGCCTCTGGGAAGGAACGCCTCGAGGTCCTTGAAAGAGCTGCCCTTTATTTGTGCCCGGTGAATTAAACAGACCTGGCTCGAGCCCTGGCAAATGCCCTCGGTAGATAAGGGGAGCTCCCCTGCCTGCCCCCCTCCCCTTCCCTCTTTGAACTGGAGTTCTTTTGTTCGGCTTCTGGGGCTGAGAATTTTGTTTCCCTGGTAGATATTCATGTCTGTGTCCCGTTCTCAACTGCGGATGGTACCCCCTTTTCCGCAGGCTGCTTGCCTCTGGATCCAGCGGCACGAGAGGCTGTCTTCCCCCCGGGTTCCCTCTTGTGCTGCTGGGGCACAGTCCTGATCCAGGTTGTGGCCCTCCCATTTATTTCCGTGTGAGTTGCTTTGCCGAGCTTTGAATAGCTGTTCTGGGCCCGAGTTGCTGTGGCACCAAATTTCTCTTTTGCACTGTCCATCAGCTGCGTGAGCGTGTGGCTTCTTTTGTGGCGGAGGAGAACACTTGCGGCTTCCATGTGGTTGGTGGCATCTCTGGAGGTTCCTTTCACCTGGTGCCCGTTCCATCCTGCCATCCATGGAAAGAAATTGCTAAAGTGGGGTTTTTTTTTCCATGGGGCGGGAGGCTGGGATAGGGAATGATGGGGAATATATGAAATGCTAATGTAGAATCAACACTTTCCATGTAGTATGTTGGTTGGGGGCGGGGAGTTATGTCACAGAGGACACGTATCTGCTGGGTGAGTGTGTGTGTGTGCAAATTTAATACGCTTTAGCAATACTTCTGAAAAAATTTAATAAATGACCCTTGCGCTATTATACCATTATTGTACACGAGACATAGCATAAGAGGCCACAGTACGTAATATCGCCATGATCTCAGCCAGTGGTTTGCTCCTTCGTTATGATCCGGAGCTGTTTTAGAAGTCTGCCTACTTTTTTTTTAATTTTAGACTCCTGGACGCAATCAGGTGTATAATGTCTGAAGTGTCCACCAAGGAACTGCAAAGAAATTGTGTTAGTTGGAGGGGACAATCTGTACTAGGATTTCTTATATTATGTTGCAGCGCAGTTATATCTGGTATGTATAAGCAGACCTACAGGCAGTGCGGATGTACCGCCCTGTGCAATATAGCATGAGGATGATCTACCTAAGTCTGCTGGTTCCAGCCAGCTTTTGTGGATTTTCTGGACAATAACCCGCTCTGTGTAGACTGTGTAGCCATTCTGTGTGGCACTTGCTGTGTCTAGTGTAGTGGATCATGTTCGTGTGTATCGTCTGATGGTAGAGCACAACCAGAATAATTCATATCCTGCTATTCCCAGCCAAAACGTGTTCCCACCCCCAGCAGTTTCACAGCACGATTCGAGAGGCACATCCTTCGATCCTTTGCAGTGCGCAGAACGCAGAGGCCTGTTTCTCAAAAATACTGTGCCAAACTTGGGGCACACTGTTTGGATGCCCTAAGAAGATTGCTGATCTCTGCAGGCCCCGGTATTGTCAGGCTAAGTCTGAGATTTGGACGAGCTCCTCTTGGACTCCTCTGCTCTCTAGCAGCACTAGAAAGCTAGAAGTACGCCCATCCATCGACGTCTCTCGTATGCGGAACCATTCAGAAACAATATTATGAAATATCTATTTTATTGTGGATTCAGTACAGGCACACCTAACAAAATGCTAGACAATGTTTTAATGCACATATCAATTTTTATAATGTTTGTAAACCCAAAACATGGTGTGAATAGTAGTTAGATATTATTTTTTAACATTCAGGTATCCGTTAGATATAGGCAGTGGTGGGATTCATCAGGTTCGCACCACTTCGGTAGAACCGGTTGTTAAAATGGTGCTTGTAAACAACCAGTTGTTAAATTATTTGAATCCCAGCACCAGAACTGGTTGTTAAATTATCTGAATCCCACCACTGGATATAGGCGTAGGAATGGTTGGCTGTAGGCACGATTGAGGTCTTCCAAGGAATTTGCAAACTATAGCAAGCAACCTCTAGCATCCACATCTCAATCCAACATTCTGCATTTGGTGGATTTTTAAAATGAGGTTGTTTAATTCCCTTCTGCTGAAGATGATTTTTTTCATGTTTCTTGCTTGCTTTCAAAGGTCCAAGACATGTAAAAGTGCAATAAAACACACACAAACACACTCGAAAAACAGGTAAAACTTAATTTGCTAGTCTCTTCCCTCCAACCAACTGAAATTGTGGGCCGCGAAAATCTGAATCTCATACGAGGAAGGCCATTCTTGGATTCTAAAATTAAGAGGCAAAACTTTGGGAAGTTCCATTGTTTGCCAAGAAGAGACTTGTAGGGAGAACACAATAGTGAGCTGAGGCTGCCCGGCCGATCGCTCCTCCTGGCTCAGTTTCAAGAGATCGGTTGCTGTGCAAAAATATAACCTTCTCTGGCGGTGCAGTAGAGAATTCTGCCTCTGCATTTCTCAGGCTTTCCCTGGAATGCTCCACAGCCGTCTCCGCTAGCAAGTGGGAAAGAGTTCTCTCTGATATAGGGCGTAGCGCTTTTCTGTAGCTGCAGGGCTGATGCGTCCAAACTTAGCTGGAGGAACCTCTGTACGCTTGAACAGCTAGTGGAAGAATCCCTTTCCAAGCGCATATGTGTATATCCCAAGGCAGGCAGGCTAAATCTCTCGTTTCCTCTGGTCAGACAGATCTGAGTGCCCTCTGTGTTGTAGCTTTATCTTACTCTGTTGCACTAAAATTTTGCTTTCCGTTTCAAGGAGAATTTTGCTAACCTAACAGTGTGTCTTACATGTTCCAATGTGGACAGTAATATGTAGAACCTGGTGTGGGCAGCAAGGGCTGGGAGAAAAATTCCCTGTCCTGAGGGAAATGGAGAGTAGCGCTGAATCCGTGCACAAAAAAAAGCAAAAGGGAACAATGTGTGGAGCGAGGAAGGAGTCTGGAATTAGGGAGCCCATAAATAAACATTTATTCAGTGTTGAGACGAGCATTCAGGTGAGTTTACAAACAATTCATTAAGATATTTATAAACTTTCACAGTTTGGGGCTATCAATAGAAACTTAATTGAAAACTGTAAACA
This sequence comes from Sphaerodactylus townsendi, assembly GCF_021028975.2. NCBI lineage: Eukaryota > Metazoa > Chordata > Lepidosauria > Squamata > Sphaerodactylidae > Sphaerodactylus > Sphaerodactylus townsendi. The sequence continues at coordinate 160,085,272 of NC_059427.1, forward strand.
ACTTTTCTATTCATCTGAACGGCAGCTTCGTAAACGGACTGCTCTGTGGATTTTTGGGAACAGGAACTGGCGCTTCTGATAACTGTGGTTGAAGAGATTGTTTCTGCTTCTCCTCAACTAGGTCTCTCTTTTGAAAGTGCTCTGCATATTTTTTTTAAATTTACTGCCAGCACTAAGGGGTCTTTGCCTAATTTTGTAGGAAAAGAGTGAGCATCTTGAGGCCTAAGTTCTTTTGGTTGTGTGAGGTATAGCTATGGCCATAAATCTATATACGATTAATATTGCAGTGTGCATAATTTAAGAACAATTGCACTTAATTATGCAGTTTGCTCAGAGTATAATATACATACAGAGACTTAATGGGACACAGTCCCATACGGACTCTGCCTATGGCACAAGTTTGATTCCATGCACATGTGGGAACATTGAAGGAACTCTGGGCTCCTCTCTGTCTGTACAGGGTCGGTCTGCTTTGCTGTATCCATGTTGTTGTTTAATTTAGAACGATACAAATGGGGATTGTCATGACCCACCAGCTGTAAGTTTTGGAAGTGGCCCGCTGATTTTAACAGAACAACTTTAAAGTTGTGGCTCAAAATTCATTTGCACGGACATACCAGCCTTTGCTGGGCTTTTTGGTTTGCCTTTTCCTTTTTTCATGTTTGGCTGTATACGTTTGCGTGGTGTGGCCTATACGTTTTGTAAACAAACTGTATGTACGCACAAATGCACGCATGCCCTTCCTAATCTGTGCAGTTACATGAACTGCAGCCTACCAGCTTACTCCTGCACTCGCCTCCCCTGAACTTGGGTACAAATGTTAATCTTTTCCACGGATCCTTCTCTTTCTTGCTCAGCCACCTCCCAACTACTTGGCCTTGGCGTTAGCTGCAGAACCCTGAATTTTAGGGCCGCTTCTACAGACTAATCCTGCATCTGGATCTGGCAGATAAAATGCCAGCTCATGTGCCTGAAACCTCTGCATGAGGACTTGTTTATTTGAGTTCTGATTCTCCAAATAACTCATTTATCCAAAATGAGGTCATGGTCCCAAGTGTGCAGCAAATATGGCGAGAGGCGCTCGGCTGATCCCAGCCCCTGCTAATCTTCATTAAATCCACATCCCCTAATTTTGTTTAGCTATCCGCTGTCGTGCCTGCAGGATGGACTGCGGGGCTTGGGTAAGGTCTCCATCCCCCCCCCCCCCCCCCATGTGTCAAACTCATCCTGTGCCGGTTTCTTTTCCCCAAGGTTTTATTTCTGAACATTCAGAGAAGTTCAGCCTAAACCCAAAGAGTGGCCAATGCTGTTCCCTTACCTGCCATGGAATTTTCAGGGCTTGGGGAGGCGAGTGGGGGGAGAGGAGACGGGCAGGGGCTTGACCCGGTTCCCTCTCTCCGCCTTGCCATGTGCCTGGAGCAAAAGTCCCCATGGTTGTGACGAAGGAGAAGGAGGAGACCGAGGCAGCCACCCTGAAGTCTGCAGGCCTCATCCATTATGTATCTCTTTCCCATATGCCAGCGAAGGCTGTTAGTAGCTGTGGGGCAAGCCCCCCCCCCCCACTTTCTGGGCTTGCTTCTAAATGCCAAGGCAAGGTATAAATCAATCCCTTGAAAGGGGCCGCAACTCAGAAATGCTTAATCGCGGTGTTAGATTTTCCTGGTTGTTGCTCCTTGTCAGGTGGCTTTTCAGAAGGGGCCATGCACAATGCGGCCTCTCCGACCCCCCACTGCGTGAGTCAGGGGCACAGAATTAACGCTTTGGCATGTCGTGAACCGCAGGTTGAGGAAATGGGGGGGGGTGGCGGCTTGGGTAGCATTGCAGTTGGATGTCGGCCCACTCTGAGTTTGGGATCTCTTGGGGGGGTGGTGAGGGAAGGCTTCCTCGGCAAGAACAGGATTCTCAGCAGTGTTCTAAGACAGCTTGACTTTGGTAATGGTTGCTGCAGTTTTGGAAAGTGATTCTGCAAGTGTGTGTGTGTGTGTGCGGGGGGGCGGGGGTTGGCTAGGAGAGCCAGGCGAGAGAGCAGGGAAAGATACCAAAAGCCATCACAGCAGCGGCCCTTTTCAGAAGCCACAAAATGTCAGTCGAGAACAAAGTTGGCACCCTGTAGAAAGATGGCGTTTTTAGAGAAAGGCTGCTTATTTTAGTCAAGGCCACTGTTTAAAAACCTCCTGCATCCCATTCCTTTTTGTCAATAATCGGGCGTTGATGGCCACCGCTGCGGCTCTGAGGAAGGTGCCAAGGATATTTCCGTATCTCTGCTCTGCCGAACGTAGCCTGGCCAAGTTCTGGAGTCTGACTTCCGTGGCCAACTCCGTGTGGGGCGCTTCAGGATCCAGACCCTGTTCTGTGGGCATGCCCTTGGCTCATGTGGACACGCAGTTACACGTTGCACAGCAGGCTGACTCTGTGGGCCCCCAAGCTCAAGACTACAATTCGGATGAGGGATGTTTTAGCACACAGCCAGGTCCAGTAGAGAGAGGAACCACTCCGGGGGGGGGGGGGCATCTTTAACTGATCTGCCTTCTCCCAAAGACATCAGGGCCTTTCCTGTTCATTTGTGGATGCGTTTACCCTGTTTCCCCGAATATAAGACAACCCCGGAAAATAAGATGTAGTAGAGGTTTTGCTGAAGTGCGAAATATAAGGCATCCCCCAAAAGTAAGACGTAGCAAAGTTTTTGTTTGGAAGCATGCCTGACGAACAGAATACAGAAATTTAAGACATCCCCTGAAAATAAGACATAGCGCATCTTTGGGAGCAAAAATTAATATAAGACACTGTCTTATTTTCGGGGAAACACGGTAATAGCTGTGCTTCCAGTTTTTATGCATTTTTTTCTTTTAAGAAACTGGTGGAATGATTGAAAATGACTGGCGTTCGGGGTATCAAAGACAATGAGGAGCAGAGAGGTGGGGGCCACAAGGCTGCAGGCTTCCGGAAGAGTTTTCACAGAACCAACAACCGCCATGACAGAATTCCTCCTGGAGAAAAATAGGGGTTTTACTGGGCATGTTTCCCGCACCCCACTCTCCAGTGTACCTCTGTTTAGCAAGTAATTAAAAATGCATTGTGGACTGAACGAAAGAAATCCTCAAAGTGTAAACATGTGGATAACTATAAATTTATAATTTGCACTCCTTAGAATTTTCATCAGCATGCTTGAGTATATGAATAGATCGGAGCAACTTTCTCCATGGACCAACGTCTATGGGAGTTTTGAGTGCAGGAATCCGGCCTGTTTCCGTGCTGGGCTGGAGTGGGGGTGGGGGGGCGTGGGGAGCGGCAGATGAACCCCAACAGAAGAGAAGAGACTGGAGAACAAAAGAGACGAACAGAGCCAACGCCCAGCGCAGAGAAAGAATTTCCTGCCAATTCCTGGTTTGGCTGATTTTAACAAATCCATTAATAGAAGATGAATGTCCTCTGAAATATTTTGAATTTGTCAGGGTGTTCAGGCCGAACTCTGTTCTGGTGGAGTCGGGGATTATTTTCATAGATTTCAGGAACATGATATGCAGAAGGCATCACTGCCTGCAAAACCAAGAATCTCCTCTCATCTGAACAGAGGAGAATTTATCTTTTCCTCCCGCGGGTACGTGTGGATGGCATCCCAGCTCATTTGATAATGGACTCCTTGAATCCAGTATGGGCAAACCAGCCCTACCAAGTGACGGAAAATATTTATGCAATGTACCAATATAGATTGAACTTGATGGAACTTGTTCCAAATGTCACTCCCAATAATATTGATATTTGTCTTTCAAATAGATTGTCACTTATTGACAGGCGTGTATTTTCTGTTGGACTGTTTATGTGCATAAAACTGCATTAATATATAAATGCAGGCACAAATACATCTGCAGGTTTTATGAAGAAAGGTTGTCTAAAATCCCGGAGTGAGATAGTTTTGGAGAGGAATCGGGTTTTATTCTTTGCTGATGCTGGCAGTTTTCTGCAAAGAGGCTGCCTACAAGAAACAAAAACTGTTTTCACTCAAGGGTTTAGATGTTGGGGAGGGTTAGGGCAGCCATTCCTTTGCTGATGGGCACAGAGTTGGAAGAGACTTCAAGGACCATCGAGTCCAGCCTCCTGCAATGCAGGAACGTATAATTGTGTCCTCTCCCAAATAAAACGTTGGTTCAACAGAGAAAGACGTTCTTCAAGTGCGATATTTTGGTCCACTCATTTTTGCGACAGTTCACCAGGGCACATCCATCCTTCAAAGGAATGGGAGCTATTTATTTTTCTTCTTCGTCTTTGCTTCTTCATTTTGCACAGGGGAATATCTGGTGTGTTGTGTCCTCTGAAACATTTCCCATTCGTGTGGCATTTGAGCCTCCATCAGGACACTTTTGGGCTGTTCTGCATGTCGGAGATGTAGCCTGTCTCTTCAGAGCTGCGTGTGTCTGCAGGGGTGTGTGTTTGAACCAGTGGGGACGAGGCAGCCCTCGCTGCTTGAAGGGGCCTTATGCCGCCTGCCCTCCAAGGACGGGGCATGCCAGGGTGCTGCTGAGTGGCCAAACAGCAATTCTTTTATTTCGGTGCCGTCAAGCTGCACCTGACTCATGGCAAGCCCTCGAGGGGCTTTCAAGGCAAGAGACAAACGGAGGTGGTTTGCCATCGCCAGCCTGAATTTCTCACTGGTCTCCCATGGGCTGACCCTACTTAGCTTCGGGATCTCATGAGATTGGGCCTGCCTGGGACATCCAGGCCAAGGCAATTAGGCCCAGCATAGGTGTCGAACTCGCGGCCCTCCAGATGTTATGGACTACAGTTCCCATCGGGGGGGGTGGGGGGGGGGGGGGGTGGGGGGGGGGGGGGGTGGGGGGGGGGGGGGGTGGGGGGGGGGGGGGGTGGGGGGGGGGGGGGGTGGGGGGGGGGGGGGGTGGGGGGGGGGGGGGGTGGGGGGGGGGGGGGGTGGGGGGGGGGGGGGGTGGGGGGGGGGGGGGGTGGGGGGGGGGGGGGGTGGGGGGGGGGGGGGGTGGGGGGGGGGGGGGGTGGGGGGGGGGGGGGGTGGGGGGGGGGGGGGGTGGGGGGGGGGGGGGGTGGGGGGGGGGGGGGGTGGGGGGGGGGGGGGGTGGGGGGGGGGGGGGGTGGGGGGGGGGGGGGGTGGGGGGGGGGGGGGGTGGGGGGGGGGGGGGGTGGGGGGGGGGGGGGGTGGGGGGGGGGGGGGGTGGGGGGGGGGGGGGGTGGGGGGGGGGGGGGGTGGGGGGGGGGGGGGGTGGGGGGGGGGGGGGGTGGGGGGGGGGGGGGGTGGGGGGGGGGGGGGGTGGGGGGGGGGGGGGGTGGGGGGGGGGGGGGGTGGGGGGGGGGGGGGGTGGGGGGGGGGGGGGGTGGGGGGGGGGGGGGGTGGGGGGGGGGGGGGGTGGGGGGGGGGGGGGGTGGGGGGGGGGGGGGGTGGGGGGGGGGGGGGGTGGGGGGGGGGGGGGGTGGGGGGGGGGGGGGGTGGGGGGGGGGGGGGGTGGGGGGGGGGGGGGGTGGGGGGGGGGGGGGGTGGGGGGGGGGGGGGGTGGGGGGGGGGGGGGGTGGGGGGGGGGGGGGGTGGGGGGGGGGGGGGGTGGGGGGGGGGGGGGGTGGGGGGGGGGGGGGGTGGGGGGGGGGGGGGGTGGGGGGGGGGGGGGGTGGGGGGGGGGGGGGGTGGGGGGGGGGGGGGGTGGGGGGGGGGGGGGGTGGGGGGGGGGGGGGGTGGGGGGGGGGGGGGGTGGGGGGGGGGGGGGGTGGGGGGGGGGGGGGGTGGGGGGGGGGGGGGGTGGGGGGGGGGGGGGGTGGGGGGGGGGGGGGGTGGGGGGGGGGGGGGGTGGGGGGGGGGGGGGGTGGGGGGGGGGGGGGGTGGGGGGGGGGGGGGGTGGGGGGGGGGGGGGGTGGGGGGGGGGGGGGGTGGGGGGGGGGGGGGGTGGGGGGGGGGGGGGGTGGGGGGGGGGGGGGGTGGGGGGGGGGGGGGGTGGGGGGGGGGGGGGGTGGGGGGGGGGGGGGGTGGGGGGGGGGGGGGGTGGGGGGGGGGGGGGGTGGGGGGGGGGGGGGGTGGGGGGGGGGGGGGGTGGGGGGGGGGGGGGGTGGGGGGGGGGGGGGGTGGGGGGGGGGGGGGGTGGGGGGGGGGGGGGGTGGGGGGGGGGGGGGGTGGGGGGGGGGGGGGGTGGGGGGGGGGGGGGGTGGGGGGGGGGGGGGGTGGGGGGGGGGGGGGGTGGGGGGGGGGGGGGGTGGGGGGGGGGGGGGGTGGGGGGGGGGGGGGGTGGGGGGGGGGGGGGGTGGGGGGGGGGGGGGGTGGGGGGGGGGGGGGGTGGGGGGGGGGGGGGGTGGGGGGGGGGGGGGGTGGGGGGGGGGGGGGGTGGGGGGGGGGGGGGGTGGGGGGGGGGGGGGGTGGGGGGGGGGGGGGGTGGGGGGGGGGGGGGGTGGGGGGGGGGGGGGGTGGGGGGGGGGGGGGGTGGGGGGGGGGGGGGGTGGGGGGGGGGGGGGGTGGGGGGGGGGGGGGGTGGGGGGGGGGGGGGGTGGGGGGGGGGGGGGGTGGGGGGGGGGGGGGGTGGGGGGGGGGGGGGGTGGGGGGGGGGGGGGGTGGGGGGGGGGGGGGGTGGGGGGGGGGGGGGGTGGGGGGGGGGGGGGGTGGGGGGGGGGGGGGGTGGGGGGGGGGGGGGGTGGGGGGGGGGGGGGGTGGGGGGGGGGGGGGGTGGGGGGGGGGGGGGGTGGGGGGGGGGGGGGGTGGGGGGGGGGGGGGGTGGGGGGGGGGGGGGGTGGGGGGGGGGGGGGGTGGGGGGGGGGGGGGGTGGGGGGGGGGGGGGGTGGGGGGGGGGGGGGGTGGGGGGGGGGGGGGGTGGGGGGGGGGGGGGGTGGGGGGGGGGGGGGGTGGGGGGGGGGGGGGGTGGGGGGGGGGGGGGGTGGGGGGGGGGGGGGGTGGGGGGGGGGGGGGGTGGGGGGGGGGGGGGGTGGGGGGGGGGGGGGGTGGGGGGGGGGGGGGGTGGGGGGGGGGGGGGGTGGGGGGGGGGGGGGGTGGGGGGGGGGGGGGGTGGGGGGGGGGGGGGGTGGGGGGGGGGGGGGGTGGGGGGGGGGGGGGGTGGGGGGGGGGGGGGGTGGGGGGGGGGGGGGGTGGGGGGGGGGGGGGGTGGGGGGGGGGGGGGGTGGGGGGGGGGGGGGGTGGGGGGGGGGGGGGGTGGGGGGGGGGGGGGGTGGGGGGGGGGGGGGGTGGGGGGGGGGGGGGGTGGGGGGGGGGGGGGGTGGGGGGGGGGGGGGGTGGGGGGGGGGGGGGGTGGGGGGGGGGGGGGGTGGGGGGGGGGGGGGGTGGGGGGGGGGGGGGGTGGGGGGGGGGGGGGGTGGGGGGGGGGGGGGGTGGGGGGGGGGGGGGGTGGGGGGGGGGGGGGGTGGGGGGGGGGGGGGGTGGGGGGGGGGGGGGGTGGGGGGGGGGGGGGGTGGGGGGGGGGGGGGGTGGGGGGGGGGGGGGGTGGGGGGGGGGGGGGGTGGGGGGGGGGGGGGGTGGGGGGGGGGGGGGGTGGGGGGGGGGGGGGGTGGGGGGGGGGGGGGGTGGGGGGGGGGGGGGGTGGGGGGGGGGGGGGGTGGGGGGGGGGGGGGGTGGGGGGGGGGGGGGGTGGGGGGGGGGGGGGGTGGGGGGGGGGGGGGGTGGGGGGGGGGGGGGGTGGGGGGGGGGGGGGGTGGGGGGGGGGGGGGGTGGGGGGGGGGGGGGGTGGGGGGGGGGGGGGGTGGGGGGGGGGGGGGGTGGGGGGGGGGGGGGGTGGGGGGGGGGGGGGGTGGGGGGGGGGGGGGGTGGGGGGGGGGGGGGGTGGGGGGGGGGGGGGGTGGGGGGGGGGGGGGGTGGGGGGGGGGGGGGGTGGGGGGGGGGGGGGGTGGGGGGGGGGGGGGGTGGGGGGGGGGGGGGGTGGGGGGGGGGGGGGGTGGGGGGGGGGGGGGGTGGGGGGGGGGGGGGGTGGGGGGGGGGGGGGGTGGGGGGGGGGGGGGGTGGGGGGGGGGGGGGGTGGGGGGGGGGGGGGGTGGGGGGGGGGGGGGGTGGGGGGGGGGGGGGGTGGGGGGGGGGGGGGGTGGGGGGGGGGGGGGGTGGGGGGGGGGGGGGGTGGGGGGGGGGGGGGGTGGGGGGGGGGGGGGGTGGGGGGGGGGGGGGGTGGGGGGGGGGGGGGGTGGGGGGGGGGGGGGGTGGGGGGGGGGGGGGGTGGGGGGGGGGGGGGGTGGGGGGGGGGGGGGGTGGGGGGGGGGGGGGGTGGGGGGGGGGGGGGGTGGGGGGGGGGGGGGGTGGGGGGGGGGGGGGGTGGGGGGGGGGGGGGGTGGGGGGGGGGGGGGGTGGGGGGGGGGGGGGGTGGGGGGGGGGGGGGGTGGGGGGGGGGGGGGGTGGGGGGGGGGGGGGGTGGGGGGGGGGGGGGGTGGGGGGGGGGGGGGGTGGGGGGGGGGGGGGGTGGGGGGGGGGGGGGGTGGGGGGGGGGGGGGGTGGGGGGGGGGGGGGGTGGGGGGGGGGGGGGGTGGGGGGGGGGGGGGGTGGGGGGGGGGGGGGGTGGGGGGGGGGGGGGGTGGGGGGGGGGGGGGGTGGGGGGGGGGGGGGGTGGGGGGGGGGGGGGGTGGGGGGGGGGGGGGGTGGGGGGGGGGGGGGGTGGGGGGGGGGGGGGGTGGGGGGGGGGGGGGGTGGGGGGGGGGGGGGGTGGGGGGGGGGGGGGGTGGGGGGGGGGGGGGGTGGGGGGGGGGGGGGGTGGGGGGGGGGGGGGGTGGGGGGGGGGGGGGGTGGGGGGGGGGGGGGGTGGGGGGGGGGGGGGGTGGGGGGGGGGGGGGGTGGGGGGGGGGGGGGGTGGGGGGGGGGGGGGGTGGGGGGGGGGGGGGGTGGGGGGGGGGGGGGGTGGGGGGGGGGGGGGGTGGGGGGGGGGGGGGGTGGGGGGGGGGGGGGGTGGGGGGGGGGGGGGGTGGGGGGGGGGGGGGGTGGGGGGGGGGGGGGGTGGGGGGGGGGGGGGGTGGGGGGGGGGGGGGGTGGGGGGGGGGGGGGGTGGGGGGGGGGGGGGGTGGGGGGGGGGGGGGGTGGGGGGGGGGGGGGGTGGGGGGGGGGGGGGGTGGGGGGGGGGGGGGGTGGGGGGGGGGGGGGGTGGGGGGGGGGGGGGGTGGGGGGGGGGGGGGGTGGGGGGGGGGGGGGGTGGGGGGGGGGGGGGGTGGGGGGGGGGGGGGGTGGGGGGGGGGGGGGGTGGGGGGGGGGGGGGGTGGGGGGGGGGGGGGGTGGGGGGGGGGGGGGGTGGGGGGGGGGGGGGGTGGGGGGGGGGGGGGGTGGGGGGGGGGGGGGGTGGGGGGGGGGGGGGGTGGGGGGGGGGGGGGGTGGGGGGGGGGGGGGGTGGGGGGGGGGGGGGGTGGGGGGGGGGGGGGGTGGGGGGGGGGGGGGGTGGGGGGGGGGGGGGGTGGGGGGGGGGGGGGGTGGGGGGGGGGGGGGGTGGGGGGGGGGGGGGGTGGGGGGGGGGGGGGGTGGGGGGGGGGGGGGGTGGGGGGGGGGGGGGGTGGGGGGGGGGGGGGGTGGGGGGGGGGGGGGGTGGGGGGGGGGGGGGGTGGGGGGGGGGGGGGGTGGGGGGGGGGGGGGGTGGGGGGGGGGGGGGGTGGGGGGGGGGGGGGGTGGGGGGGGGGGGGGGTGGGGGGGGGGGGGGGTGGGGGGGGGGGGGGGTGGGGGGGGGGGGGGGTGGGGGGGGGGGGGGGTGGGGGGGGGGGGGGGTGGGGGGGGGGGGGGGTGGGGGGGGGGGGGGGTGGGGGGGGGGGGGGGTGGGGGGGGGGGGGGGTGGGGGGGGGGGGGGGTGGGGGGGGGGGGGGGTGGGGGGGGGGGGGGGTGGGGGGGGGGGGGGGTGGGGGGGGGGGGGGGTGGGGGGGGGGGGGGGTGGGGGGGGGGGGGGGTGGGGGGGGGGGGGGGTGGGGGGGGGGGGGGGTGGGGGGGGGGGGGGGTGGGGGGGGGGGGGGGTGGGGGGGGGGGGGGGTGGGGGGGGGGGGGGGTGGGGGGGGGGGGGGGTGGGGGGGGGGGGGGGTGGGGGGGGGGGGGGGTGGGGGGGGGGGGGGGTGGGGGGGGGGGGGGGTGGGGGGGGGGGGGGGTGGGGGGGGGGGGGGGTGGGGGGGGGGGGGGGTGGGGGGGGGGGGGGGTGGGGGGGGGGGGGGGTGGGGGGGGGGGGGGGTGGGGGGGGGGGGGGGTGGGGGGGGGGGGGGGTGGGGGGGGGGGGGGGTGGGGGGGGGGGGGGGTGGGGGGGGGGGGGGGTGGGGGGGGGGGGGGGTGGGGGGGGGGGGGGGTGGGGGGGGGGGGGGGTGGGGGGGGGGGGGGGTGGGGGGGGGGGGGGGTGGGGGGGGGGGGGGGTGGGGGGGGGGGGGGGTGGGGGGGGGGGGGGGTGGGGGGGGGGGGGGGTGGGGGGGGGGGGGGGTGGGGGGGGGGGGGGGTGGGGGGGGGGGGGGGTGGGGGGGGGGGGGGGTGGGGGGGGGGGGGGGTGGGGGGGGGGGGGGGTGGGGGGGGGGGGGGGTGGGGGGGGGGGGGGGTGGGGGGGGGGGGGGGTGGGGGGGGGGGGGGGTGGGGGGGGGGGGGGGTGGGGGGGGGGGGGGGTGGGGGGGGGGGGGGGTGGGGGGGGGGGGGGGTGGGGGGGGGGGGGGGTGGGGGGGGGGGGGGGTGGGGGGGGGGGGGGGTGGGGGGGGGGGGGGGTGGGGGGGGGGGGGGGTGGGGGGGGGGGGGGGTGGGGGGGGGGGGGGGTGGGGGGGGGGGGGGGTGGGGGGGGGGGGGGGTGGGGGGGGGGGGGGGTGGGGGGGGGGGGGGGTGGGGGGGGGGGGGGGTGGGGGGGGGGGGGGGTGGGGGGGGGGGGGGGTGGGGGGGGGGGGGGGTGGGGGGGGGGGGGGGTGGGGGGGGGGGGGGGTGGGGGGGGGGGGGGGTGGGGGGGGGGGGGGGTGGGGGGGGGGGGGGGTGGGGGGGGGGGGGGGTGGGGGGGGGGGGGGGTGGGGGGGGGGGGGGGTGGGGGGGGGGGGGGGTGGGGGGGGGGGGGGGTGGGGGGGGGGGGGGGTGGGGGGGGGGGGGGGTGGGGGGGGGGGGGGGTGGGGGGGGGGGGGGGTGGGGGGGGGGGGGGGTGGGGGGGGGGGGGGGTGGGGGGGGGGGGGGGTGGGGGGGGGGGGGGGTGGGGGGGGGGGGGGGTGGGGGGGGGGGGGGGTGGGGGGGGGGGGGGGTGGGGGGGGGGGGGGGTGGGGGGGGGGGGGGGTGGGGGGGGGGGGGGGTGGGGGGGGGGGGGGGTGGGGGGGGGGGGGGGTGGGGGGGGGGGGGGGTGGGGGGGGGGGGGGGTGGGGGGGGGGGGGGGTGGGGGGGGGGGGGGGTGGGGGGGGGGGGGGGTGGGGGGGGGGGGGGGTGGGGGGGGGGGGGGGTGGGGGGGGGGGGGGGTGGGGGGGGGGGGGGGTGGGGGGGGGGGGGGGTGGGGGGGGGGGGGGGTGGGGGGGGGGGGGGGTGGGGGGGGGGGGGGGTGGGGGGGGGGGGGGGTGGGGGGGGGGGGGGGTGGGGGGGGGGGGGGGTGGGGGGGGGGGGGGGTGGGGGGGGGGGGGGGTGGGGGGGGGGGGGGGTGGGGGGGGGGGGGGGTGGGGGGGGGGGGGGGTGGGGGGGGGGGGGGGTGGGGGGGGGGGGGGGTGGGGGGGGGGGGGGGTGGGGGGGGGGGGGGGTGGGGGGGGGGGGGGGTGGGGGGGGGGGGGGGTGGGGGGGGGGGGGGGTGGGGGGGGGGGGGGGTGGGGGGGGGGGGGGGTGGGGGGGGGGGGGGGTGGGGGGGGGGGGGGGTGGGGGGGGGGGGGGGTGGGGGGGGGGGGGGGTGGGGGGGGGGGGGGGTGGGGGGGGGGGGGGGTGGGGGGGGGGGGGGGTGGGGGGGGGGGGGGGTGGGGGGGGGGGGGGGTGGGGGGGGGGGGGGGTGGGGGGGGGGGGGGGTGGGGGGGGGGGGGGGTGGGGGGGGGGGGGGGTGGGGGGGGGGGGGGGTGGGGGGGGGGGGGGGTGGGGGGGGGGGGGGGTGGGGGGGGGGGGGGGTGGGGGGGGGGGGGGGTGGGGGGGGGGGGGGGTGGGGGGGGGGGGGGGTGGGGGGGGGGGGGGGTGGGGGGGGGGGGGGGTGGGGGGGGGGGGGGGTGGGGGGGGGGGGGGGTGGGGGGGGGGGGGGGTGGGGGGGGGGGGGGGTGGGGGGGGGGGGGGGTGGGGGGGGGGGGGGGTGGGGGGGGGGGGGGGTGGGGGGGGGGGGGGGTGGGGGGGGGGGGGGGTGGGGGGGGGGGGGGGTGGGGGGGGGGGGGGGTGGGGGGGGGGGGGGGTGGGGGGGGGGGGGGGTGGGGGGGGGGGGGGGTGGGGGGGGGGGGGGGTGGGGGGGGGGGGGGGTGGGGGGGGGGGGGGGTGGGGGGGGGGGGGGGTGGGGGGGGGGGGGGGTGGGGGGGGGGGGGGGTGGGGGGGGGGGGGGGTGGGGGGGGGGGGGGGTGGGGGGGGGGGGGGGTGGGGGGGGGGGGGGGTGGGGGGGGGGGGGGGTGGGGGGGGGGGGGGGTGGGGGGGGGGGGGGGTGGGGGGGGGGGGGGGTGGGGGGGGGGGGGGGTGGGGGGGGGGGGGGGTGGGGGGGGGGGGGGGTGGGGGGGGGGGGGGGTGGGGGGGGGGGGGGGTGGGGGGGGGGGGGGGTGGGGGGGGGGGGGGGTGGGGGGGGGGGGGGGTGGGGGGGGGGGGGGGTGGGGGGGGGGGGGGGTGGGGGGGGGGGGGGGTGGGGGGGGGGGGGGGTGGGGGGGGGGGGGGGTGGGGGGGGGGGGGGGTGGGGGGGGGGGGGGGTGGGGGGGGGGGGGGGTGGGGGGGGGGGGGGGTGGGGGGGGGGGGGGGTGGGGGGGGGGGGGGGTGGGGGGGGGGGGGGGTGGGGGGGGGGGGGGGTGGGGGGGGGGGGGGGTGGGGGGGGGGGGGGGTGGGGGGGGGGGGGGGTGGGGGGGGGGGGGGGTGGGGGGGGGGGGGGGTGGGGGGGGGGGGGGGTGGGGGGGGGGGGGGGTGGGGGGGGGGGGGGGTGGGGGGGGGGGGGGGTGGGGGGGGGGGGGGGTGGGGGGGGGGGGGGGTGGGGGGGGGGGGGGGTGGGGGGGGGGGGGGGTGGGGGGGGGGGGGGGTGGGGGGGGGGGGGGGTGGGGGGGGGGGGGGGTGGGGGGGGGGGGGGGTGGGGGGGGGGGGGGGTGGGGGGGGGGGGGGGTGGGGGGGGGGGGGGGTGGGGGGGGGGGGGGGTGGGGGGGGGGGGGGGTGGGGGGGGGGGGGGGTGGGGGGGGGGGGGGGTGGGGGGGGGGGGGGGTGGGGGGGGGGGGGGGTGGGGGGGGGGGGGGGTGGGGGGGGGGGGGGGTGGGGGGGGGGGGGGGTGGGGGGGGGGGGGGGTGGGGGGGGGGGGGGGTGGGGGGGGGGGGGGGTGGGGGGGGGGGGGGGTGGGGGGGGGGGGGGGTGGGGGGGGGGGGGGGTGGGGGGGGGGGGGGGTGGGGGGGGGGGGGGGTGGGGGGGGGGGGGGGTGGGGGGGGGGGGGGGTGGGGGGGGGGGGGGGTGGGGGGGGGGGGGGGTGGGGGGGGGGGGGGGTGGGGGGGGGGGGGGGTGGGGGGGGGGGGGGGTGGGGGGGGGGGGGGGTGGGGGGGGGGGGGGGTGGGGGGGGGGGGGGGTGGGGGGGGGGGGGGGTGGGGGGGGGGGGGGGTGGGGGGGGGGGGGGGTGGGGGGGGGGGGGGGTGGGGGGGGGGGGGGGTGGGGGGGGGGGGGGGTGGGGGGGGGGGGGGGTGGGGGGGGGGGGGGGTGGGGGGGGGGGGGGGTGGGGGGGGGGGGGGGTGGGGGGGGGGGGGGGTGGGGGGGGGGGGGGGTGGGGGGGGGGGGGGGTGGGGGGGGGGGGGGGTGGGGGGGGGGGGGGGTGGGGGGGGGGGGGGGTGGGGGGGGGGGGGGGTGGGGGGGGGGGGGGGTGGGGGGGGGGGGGGGTGGGGGGGGGGGGGGGTGGGGGGGGGGGGGGGTGGGGGGGGGGGGGGGTGGGGGGGGGGGGGGGTGGGGGGGGGGGGGGGTGGGGGGGGGGGGGGGTGGGGGGGGGGGGGGGTGGGGGGGGGGGGGGGTGGGGGGGGGGGGGGGTGGGGGGGGGGGGGGGTGGGGGGGGGGGGGGGTGGGGGGGGGGGGGGGTGGGGGGGGGGGGGGGTGGGGGGGGGGGGGGGTGGGGGGGGGGGGGGGTGGGGGGGGGGGGGGGTGGGGGGGGGGGGGGGTGGGGGGGGGGGGGGGTGGGGGGGGGGGGGGGTGGGGGGGGGGGGGGGTGGGGGGGGGGGGGGGTGGGGGGGGGGGGGGGTGGGGGGGGGGGGGGGTGGGGGGGGGGGGGGGTGGGGGGGGGGGGGGGTGGGGGGGGGGGGGGGTGGGGGGGGGGGGGGGTGGGGGGGGGGGGGGGTGGGGGGGGGGGGGGGTGGGGGGGGGGGGGGGTGGGGGGGGGGGGGGGTGGGGGGGGGGGGGGGTGGGGGGGGGGGGGGGTGGGGGGGGGGGGGGGTGGGGGGGGGGGGGGGTGGGGGGGGGGGGGGGTGGGGGGGGGGGGGGGTGGGGGGGGGGGGGGGTGGGGGGGGGGGGGGGTTGGGGGGGGGGGGGGTTGGGGGGGGGGGGGGTGGGGGGGGGGGGGGGGGGGGGGGGGGGGGGGTGGGGGGGGGGGGGGGTGTGGTGGGGGGGGGGTGGGGGGGGGGGGGGGTGGGGGGGGGGGGGGGGGGGGGGGTTGGTGGGGGGGGGGGGGGGGGGTTGGGGGGGGGGGGGGGTGGTGGGGGGGGGGGGGGGGGGGGGGGGGGGTGGGGGGGGGGGGGGGGGGGGGGGGGGGGGGGGGGGGGGAGGGCTGGGGGTGGGGGAACTGTGGAAACGCCGGCTTCAGGCCGGGCGGGTGGCACGAGGGCTGCACGGCTGCGAAGCAGCTGCGCCCCCTGTGCGAATGGCGGCCTGGGGACGGCGTTTTTGCTGTCCCCAGGCCGCCATTAAACGCCCGTGCAGAAATGGACAGAGACTCAGAGGGCTACTGGGTGTAATGTCTGTAGAATTCTTTGTGTGGTGTAAGAGCTGTATGATTTCTTGAATGTTTGGCCTACTTGAAATTTCAGCATCCTGTATATTTTGCTGTTGTCCCTAAATGCTTACGTCTTCCCAGATTCCTGCTTTTAGTTACTTGTGAACAAATTAAATCACCCCTCTAGTGTTGGTGGGAGGCCTGTTGCACTCCTTTCCATTGTGAAAATGGTTCATTTATTACTAAATTCTTCATGGTCTTCAGCCTAGAGGACTTCAGTCTTCTTCTGAGCAGCTAAGTTCTTCTGCTAAGGTTTCTTCAGAACCTTTAGTAAGGAACTTGGTCAAAAACCTGTAGATAATGTACACTTGACATTTCCAATCTACCCTCCATGTACACATTGATACTCTCAGACCTTCCGAGAGGCTGTCAAGGCACGTGAGGGGGACTTTGACATTGCGGTTGGAAGTCCAGGGTTGTTTCATCATCGTCGTCGTCGTCATCGTTGTTGTTGTTTTGTTGTTGTTGTTGTTGTTGTTATTTTATTGATACAAAAACAGTTATACACAGCAAACAAGATCAATATGCTGGATTTTGTATTACATCACACGTCGGACACTTCCCAAGCATCTAGGACTGTGTGATGTATCGACGAATAACGCGTGCAGAGCTGAGTAGGGTGGCCTTTTGCAGCTGACATATGGTGATTTTGTCAGCGCCGATTGTTTTTAAGTGCCGTCCAAGACCTTTAGGCACTGCACCCAGTGTGCCGATCACCACTGGGACCACCTTTGCTGGTTTGTGCCAGAGTCTTTGTAGTTCAATCCTTAAATCCTCGTATCGTGTAAGTTTTTCCAGTTGCTTCTCATCAATTCTGCTGTCACCAGGAATTGCAACATCAACTATCCACACTTTCTTTTTTTCCACAATCGTGAGGTCAGGAGTATTGTGTTCCAAAACTTTGTCAGTCTGAATTCGGAAGTCCCAGAGTAGTTTCACGTGTTCATTTTCAGTGACCTTTTCAGGTTTGTGATTCCACCAGTTCTTTGTCACATTATTATTATTATTATTATTATTATTATTATTATTATTATTATTATTTCAACTTAATAAACCGCTCTCCCCCATCACACACCTGCCTTTCTCACTGGGACTTAAGGAGGATTATGCAGAGTGAGTCCATACAATTGACAGATGGGCAGTGGCGTAGCACCAAGGTGATGGGGTGTAATGCACCGGGCATGCGCCAATGCGGGGGCAAGGCAGGCATGTGATGGGGTCATTCCAGGGTGGGCGGGGGCATGGTAAGGGCACAGTTCCCCTTCGCTCTGCCCCTGCGGATGGGAGAGCAGTAGTGGCGTAGTGGTTAAGAGCAGGTTGACTCTAATCTGGAGAATCGGGTTTGATTCCCCGCTCTGCCACTTGAGCTGTGGAGGCTTATCTGGGGAACTAGAGTAGCTTGTGCACTCCAACATATATGCCAGCTGGATGACCTTGGGATAGTCACAGTTCTTTGGAGCTCTCACCCACCTCACAGGGTGTTTGTTGTGGGGGTTGGGGGAAGGGAAAGGAGATTGTAAGCCCTTTTGAGTCTCCTTACAGGAGAGAAAGGGGAGGGGAGTTTAAATCAATGAAATAGGATTTAGGTTGTAGAACCATCCAAAAGTCTAACAAACACGTAAAGCAAAGCATACGTTAGCATGACAAATTAAACGGTGCAAATTTCCATGGTGGGATCCTAGTTTCAGCAGTAGTGTGGACCACAGCCCCTAAACATTTCTCTGAGTAACTTCATGAAGTATTTTATACAGCACTAAATTATGGTCTGCAAATTATGATCCCTCTTGAATTATTCACTTTTGCATAATTTGCGGAAGCTTTCCTGGCCTCCCCAGACAGGCCCTTCCACAAGGTGGGGGCCGTAGTGGAAAAGGCAGTTGTCGCTTTTGCCCATTTGCAAGTTGGCACATATGCTGCTATGTAAAAGGAGGTGTCTGTCAGACCAGCTGGGTGACTCTTGGGCTAGTCACAGCTCTTTGGAGCTCTCTCAGTCTCACCCACCTCACAGGGTGTTTGTTGGGGCGGGGGGGGGGGCAAAGGAGATTGTAAGCCCCTTTGAGTCTCCTTACAGGAGAGACGGGAGGGGGGGTATAAATCCAAACTCCTCCTCCTCCTCCTCCTCAGGTTGTAGAACCATCCAAAAGTCTAACAAACAAGTGAAGCAAAGCATACGTGTTAGCATGACATTTACAGGTTGGCACATACGTTGCTATGTAAAAGGAGGTGTCTGTCAGACCACGGATTTCAGAGTCTAAAATTACCTTCCTTCAACATTGCCGCTAGTTTACAGGAATCAGGCTGATCGATTTGACTCAGTGGATAGAACGATGCTTTGGATCAAACTGTAAATTCCTTACTGGGACAGTTTTTCTCATGGGGCTTTAAGCAGAAGATAGGACAGAACTCCCTTACGGGCTTCCTTGCTGCATTGTTAGCATGCCTTGGGCCTAATAAGAGAAGGATATAAATGTTTACAGGAACCTTGACCAACGCCAGGAGGATGAGGTTAATTAGACGTAACGTTGTGACATTTCAGTGTGACTTCACGACAGATTTTGGCCCTGTAACAGGAGTACTGGCTTTGGTAGGGGATCTTTAGCTCAGGGCATCAAATATTAAAACCGTCACAAAATCATATGCATTAAAACTTGCAGCAGTAACAGTATTCACTGATGCTGTAATTTCATTCACCACCCGGGCGACAAACTGAGGAACGAGGAAGCCTAAAGGAAGACAGATGATTGGAGCACCTTCCTTATGAGGAGAGGCTGCAGCGTTTGGGACTCTTTAGTTTGGAGAGGAGATGTCTGAGGGAGGATATGATTGAAGTCTATAGAATTATGCATGGGGTAGAAAATGTCAACAGAGATAATTTTTATCTCTCTTTCTCACAATACTAATACCAGGGGGCATCCATTGAAAATGCTGGGGGGAAGAGTTAGGACTAATAAAAGGAAACATTTTTTTAATGCAACGTGTGATTGGTGTTTGGAATATGCTGCCACAGGAGGTGGTGATGGCCACTAACCTAAACTTTAAAAGGGACTTGTACAGATTTATGGAGGAGAAGTCGATCTCCTGATGATAAGCTGAAATTTTGGTGCCGATATGTCTACAAATGCACCCCCTGCAGGCACCAATGTCCTGGTGCAAAAAAAAATTGGTCGTGGTGGAGTGGCCGCCCATGGGGAGGGGGGGGCATCCAACTCAGGTTTTGCCCAGGGCTACAGTTTGCGTTGTTATGTCCCTGCAAGCAGGTTGTTCCTCCAGGGGCCAACTACCCCCTCTAGGAAGCCCATAAGCAAGATGAATGCAGCAGTTTCCTCCCTCCAGACCTCCTGCTGCCTCTGCAACTGGGGGAGGTAGATCTCCGTGGATTTACAGTGCCAGTAGGTATGCCGATTGCTGCGGCAAATGCCGTTCTTATGTGTTCACAATGGTCAGACATCAATAAGTATACAGAAATTCAAAGCTGGTTCATCTTTATGTGTGAAAGCATTATTAAATGGGCAATGCTATGGATACTCAGTTCCGTGGTGGCACGTGCCTTTGGAGAACGTTTTTGAAATTTATTATTGAAGGCTTTCACGGCCGGAATCACTGGGGTGTTGCGGGGTTTTGGGGCTGTATGGCTGTGTTCCAGTAGCATTTTCTCCTGACGTTTAAACTGCATCTGTGGCTGGCATCTTCAGAGGACCTGAAGGTAGTAAAGCAAGTGGAGTATATATACCTGTGGAATGTCCAGAGTGGGAGAAGGAACCTGCAGGCTGTGACAATATCTTCTAGATAGAAAAATATATAACCACATACTATATAATTACAAACTAATCCTCATTTCATTATGAAGAACCTCTGGATTGTAATGTAGCCTAAATAGAAAACTATCTTTAGATAGATTTTTTCCCTTAAAAGCATTTTATTTTTTAAAAATCTAATTTAAAAAACCCACCTGACGTCTCACACGGCAAAGTGTGTATGTGTTTCACTTCCACTCGTATTACATACCAGTATTACCGTTTTCACTGCTCATCTCTGGCCATCTCTGCGAACATTCTAAGGGCATACCAAGCCCTCAGGCCACAGACATGCTGCACGAACATTCTAAGGGTGACAGTTAAACACAGCCAGCTTCATGGCCTGGTGCGGCAGGAAAAATACGTTTTACCTGGCTCAGGTATAGACTTTCGGCGATTTGAAGGTCCGATTACCTGCTCGTAACAGGGAGGGACGTCATGTGAAAATTTGGGGGCGATCCGTCCAGCCGTTTCAGCGTTAGGGCATGACTAACAAAGTCACTGTTAGCTTTATATATATATATATATAGATTTATCATGGCCCAGTGACCCAAACCAATAAAAATAATTATGTACCAATTGAAAAATAAAGTACCAATTGAATAGCAGAACAACAAGTGAAATATTATAAATTTGCACAAGTGTCAAAGTGTGAAAACAAAACAATGTATAGTAGAAATCATCATCCAAGATCGTCTGGTTTTTCAATCTAAATGCCTCCACCAAAAATTTTGCTGCCTTCAAAGAAATTCTGCTGTTTTTATCTTCTAACACAGACCTACATTAGAGAATGCCCTGCTGGCCACATCTGGCCCTCACATGGATATTCCTCGACTGGCCTCCTCAAATATGCTGAGTTTAGAGGCATCTTTGAAAGCCCCGCAGAAGCCGGTTGCCTTGGCTGCCGGCTTCTGCGGGGCTTTCAAAAGAACCTCGCCCCCCTGCCTTTTGGTCCGGCCCTCCACAATATTTTCTATTTCTTATGTGGCCCCATGGAAAAAATAATTGCCCACCCCTGTTCTAACACAATGGTTCCCAACCTGGGGTACACACCCACAGGGGAACAAGCTGGAGCATTTGGGGGTACAGGAAAAATACATAATGAGTTTACTAATATGGGGGTACAGTTTTAGGGAGATGGGTTACCTAGGGGTATGAGAGTGAAAAATAAATTGGGAATCGCTGTCCCAACAGAGTGAACACAGGACTGAGCTGAGCTTCCCCTTGGGTTTGACAACAGGGGGCAAATCCTTAATTGGCACTCGGGATGGTACAACTTACAGTCCAAAAGAATGTGTAGACAGTTTCGGTGTCCTGAGAGTTGCAGAGATACACTCAAAACGAGGAAGGACACCTTTGAACATACCTGTCAGGTATTCAAAATTTAGTCTTTAATTTTGTTTTTGTAAAAAGCCTACAATAACCCGGGCCAGACAAGGTCTTTAAATAATTAGTGCAACGACTGGGTGCCGTATAGTTTATATGAAAGAAAGGCAGGGAGTAGTTCATATTCAAAAAGCTATGAAAAGTGTCCGTTGCTCTTTGAAGATTTTTGGCAAGCAATGATCTTTTCCACCTTGCACACTCACCGTTATTTTATCCAATAACACTATATTCTAAATTCACCGATACCAATAATCCAATAATCCAAACTTGGTAAATTTGATACTTTCCAGTGCTTTGCCTCCCATCATTCTTGCTGTAGCTTTTTACTGTCATACAAAATACCAAACATGTTTTTAAAATTGATCAACACTGAAACATAATGAACAAAGCAGAAACAACAAAAATATATTTATCCCCACAATTTCACATATACCTTTTTAAACACTTTTCTGAAAGCATCTGATTGAACAACAGCGACAGTAAATGGTACAGTGCACTTTTTTCTTTACGTGTTTTCGGCATAAATTGGACACATCTTTAAAGCATCATTCCAAATTTTAGAGGTGTCAAATGTTAATACAGTTTTCTCTAATTTCAGGATTTTTGGAGAAATGATCCACATCTGAAAAAATTGATTTCCCAAATCCTCTCTGGAATTTCTGTCCCTATCCACATTTTTGTTTAAATTTTCTGCTTCTAAATAGCCTCATTTTTGATTAAATTTCCCCTTAACTTTCCTTTTTCAGGAAAAATACACAAAACTTTCCAGGAAAATCCTTCAGACCTTACTTATGATTTCATTATCATTTCATATTGGGATATGTTTTGTTGTGTGGCATAAAAATGCATATGCATGTTTTTGTGTTTTATTGCTTATGTTAACTTTACATCACTCGCTGGTTGTTGGTCAGTTCATTTCTTAACCGTCTGCTTTCTGTACTGGTTCCCGGATACAGTTAAATTGAGCTTTTAAGGCAATAATGACATCCTAAAGAACTGGAGAGAAGTACGGTTACAGTTAGAAGTTAGCTTTTTGTTAAGGTGAGGACAACGAAGGTTAACTCATATTTATTTGTACACAATAACACTTTATCATTAGGACAGGGTTTTGCAGTAGCCATAATTAAAACATATGGTAATTAAAGTATAAAACTCTGAAGGATGAAATATTAATCTGGCTACGAATAATGTTTGCCCTGGCTCCTAACTTTGTCAAAACCTGATTTTGTTAGTAGAAAGTGAAGGGAAGGGATATCAGATTGTTCGATGAACTAGCTAGATCACAGGTGTCAAACTTGCGGCCCTCCAGATATTGTGGACTACAGCTCCCATCATCCCCTGCCAGCATGATGCTGGCAGGGGATTATGGGAACTGTAGTCCACAACATCTGGAGGGCCGCAAGTTTGACACCTGCGAGCTAGATGAACTCTAATGTAGGCCCAGCTTATACATTCAGCAGAGACACTTTTTCAGGGATGTTTCACTTCAAGGGGCAGGGGACAGTTTATGTGTTTGCATCCTGTGAACAACACACACACCCCTCAAAACCACCAACCCCTAAATACAGAAAATCAGCTGGCTGGTGCAAAATCTGACCACTGGTACAGAACCCTGACTTGCTAATTTTCTACAGCAGGTAGTTTTGGTCATGCAGTCCAGACAACATCCTCTACCTATGGCCTCGAGAGCTGCAGTGCAGGGGGGGAAATGACCAGTTGATTCAGTTGTATGTATACAATGTCCACTGCTCAGTACCCATATCCTGACCCACACCCTTGAGGAGCCCCCAAATGGACTTCCTTATCTTTAACCTGTCTGTATGGTGCTGCCTTCTCCTGAATCAGTGGGGATGGTGGCTGACATGTTGGGACACATCTAGGTTGGCATTATGGATAAATGCCACAGGTGATGTTGTCTTTATGGCTCCGTTCAAAGTGATACGGTCTTAACCAGAGAGATACAAAACCTTAGAAATTACTATATTTTGAGTATCAATACAGAACAGTGTTTGCAGGTAAAGCTGGTATTGAGCCAAGTGACAGTGACTGGGATCAAAATTGTCAAGGACCAGACCTCTATTGAATCCTTTTCTCCCGTTGTAGCTTCTGCTGAGCTTCTCTACCAGCGGATCAGCCGTAAAACTGTAGCTGCCCTGATAGGCCCCAAGCAGAGGCTTATGTAGGGAAAATGTAGCCCAGGGCAAAATCTGTGTTCCCCCCCAATATGGGCGGCCACCCTCCCCCACCATGACCAAACAGTTTTTTTTGCACCAGGTCTTGAAGTCAGTGTATGAACCTGGAGGAAGGAGGAGGAGGGGTGCATCCAAAACTGAACTGTGAACTTTGGCATTGCTTTACATCCAACATACTTCCAGTTGTTAGATCTTGGAAAATGTATAGTCATTAACCCCTGGTTAATGGAAGACCACAAACTGTACATGAGTCAGCAATGTGATGCGGCAGCTAAAAAGGCCAATGTGATTCTGGGCTGTATTAATAGGAGTATAGTGTCTACATCAAGGGATGTAATTGTACCTCTCTATTCTGCATTGGTTCGACCTCACCTGGAATACTGTTTCTGTATTCAAGAAGGATATTTGTCAGGACTACAAATCCCAGCAATCACCAGCTCCCGCCTTTTTGCGTTAGAATGGGAAACAGAGCTGGGGAGCTACGACAAAATGAAACTACCGTGTTTCCCCGAAAATAAGACAGTGTCTTATATTAATTTTTGCTCCCGAAGATGCGCTATGTCTTATTTTCAGGGGATGTCTTATTTTCCTGTGTTCTGTTCGTCGGGCATGCTTCCAAACAAAAACTTTGCTACATTTTACTTTTGGGGGATGCCTTATATTTTGCACTTCAGCAAAACCTCCACTACGTCTTATTTTTAGGGGATGTCTTATATTCGGGGAAACAGGGTATGTAGCTCCATCAGAACCAATGAGAGACCAGGAACTGGGGGGAGGGGAAAAGCTGATTGGCTGCTGTCTGTTTTTGTAAATAGAATAAATACTGGAACTGAGGACAAGAATCCTCAGTTCCAGCACACTGTAGCTACGGCGACCCAAATCAATAAAGTTCTTCTTTTTAAGTTAACTTTGAGTGGTGTTCAGCCTTTCAATATTGCCAAGCTGGAACGGGTGCAGAGGAGGGCAACCAAAATGGTAAAAGGTCTGGAATCCATGCCCTACAAGGAGAGATTTAGGGAGCTGGGGATGTTTAGTTTGGTGAAGAGAATGTTTTCTGCCCCCACGTGACTAAATGGCCACTGCCTGGGGACATTTGACCCTATATGTCCCCCTGGACCCAAGTGGCACTTTCTGTGCAGGCTGAAGAAATGTTTTTACTCCAGTTAGTCTATTCTAACCAAGGACGTAAGTTGGGGGGGGGGGGTTTCCCCGGGTTCAACCCCCCATTACATGTCTGAAGCTCCGCCCCATTTGTGTTTTTTGTATTTTTAGGTTTTTTTCCAGTTTTTAGCCTGTAGGGGGAGCAGCTTTTAGGCTATCAGCACCAAAATTTCAGGGAGTTTTCGGGGGGACTCTCCTGATGATACAACCCAGATTTGGTGAGGTTTGGTTCAGGGGGTCCAATGCTATGGACTCCCAAAGGGGGTTCCCCCATCCCCCATTGTTTCCAATGGGAGCTAATAGGAGATGGGGGCTACATCTTGGGGGGTCCATGACTTTGGACCCCCTGAACCAAACTTCACCAAACCTGGTTGGTATCATTAGGAGCGTCTTCCTGATGATAGTTTGGTGCTGCTAGCACTAACTTTCTGAAAGTTTGGTTGTGGTAGCTTAACAATTGCACCCCTGACAGCAGCCCCCCCCCCCCCAAATTTCCCCAGATTCTCCTTTTAAATCCACCCCCTTCAGCATGGATTTAAAGGGAGAATCTGAGGTCCCCAGTTTAAACATTGAAAGTGATGCTGTTTCAGGGTGTGGGAATAATCCACCCCAAAACAGCATCACTTTTAATGTTGTTTTAACTGGGGACTCCAGATTCTCCCTTTAAGGTGGATTTAAAATGAGAATCTCGGCTGCCTAGTTTAAACAGCATTGAAAGTGATGCTGTTTGGGGATGGATTCCAGCATCACAGTGGCTGCCCATGGAGGGGAGTCAGATTTTGCACCATGCTCCATTTCCCCTGGATACGCCTCTGCCCGGAGGGGAAGGCAGAAGGTACTGCCAGCTGCTGGCTGGGAGCTCAGCCGGTGGGGAGGGGGCAGAGCGAGGCAGGGGAGTCTGCCATCCCTGGCCTCAGAGAACTGCTTTTATAAGCACAGAGACCAGACCGGAGATGGGGCTTGGGGAGGTGTGCCCCCCCCCCAACCCACCCCATTAAAAAATCTATAGCTACGTCACTGACTCTAACTGATGGTTTATTATTGATCATTATATTATTATTTATACTATCAGGAGCCTCTGAACCAACTGTCATTTTCCTGTCCCAGGTTATTTGTTTGGAATCTGTTGGCTGGAATAGTTTGGGAGAAGTTTAGATAGTCTCTTTAGAATCAGACAGATGCTACAGTCTCTATTTATATCCTAAATTTGACAGAAGTTCTCCAAATTGTCTGTCAAAAGGCCCACAAAAGCACACAAACAAAACAAAAATAAAATGAAGGGATATCTAACAGATATTATTGACCAGTCTGGAAATATTTTTTAAAAATGTATAGATGCTGATGAAATAGCCAGCATTGACTTTATATGTGCTGCTTCTGCAATAGCTGAATTTTTTAAAATTCTTGTGTGCTGGCATGACATTTCCGTGTCATGTCTGAACCTCCCCCCGCCCCCCAGTTTTTGTTAGTGCCTAGCAGTCAATTGTTAGATTCACTGCGGAGCTATCACAGCAACATGATATTGGTTCATTATTAGCCTGACTGGTGTTAGTACAATTCTGAATTTCCATTGAAAGCAGCTTTTCATTTGTTTCTTCAGACTAGCTTTGTGTATCTGAAAAACTACCGTAGCTGCAGAGCTGTGTACGGTAATGATGCTGCTACTTTGAAATACAAAATGATCGTTGCCAGTTTATGGAGTTGCTTGTGCCCATGTTGGGAATGCCGACGTGAAATGTAGTTCAACTGAGCTTTAAGCATCGTTGACTACTGAAGACCAGTGGTTGCTTACAGAGTAGTTGCAGGTCTGAACTTCAAAGCGAAGTAAATGAATCCCTTCTGCAAATTACTTTCTTAAACTCTGTTTGGTCATGGTTGAAAAAACTCCCAGGACTTTGGTCTACCTTTTGGGTAGGCAGTTTGGTAGGATTCGGTGTTTGAAACAGGTTAGGGCTGAACTGTGTATGATCCTCTTTTGCCTTCTACGATGAATGCATATTAATAGTTTGTTCTTGACACTTAATAATCCCACTGGTGTTTGCACATCTCCCGCACTTGCCTGAGCCTGAAAGAGGCTAATTTAGCAATGGAATGCGCGCTCTAGCCAGCCTGGGTATTGTAGTCAGATTACTAACGCAGGAACTACAACACAGCATCACATATGAAGCAGTCTGAGGATGAACGACTCAGGCACTGCTGTCCCGGAAGGCTGGTGTGCAGCGCAGGCTGGGACGCTTCCTGGTTTGGGGAGCTCTTTGGCAGTGAGGCGTGTGGAAAAGTTCGGCAACATCTTGGTGGGCAGGAAGATACACAAAGATCCTGCTGCTTGGTGTAGGATTTCCGATACTGGATCTTCAGTGACTTACTAGACACAAGTGTTTGTATTTTAGCTGGAGGTGCTTTAAAAATATGGCTGGCAAGTGTGGGTAATGCTGCTGGTGGTGGGGAAGCCATTATAGATTTTTTTCCTGGTGTTTGGTGTGAAAACAAAGGCCATGGTCTTCCCCTGTCCCAAGCACACAGCCATGTGTATGTGGAACGCGTGCAGGGCCCAAGGGAATGGCCCCCCTACCCTTTACTGGCCATTCCTGCTCACCTCTCTGGGTCTCCCCCTCTTGCCACAGCCTTCAAGACATTCCAGGCTCCTATTCTGCTCATCTTTATAAGCATCATCTGGAGGATCAAGTCCCTTCTTCCCTGTTGGTATTAGTGATGCCTTTTATTACTGAGAACAGGTATAGTATCGTAGCAGAGTGGGTACACCAGGAACCCCAGTCCAAAGGAACACAGGGAATATTCCCAGGAGTGAAATAGACCCTTTGGCCCCATGCCCCCCATCTCCCCCTTCCTGATCAGATTATTAGGGGCTTGTTTAGGAAACATGGCTTCATGTCTGGCTCCTAGCAATTTTTTTCAGGTTTTGAGTGATTTAAAATATATTTTAAATCACTCAAAATCTGAAAAAAAAATATATACAACACACACACAATATATATATGTATTGTATATGTATAGAGACATATATATGTCTATATATGTATAGAAATTACCTGAATTATCTGAACGCTCTCCAACACCCAGTTTTGAAATAATAGCAAAAATTAATCATATACATATATATATACATACACACAAATATATATATACACACACACACATATATACACACACACACATACACACACACACACACACACACATACATACATATATATATATATATGCACACACACACATATATATACACACAAATATATATATGTATACACACACACAAATATCTCTCTCTCTCTCTCTCTCTCTCTCTCTCTCTCTCTGTGTATATGTATATGTATGTATATGTATATATGTGTATATATGTGTATATATATGTGTGTGTGTGTGTGTGTATGCGTGTATGTGTATATATATATATGTATATGATTAATTTTTGCTATTATTTCAAAACTGGGTGTTGGAGAGCGTTCAGATAATTCAGGTAATTTCTAAATTTTCTGTTGCCATTTATAAGAGTCCCACCCACAATGACCCCGCTGGATCGAGGCCCCTGAGTCTGACTAATCTTGTCCACAGGCGTGGTTTAGCGTTTGTTGCTCAAATGACAGCGTGGTTGTAAGGTATCCTGCCTTGGCTGTTTCTCTCCTGAGTGGAAGCCGCAAATGATTTTTTAAAAATTCTGTGCAGAGAATTTCCAGAGAAGGCAATGGTGGAAAGGTATTCCTTTGAACTTGCCAGCCTCCTCGTCCAACTCGAGTTCTTGCCTGCCTCACGTCTTCTATATCACCTTGGTTTTATTGGGCATCGATTCCAATTCTGTCGGTTCCGAGATACAGTTGATAATTTGCCTTGATGAAGCTTCACAGAAAACAGGAGGTGTTGAAGACAGACCAGCGTCTCTGCTCAGCCAGGTCATAGCGGATGCAAATGCTTCCGCCCGGAACTCCTTGGGTCCTCTTTTTCTTTCCTAGCTAGTGTTTTGCACTTCCCTGGTGTTGTGCCCAAAAGTACTGAAGATCTTAAAAAATGAAATTGAGGAGCGAAGCCTACCTGTGACGAGGCAGGAGACAGCCCCCCATCTGTTGTCATAAGAAGAAGAACTGGTTTTTATATCCTGCTTTTCTTGACCTTTAAGGAGTCTCAAAGCGGTTTACAAACTCCTTTCCCTTCCTTTCCCCACAGCAGACGGATATCCTGCAAGGCAGGTGGGACTGAGAGAGTTCTGAGAGAACTGTGACTGGCCCCAGGTCACCCAGCAGGCTTCACGTGGAGGAGTGGGGAAATGAACCCAGTTCTCCAGATCAGAGTCTGGAGGAGCGGGAACTCAAACCTGGTTCTCCAGGGCCCCTTCCGCACACGCAAAATAATGCGTTTTCAAACCACTTTCACAACTGCTTGCAAGTGGATTTTGCCATTCCGCACAGCTTCAAAGAGCACTGAAAGCAGTTTGAAAGTGCATTATTCTGCATGTGCGGAATGAGCCCAGATGATAGTAACAGTATACTATTATAATCCCCCCATATTTTGACTGACTTCAGGGTGAGTGTAGTAGGGAATGAGGTTTTGGTTCTCAAAAAAGCTGTGGCCCTCGACAAGAATGTCTTGTGCTGGAAGCTGTATGACCACATTCTCCTGTGCTGCAGATGTTAACTTTTCTGAGGCTAGATTAAAATATATATACATATTTTTGTGGTAGTGGAAGCTATTTTGAGCTAATTTTGGCATTCTGCTGTTGTATGTAATCTTTATCACGTCAGTAGGAAAATGGGAATCTGGCATTTCTTCCTAAAGTTAGGGAAGGCAGAGTTTCTAGTCGGTTGCTGGTCATGTTTCAGTTCTACTTTGGCAATTTGTTTGACTTTAGTGTACTATGCATCTACCTTTAAGCTCTAAGAACAAAGCAAGCTCTGAAGGGCCCGCTTTTCATAAAATGGTTCTACTCTGATTTTAACTACCTTATAATGAAGGCATTCAAAACTTATGCTGGCATTGAATTCTGCAAGCCAAGTATGTGAGGAAAACTCCTGTCAAATATTTTCCTCTTTGAAATGAGTGAAGTTCTTTTCAGGAGACCCTTTTCCTTGCTCAAAATGCATTGCACACAAATCTAAGAACATTTTTCAAATTTTCCAAAGGACATTTTTGGGATCACTGGAAAAAAAATACATCCAGTTATGTTTTTTTTTTTCTTTTGGACTGAATGACACATTTTAAGAAACAGTTTTGGGAGATTTTGGGGACCACAGTCATTTGTTTTCCTTGTGAAATGCCATTTAAGATGAGATTTTATTCACTCAAAACAAATAGCATGAAAAATTAAGGCCTCCCAATTTTTTCCTTTAAAAAAATCAAGAAATTTGAGGGAGCACTAAAATGCCTTTGAATATATATTTCTTTTGGAAGGAGTGATAGATGCTGAGAGCATAGTAGGTTGTAGCAGTTTGCAGCTCTCTCTTTAATATTTGGCGTACTTACCATTTTGCTTGTAGCAAACAAAGGCAAAATACAAACTTTTAAATGCTATGAATATGCCAATTAATACAATTCATGCTAATTAAATTGAAATGATTCCTTTTGTGTAAAGGCAACAAAATAAGTTTAGGCTTGTTAAGAAAATACGCACTAAATATATTTCAGTTTCCCCCCAAATTTCCACGTTTTTCTGAAAAGAGAAAGAGAAAGAAGAAACATTTTTTACCCTAGGCACCATCATTTTCAGATATTTCCTAAGGAGTAATCTGGTGTTGTGTCTCCTGCCCGTGCTGGACGTAGTTATTTAGTTTTGGGTTTTCTTCTACAATCTCTTCTAACTCTTGCACCATTTTAAAAGCACAAGTCCGGCTGTCATTGGTGCGTGGGCCCCCTCCATTTTAAATCATTTTTTGCCCCTATTTCTTTTGCTGTAAGATCTCTTTTTGAAAACAGTTTTGAAAAAACAAATAATCCATGCTACCACTTCTTGTCCTACAGCAGAAGTGAAAAGCCTGCCTGTTTCCCCACTTCCCAAATGCAGCTGTTTCTTCAGCATCTTTCCTAGTCTTGGAATGGGCGTGGCATCTTGCATGAATGGGTGCAATTGCTCCAGGTCATTGTTTATAAAGGAAATAAAGAAGTCAGCACCCTCCACATTTTGTGCATTGAACAGGAAGCTCATGTGTTTGAGAACAATCTAAAGGTGGACATTCATATTATTTTTCTGTGAAATGGAGTGTGTAGGGAAGTGTCCAGAAATTCCAGACATGTCTTTGTAATTCTTTTAAAAAGTCAAATGTGTCAGGCTTGTGTTTGACTTGCCTTCCAGATCTTTAAGGTCCAATACTAAGAGACTGTTATTGGCAGTCATTTGCCACACACTGCTTGTTTGTGGCTTTCAAGGGAACTGTGGCATTTTTGTTTATAGTATATCATTCCAGAGAGACACTGTACTCCAGTGGTTCTGCTCCTACTTGAAAGGCAGGTTCCTGAAAAGGTTGCCAGGGAAGGATGCCTTTTCTTCTTCTCCACGGTGTGCATGCTGTGAAGGTCCGTGAAGTCTTGTACCTTTCCCCTGTGCAGTCTGACAGCTGCTTGAAAACTGCCAGGAGGATAATCAGGAAGTTGGGAGTGAGGAGCTAGCCATATGCAGGCAATGCCCAGTTTCACATGGCAGGCAGTAGACACGCTGGGCTGATCCCAGAGTAATGTAAAGGTTTGGTTACTGTCTTGCAGACATACCTGGGACTCCCTCAGAAAAGTGCCAGGAATCTCCAGCTGGCCTGAAAACCATAGTGAAGCTATTATCCAGGGATTTTCAATAAATGGTGCACATATTAGAGATATGCACACTGTTACCACTGGGTATATTTCTGGACATAACTGAAGTACTGGTTTTAAACCATCAAGCCCTAAACTCTTCGGGACCTTGGTATCTGGGCGAGGCCGTCTTGCATGTAAATCTGCCTGTACACTTAGACCAGTGATGGCGAACCTTTTCAAGACCGAGTGCCCAAATTGCAACCAAAAACCCACTTATTTATTGCAAAATGCCAACCCGGCAATTTAACCTGAATATTGAGGTTTTAGTTCAGAAAAAACAGTTGGTTCCGAGTCACGCGTTCTGAATAACTTAGTGAAGCAAACGTGCAACGCTTCAAATGAGTGAATCACGATCCTAGGAGGGTTTACTCAGAAGCAAGCCCCATTGCCAGCAACCAAGCTTACTCCCAGGTAAAGGATCATGCCCAGGCCAGCCTAGATATGTGTGTGTGTGGTGTGTGTGTGAATTTCTACCCCCTCCCACTTGATGAACTCTGTGCGCAAGTCCCACAGAGAGGGCTCTGAGTGCCACCTCTGGCACCCGTGCCATAGGTTCGCCACCACTGACTTAGACTGTCATCTAAGTGGGAATTTGGATTCTGGCAACTGGTGTCAGGCCTTTTCGATTGTGTTGCACTTGTCATGCAAAATATTTTCTCCACAGGAAACCACCCCCCACCCCAACAGTTTTGGGACACTGAAATATATGTAGTACTTCTTTCCTATCAGCGCTGAGGATGTAAAATTTCCAGAAATGTTTAAGTCAAAGAAGAAAAAAAATATCGGAGGAAAAAGTAGAAATTTGAGGGGAAATTGAAAAATATGCGCTATAGTACCATCTAAAACAGGGAGTTGGTGTTACACTCGGGTTGGCTTAAATGCTACTTGTGACAATCTAAGGGACAGTTACACCAGCTCTGGGGCACTTATGCCAGTTCATTCAACAACGGAAAAGCAGTGAGAGTCTTGCATATGCCCCACCTGAAGGTTAGGTATCCTTCCAAGTAGAGAAAGGCATCTTGGATTTATGTGTAGAGCCTGCCCACATCGTTTCTGAAAGCATCTAGCTCATTCTAAAAGGGGAAATGTTTCATAGGAATTTTTTGTACTTCCCCAGATTTTTAATTTTTCTATCAGAAAACTGAAAAAGGCCTCAGGAAATAAAAATGCCCCCCTCCCTTTTTCAATTTTTTTTTTTGGTCTGGGCCTTCACATCTTTAATGGGCAGGATTCCTGAACTTAATTTAGCATGTTTTTGGAATTTAAAAGTACAGATGCCTCCATTTTGTTCAACACAGATGTGTAAATATTCTCAACAAAAGCAAGCTGCAAACTGCAACACGCTGTGCTACCTCAGTGCATGTATTATTTTTTTGCCATCTCCGAGGAAAGAAAAAATAAAAATTGAAAACAGGAAACCCATTTTGTAATAAACAAAAGAAAGTATATTATTTGAACAGAAACAGTCTGATAAATTCACAATAGGACTAGCAGCATATTTGGATATCATTAAACTTTGGAACGCTGAAAAACCTACCGGTAGTAGGTCGCTCTAAAATGTCAAGGGTTTTTGGTGCTTTTAAAAATATTTTAATTGTTTACTATTTGGGGGCGCAGGAGAAAGCGTCATATGAATTCCTTCAATAAAAATATAAATACATAAATACATAAAACATAAATAAATAAGATCAACAACTCTGTATACATTTCCTGTGCTACAGACAAAGGGTTCCCTGTTATTTCCCACAACTTACCAGTCAATATTGAGTAGTGGACATCTCAGCAAATACATAATATTCATCTCTCCAGCAGCCTGGATATCCCAGACTGGACCAAGTTCATGTGAGCTTGGAAGCAAGATAGTATTTGATTGGGAGAACACCAGGAGAGACCCGTGTTGCTACATAGAGGCAGGTAACAGCAACCACCTCTGCTCATCTCTTGCCTTGACCTGGATGGGCAAGGCTAGTCAGATGTGATCAGATCTTGGAAGTTAAACATTGTCAGAGCCAGATAGAAATTTGATGGGAGACTCCACAGAGGTCCTTGGTCACAAGCAGGGGCCAGTGGTGGCAAACCAGGTCTGAATGTCCCTTGCCTTGAAAACCCTGTTGTTGTTGTTGGTGGTGTTGTTATCATCATCATCATCATCATCTCTCCACTACTCACGTTTAATACACATATGGATTGGTCTCTGTTAAAAGTGTGTGTGTGTGTGCACACTTGGAAGGGTCAGTTCCTCAGCACAATACACTATTGCTACCTGTCCGGAGTTCTTCATATGGGGCTCAACAAAACTATAGCTTTTCTTCCTCTCGTTCCCTGTGTGGAAGAAAATTTGTCTTCGTTTGACTTCAGGCATGTTAAGTCAGCTGAAGTGTCTATTATTATTATTATTATTAATATTATTATTATTATTATTATTATTATTTATTATTATTATACAGTTATACACAGCAAACAAGATCAATATGCTGGATTCTGTATTACATCACACGTCGGACACTTCCCAAGCATCTAGGACTGTGTGATGTATCGACGAATAATGCGTGCAGAGCCGAGTAGGGTGGCCTTTTGCAGCTGACATATGGTGATTTTGTCAGCGCCAATTGTTTTTAAGTGCTGTTCAAGATCTTTAGGCACTGCACCCAGTGTGCCGATCACCATTGGGACCACCTTTACTGGTTTGTGCCAGAGTCTTTGTAGTTCAATCCTTAAATCCTCGTATCGTGTAAGTTTTTCCAGTTGCTTCTCATCAATCCTTCTGTCACCAGGAATTGCAACATCAACTATCCACATCTTTCTTTTTTTTTCCTGTCAATCGTGAGGTCAGGAGTATTGTGTTCCAAAACTTTGTCAGTCTGGAATTCGGAAGTCCCAGAGTAGTTTTACGTGCTCATTTTCGTAGTGACCTTTTCAGGTTTGTGATTCCAATTCAGTTCTTTGTCACAGGCAGATGGTAGTTGTGGCACAGAAGTTCCAGTGAATCATCTGAGCAACAGTATTATGCCCTCTGCTTGTAGTCCCATTCATGCTGATCTTCTTTACTACAGCAGCTAAGTATGTGATCTATTGTTTCGTCTGCTTCCTTGCAGAGTCTGCACTTGGTATCTTTATTTGACTTTTCAATTCTTGCTTTCATGGCGTGCTTGTTCGAATCTCTGCTGTTTCTGTTCCTTGCGGGCTGCAAGAATCAAGCTCCTCAGTCTCCTCTTTTTCAAAAGTTCCATTTGTGAGCCACAACCAGGTTTTTTTTTTTCCTTTTGTCAATTTTGTCCCTCAATTTTTTCTAGGAACTGTCCATGGAGAGCCTTCTTTTGCCAGTTTTCTCTTCTGCTTTGCAGTGTATTTTTATGGCATGTCACTCTTTGTCTTTTGCACTTTGGAGCAGTTTTCTGCTGTTGACTTCCATCAATGTTGGTTCTTCACTGTTTTCACATAATCTGCCAGTGCATGTTTCTCTTCTTCCACCGTTTGTTCTTTAATTTGCAGAAGCCCTCTACCTCCTGATTTTCTGGGTAGGTAAAGTCTGTCAACATCACTTTATATTGAGGGTGTAATGAGGTAGTGGATTTGTCATCAGCTCTTTCTTTGTTTTTTCTGTCCAGATCATCCAGCCTCTGCTTAAGCGCCCAGTTCACAATTCCAGCAGTGTATCTGATGACGGGTATGGCTCCAGGTAGTTGATAGCTCCGGATCCTATTCCCCGGGCCAAGTTTAATTTGTTCTTCAAAATTTTTTCTGACCCTTTGGACATATTCTCCTGCCTGACCACATTTTTTCACATGTCCATTCTTGATGTTGTCCAGCTGTAGTATTCCCAGGTATTTAGTAGGATTCAGGTTGATTGCACTTTTATGAGTTTTTTCCATTGGGCATCTCTATGCTTGCCTTACTGTCCAGTAATTTTCCCTTTCTTCGAAATGCCACTGTATGCATTTTGTCCAAGCCGAACTCCATACTTCAATGTCATTGCTGAAGATTCTGACTGTGTTGGTCAGTGACTGAATGTCAGTTTCTGATTTTCCATAAAGCTTTAGGATCATCCATGTACAGCAAGTGGGAAATTTTGGTGAATTTCTTTGCAGTTTGATAGCCCAGGTTTTGTTTTTTTTTTTTTGTACCAGAATTGTTGACAGTGGGGATCCATTGCAATGATGAACAACAATGGTGACAGTGAGTCACCCTGGAAAATTCCTCTCTTTGATGTTGACAGTTCCATAGCTTTGGTTGCCCACAAACAACTCAACCAGTTTTTCCAGTGTTTCATTGCATTTTGGAGTAGAACTTTGCTAATATTTCTATCACAAAACCCCAATGACATCCATGACATTTGATGATCCAACTGTGTGGCAGTGAGCTCTAATGCTTTTTTGTCAATCAAATCCACGTTGTATACAGGTTTGTTTTGTGGCTTTTGCAGTTCTCCAGTATCGATTTTATCAATCAGAATCTGATCTTTGGTGCCCCTACTTCTTCTTTTATTACATTTTTGTTCTACTGGCAAGATGTTATTTGCCTGGAAGTAACTTTGGATTTGATCAGCACTTATGCCTGTCAGCAGTTTGAACATTGTAGGCAAACACGTTATATGGCCCGTAGTTTCCTGGTATTGTCCCTTTTGCTGAATCTTTTCCTGTATCAAATATGTTTTCCCAGTTACTATCCATTCACTGATAAGTTTCCAGTTTTGCAGCATTTCATTGGAATTGCTTGGCCATTTTTTTGAGTGCAGGCTGGTCAGATAATGTTGTTGAGGCAAAATCCATGCAACTGATCTTTGCCAGGTTATGTCCAATTTTTGACTTTTTTCTCTCTTTTACTGATCATTTTCTGTTGTTATTTCCAAAGTTTCTCATCTTGTTCTTTGGAAAATTTCTTTTCAAAGTCTTTTTATCCACCCAACCATTTTTACAGTTGTAGCCTTTTTTCTGTTTCCTACAAATCTTTCCAGAATGTATTTTGTCAGCTGTTTTTCTGGTTTTTCATTCTTCTGCACAGCTGCCTGCTGATTCAGACTCTGGTAGAACTGCCTTTGATCAGATTGGTAAGTTGATTTTGTTTCTTGTACTGGATTACTCTAGCTTCATATCGTTCAATTTTTTCTGGCTGTTGCTGTGATTTGTTGTTTTTCACAATTTCAAGTGCTTCTTCAATTCTTTTTTCTTAGTGATTTCCAGCCAGTATATCTTTTTAATCAGGTTATTCTTTATTTTTTGACATTTTTTCAGTTTTTGTTCCTTCATGTTCTTTCTTCAGATTGCTTTGCATCTGATCGTAGGGCTCTTTTGATTTTTAACTCCAACCTAGATTTTCCATTTTGGTTTTCCTTCCAGTCATTTTTCTATGCGGGCTTCCAGTTTTTGTATCCCCAATTCTTGTGTTACAATCACTGCTTGTACTGTATGCAAAGCTGATTAGTTTCTTCCATTGATGTTATCTGGATAGTTGCGAGTGCAGCATTCAAGCATCTTCCATTAGGGGTGCCAGATGTTCTTCTTGGTACTGTTATTTTCTAATGTTGGCAGTCTTTGCCTTTCTTCCTTTGATGCAGCATAGATCAAGAATTTTCTCTTTAAGTTCTTGTTGCCTTGTGGTCAATGTGTGCCAGGTGTCACGAAGAAAAATGGACACAGGTTTTTCTCATGCAAAATTTCTGCATTTTCTTCTGTCTCAAAAATGTTCAGTGGACTCAGATTTTTGTTAGAACTCCTTGGCACAATTGTCTCCACAGTTGCCTGTTCTACTGTTTCCATGATTTTTCCGTTATTTCTTTCAAAGTTCGACTCTTCACTGAACACCTTGTTCCTGGTTATGAATCAGCCTCTGGTCAGCAAAGTCTCAGCGTTCAGTTACAGTTGAATCTGGATATTCTGGAAGTTTCCACAGCCGGTACATCCGTTTTTTGAGTAGCCAGCGCTTTTTTGGGGTCTCTGATTTATGGTAGCAGTTCATGACAGTTCGATTTCTCTGGCATTGAAAAAATTTCTGTCAGCTTTGTAGTTTGTTTCTTTGCTTCCAGTTGCCCTGCAGGCCCATGCCCTGGATTTGCTCAGCAATGGGTCCTCCTGGTTCCTGTAGCCCACTTTATTCGAAGCCGGGATGCCCAGGTTCACCAGCACCCGGCTCGCGTGTCCTTATTATCCTGGGCTACCTTGACCGAGTTTGCCGAGTATAGACTTCTTTTTGAGTTTGTTTCACCATATTTTAATGGGTTGGGTGCACTTAGTCCTTCTCCTCAATTAAGACCACTCTGGCATGGTTGAACCTGCTGGTAGTTTGCACTACCGCCAGCACAGCTCTCAACATCACAGAAGCAGTTAAGCCCCCCGCCAACGACAAGGCGGCACCCGGTGGGGGGATTATTATTATTATTATTATTATTATTATTATTATTATTATTATTATTATTATTATTGTTGTTGTTGTTGTTGTTGTTGTTGTTGTTGTTGTTGTTGTTATTGATGATGATGATGATGATGATGATGATGATGATGATGATGATGATGATAATTTGATTTAATATACCACCCTATCCCCGAAGGGCTCAGGGCGGTGTACAGTATAAAACATCACATATAAAACCATACATACAATTTAAAACAACAGTTATGTCCTAAAGCAGCGTCCCACGAAACCCTTACACAACCCTCCCAAAAAGAATAATGGGTCCCGATGGTGTTAGGGACCCACATGGAGCAGAGGGGAGGGGGCTGGGATGAAGAGGTTAGTGAGGCCAGGAGCTGCAAAGCTAAGTCACCTCAACTGGTTCTGGATCAAGAACAGTGAGTATCACTAGAATATTCCAAGTTTATGTTGTCGTTGAGCATGCTTAGCTGCGGGACTGTAAATGTACTTGGGAGAGGCATCCCACCCCCCCACCCCCCACCGGCCAATTCTGCTTTGTTGTCTCCTGCGATAGTACAATGCAGATAACCGTGCCCAGGCTCCGTAGAGCAATGATGTTGGCCCGTTGCAATGCCCTTCCATCAGCCGTATCAACAGGGAGATTCACTAAAACCCCTTGCCGCCAAAGGCTATGCATATGCAACGGGAATTGTGTTGACTCTATAGACCATATTTTACTTTATTGTCCACTTTACACAGTACCCAGAGTCAAATACTTGTCACCCCTGCTACTCAAAAAAGAGTATGCATCTGACTTGCAAAAGATTACCTTTCTGTTGGACAGCCCCAGAAGTGATGCAAACAATGCAGTCACCAAATTTTTGGATTTGTATATAAAACAGCGCTTTAGGAGCAAATCCTGAACA
The DNA here is from genome assembly GCF_021028975.2 of Sphaerodactylus townsendi. NCBI lineage: Eukaryota > Metazoa > Chordata > Lepidosauria > Squamata > Sphaerodactylidae > Sphaerodactylus > Sphaerodactylus townsendi. The sequence continues at coordinate 160,122,870 of NC_059427.1, forward strand.
TCAGCCTTCTCTACCTGTACATTTATTTTAGTTTCCCTCTACTTGGTTAAGTGGATCTGTGTATATAATGTTGTTATGCCAATAAAGGTTCTTTGTTGTTGTTGATAGTACAATGAAGAATTTAGCTGTGGAAATTATTTTTAGTGTCTTTCTTCTGCAACTGTATGAATCCAGATCTCTTCAGCCACTTTGAGGGGGATGTTGCAGTCTGGCCCCTGACCCCACAGTAACATGTTGGGTTTCCTACCTGGCCCTGGTTCTTATCTGACATTGTCTGCCTTCAGGAGGAAACAGAAGCATCCTATTTGAGGGTCTCATAAATCTCCTCTGGCCAGACATTGCTATTTTCCTTTTCATTCCTGGAGGGGGGGGGGGGGGATCATGTAGTCAGCCAACACTACTGAATCTACCTGTGCCTTAGTAGCTTGTTGAAGGTTCCATAGTTCTTAGACAAATAATTATATTCCAGAAGAACCACATTGTGGCTTCAGTTATACTGGTATATCCAATGGAATTGGGTAAAATGATATTGACTATAGGTAGTTTTGATTGTCCAAATCAAATCTGATATTACCGGTTTGTATTCTTACATCTCTTAAAAAACCGGCACTATGTAACAAAAAGCAGAGATATGTAAAAAAAGAAAAGAATAGTGTTATTTTCATAACCTTTGTGGGTTAGCAGTGTTTATAAAGACAGGAAGAATGCTGTTCTTAACCTCTTCCTTTCCACAGGAGAGTAACAAAGCTGGTCCTTCACCAACTTTTTACTGTCTTTTATTAAAGTGTAAGTCATTATTTTACACGGTGAACTACTTTAAACACATTAACTAAAAGGCAGTATATAAATGTAGTAATTATCACGGCAGTTGTTTCCATCTGTGTGACCTAGAAGAAAATCAAGGAGGTTGAATCTCTGTATTTAACTTTCTGTTCCCTGCAATGAAAATACAGGCCGAGAAAACGACCAGTGTACGTATTGTCGAAGGCTTTCACGGCCGGAATCACTTGGGTGCTGTGTAGTTTCCGGGCTGTATGGCCGTGTTCTAGCAGCATTCTCTCCTGACGTTTCGCCTGCATCTGTGGCTGGCATCTTCAGAGGATCCTCTGAAGATGCCAGCCACAGATGCAGGCGAAACGTCAGGAGAGAATGCTGCTAGAACACTGGCATACAGCCCGGAAACCACACAGCACCCGACCAGTGTACGATTTGCTTAGTTTCTAACCTGGGTTAGACAGATAATTAATCCAGCAACTATTTTTGCAGCTTCTTTATGGTTTGTGGGTTAAGATAAACTGAATTTTTAAGAAAAGAAAAAGAAAACACCAGCAATAACCCAACACCTTATTTGAGTATATTTGCTATACAAAGGGATCAAGATGTAGAAGTTTGAATAGGTTGTGGTGAGGTTTAGTTGCATATTTAATTATGCATTTATAAGCCTCCCCCTCTTTAGCCAAACAAGTGGCTCACGATGCAAATAACAACACTAACAACCCTAAGAACACTTTGCTGGTTTAAGACCCACTGAATAGACCTGAATAGGAGTCTGACTAGGCCCGCTGAGCTAGGGTTGTTCTCTAAACCATTCAGAAACATCAGAATATTTAAAAAAACAGGAATCGTATTTTAACCCCTCTGCCTCATGTCCGTACCCCCTCCTCTCCACCAACCCATGTCCTCACCCACAGTAATGCAATCCGATTACTCTCTGGGCCCTCTTTCAAAGTTCCGACTTACACCCCTTGCAAAAGTGTAACGGAGGTGAGGCTTATGTGGATTGAACTGGGAGATGCTCTGCCGGGCCCATTGGCAGAAGAGGTGGGGCAGAGGGTGACGGTTACACCAACTTGTCCTAGGAGAGACGGTTCTTGATAGGTATTTAGGCCAAGATATTTTGAACGGGGGCAATTCAAGTTCACATCAGAAATCTTGGGAATGAGCATTGGGCTTTTCAGTTTGGTCGTGACATTTTCAAACTTAAGAGGTGTTTTTTTTTCTGATGATGCAGTTGCTCCAATGTAAGACCCTTAACTCTATAGAGCAGCAGTGGCGTAGTGGTTAAGAGCAAATGCATTCTAATCTGGAAGAACTGGGTTTGATTCCCAGCTCTGCCGCTTGAGCTGTGGAGGCTTATCTGGGAAATTCAGATTAGCCTGTGCACTCCCACACACGCCAGCTGGGTGACCTTGGGCGAGTCACAGCTTTTCGGAGCTCTCTCAGCCCCACCCACCTCCAAGGGTGTTTGTTGTGAGGGGGGAAGGGCAAGGAGATTGTAAGGCCCTTTGAGTCTCCTGCAGGGGACAAAGGGGGGATATAAATCCAAACTCCCCCTCCCCCTTCTCCTGCTGCTCTTCTTCTTCTTCTTCTTCTTCTTCTTCTTCTTCTTCTTCTTCTTCTTCTTCTTCTTCTTCTTCTTCTTCTTCTTCTTCTTCTTCTTCTTCTTCTTCTTCTTCTTCTTCTTCGAAGGCTTGCTTTGTTTTATTGAGCCCTTCGGAAATAGGGCGGTCCATTACGTATAATAATAATAATAATAATAATAATAAGAATAATAATAATAATAATAATAATAATAATAATAATAATAATAATAATAATAATAATAATAATAATAATAATAATAATAATAATAATAATAATAATAATAATAATAATAATAATAATAATAATAATAATAATAATATTGTTGAAAGCTTTCACGGCCAGATTCAACTGGTTCTGGTGCGCTTTCCGGGCTGTGTGGCTGTGGTCTGCTGAATCTTGTTCCTAACGTTTCGCCTGCATCTGTGGCTGGCATCTTCATATGTGGTGTATCAGATGTGGTGATATATCTCTGATGATGCCAGCCACAGATGCAGGTGAAATGTTAGGAACAAGATCCACCAGACCACGGCCACACAGCCCACCAGAACTGGTTGCTTTGTTGTTCATCTGATGCCCCAGTTCTAAATTTCTGGCTGCATTTTAGACATAGCACTGGCATACCCACTGCCATAATTGGTGGAACCTTGTTTGCTATTATTTTCTTCTGCTGTACATTTATAATTCTACCGTGCTGGCCCCTGATGGGTCTCAGACTGGCTCTCTGGGCATCCCTCTTGCAAATAAGTAGCTGTTAGCCTAGTAGCACAACAAGGCTTTGGTTCCTGCGGTAGATTGGCTACCTTCTGTGCTACGTAATCTGATCATTTGGACCACAGAATAAGTCGCAGAGAAAGAAGCGCAGAACACAGAAATTAATTACAGTATACATTTTTATTTGCATCTTGATCTAGTTTACTGTAGTGTAAATTCACCCCAGGAAGCTTCTTTCCTCTTCGTTTATTCAGTATTATGATTGCAGAATAATCCACTTCAGACATTGAGATGTGAAATATGATTTTAAAAGATCCGCATTTATTTTTCCCATGAATTGCACGAATTGGTGCTGGGCATTTCTTTCTTTTCTCTCACCACTTAGGAATCTGGCATCTGTCTGGGGAATTCCGTTGCCCCCCCCCCCTTTTTTTTTTGGTTTGCCCTCTTTTTATTTTAAACCCAAAATGGAGAAGAATACATTTAAAAGTGTATTTTATAGTTTTCCTTTGCTCACAAATACTGTGATATTTGGCTGTGTTGAAAGGGGACTAAACAAAATCAGGAAATGCTTTTCAGGCAGAAACCTGCAGCTCTTGGTTCCAGAATCTGAACTGTGCCCTAAAGCAATATGGGGATTACATTAAATGAGAATAATTAATTTTGTTTCTGCCATTTAGGCAGGATCTGAATCTATGCGAGGGGCTTGGCGTGTGGATTTTTTTCCCCGCATGAGGCTGAAATGGAGTTTGGTATGTGTGTGTTTTGGTAGGGTGAGAGGTAGGTTTAGAAGGGACCGTCGGCAAATAGATATTCAGAGGAGAACAGCAGGGATACTTTGGGGCTGAGAGATCAGAATGTTCTTTGGCTTCAGTGTTAACTAGAGAAAATATTGACATTTTTAACAGTCTTCTCCCTCGCATTCTGGGAAGGACGGGTTATGTTCATTTGAAGTCTGAATGAAGCCGGGTTTCTCTCCGTAAAACGGGGAGGCAAGTTGGGGGAACAAACATCCCCACGTTGGCCCTGGCAGCAAGCGGAGAATACATTTGTTGGTAGGAGAGGGGTTGGGCTACGTAGATCACTGCCGCAGGATTCAGTGGAGCTGTTTTGAGCTTCACTACTTCTAGCCATCCTTTCTCGTTGGTTCAGCTTCCTTTTAGCTTGCTTTATTTATTTATTTGAGGTTCTGTTTCGTCTTTCAATAATTTCACACCTGTTTACTGCTGGTTTGGGTTTGGTTTGGTTTGGTTTCCCTGCCTAGCGGAAAGGTTTACAATTCCCTTGTGGGGGGTGGGGGGAGGTATTTTCCAGTACTGTATTATCATCGGATCCCAGAGCTGAGAAGAGTCATTTTAAAGACCTTCTTCTTATCTTATTTTGGATCAATATTTATTTATTTACTTCAGCAGTGGCGTAGGAGGTTAAGAGCTTGTGTATCTAATCTGGAGGAACCGGGTTTGATTCCCAGCTCTGCCGCATGAGCTGTGGAGGCTGATCTGGGGAATTCAGATTAGCCTGTAGACTCCCACACATGCCAGCTGGGTGACCTTGGGCTAGTCACAGCTTCTCAGAGCTCTCTCAGCCCCACCAACCTCACAGGGTGTTTGTTGTGAGGGGGGAAGGGCAAGGAGATTGTAAACCCCTTTGAGTCTCCTGCAGGAGAGAAAGGGGGGGGATATAAATCCAAACTCCTCTTCTTCTTCTTATGCTTAATTTATTTCTATCAAGAGGAAGTGTGGCCTAATGGTTGGAGTATTGTATTTGTTTATAGGAAGGAGGCCAAGGTTCAAATCCCAACTCTGCCACAGAAGCTTACTGGATGACCTCGGACCAGTTACAACCTCTCAGGCTGAGCTACCTCCCAGGGATGTTGTTGTGAGGATAGAATAGAGGAGCATAGAAGGATGTGAAGCTTCTTTGGGTCTACACTGGGAGAATGTCAGGGTATAAATAAACAAACAAATGAACATCCCTCTGTTCTCCCCCAGTGGGGATGCAGTGGCATACTACCCCTCATACCCACCATTTATCGTCACAACAACAACAACAACCCTGCAACGTAGGTTAGGGACTCAAGATCACCTGACAAGCTTCCATGGCAGAGTGTGGATTTGAATCTGGATCTCCCACATTTACCTAGGTCCTAGCCCAACACCACGCCAGCTTTCTGCCAACATGTTTTTGAAGACAGTTAGGAAAGTGGTTTGTAAAGCAAATAGCTTCAACTCATCTGACAGTGAAGGAAAATGAGGGCAGGGTGGAGTGCATAGAATACTTGGTTTGGATGTGAAACCGCTGTTGAAATGTCTACTCTGATATGAAATTTATTCTGAAAAGCTAATGTATCAACCAGTGTTGAACCAAGAAGGTGGAGGCTTGCGTTGGCCAGAACTGCTGAACTCCAGAGGCAAAACTCCAAAATATTCTTAAATTAGGAGAAGTTTATTTAAGAAGAAGAAGAAGAGTTTGGATTTATATCCCCTCCTTTCTCTCCTGCAGGAGACTCAAAGGGGCTGACAATCTCCTTGCCCTTCCCCCCTCACAACAAACACCCTGTGAGGTGGGTGGGGCTGAGAGAGCTCCGAAAAGCTGTGAGTAGCCCAAGGTCACCCAGCTGGCGTGTGTGGGAGTGTACAGGCTAATCTGAATTCCCCAGAGAAGCCTCCACAACTCAAGCGGCAGAGCTGGGAATTAAACCCGGTTCCTCCAGATCAGAGTGCACCTGCTCTTAGCCACTGCTCTTAGCCACTACGCCACTGCTGCTCCATCTTAAGAAAGATGCACGCAAAAAAAGAAAGGTATATAAGGAAATAAACAGCAATAGTGTCATAACTGAAATACTTCTCCATCTTAAATCTTAAAAGGTTACAGGGTGACTCCATTCCTCATTACTGATTTTAAGGTATTACGCATTTTTGTGCGTTGTAGTTCTGCTGGGAAAGCAAAATCCATTTTCCCTGTTTGAACTGAACTGAAACCTTTAATAGCATTCAAATAACAACAATGATACATACTTTTAAAAGATAGAAATTTTATAAAAGAGCATGTAACAAAATAGAATCTACATATAGATTCTTGTTCGACCCTCGCCTCTCCAGTTAAAAGACTCAGGGAATGGTGATGCGAAAAAGCGGCGTCTTCGCACCACTTGGGCGGGCCCAGCATGTCACCGCTGCGATGCAGCAGTGCCTGCTGTGCGAACAGCACCCCACGGACGGTGTTTTAACCATCCCTAGGGCGCTGTTTTCTCCCCATGCGGAAACAGCCTATGATATCATACCCCATTGAAGTCCCTCCTTTCCCCAAACCCCACCTTCCTTAGGCTCGACCCCCAAAATCTCTAGCTATTTTTCAACTCAGAGCTGGCAACTTTATAAGATGTCTCAGGGTAGCGTGATCTCATCTTGGAAGCTTAGCACGATTGTCCCTGGTTAGAATTGGATGGGGCCCCTACCCGACCATTGGGGCCCCTGGGAGCAGCAGTGGCGTAGTGGCTAAGAGCAGGTGCACTCTGATCTGGAGGAACCGGGTTTGATTCCCAGCTCTGCTGCTTAAGTTGTGGAGGCTTATCTGAGGAATTCAGATTAGCCTGTACACTCCCACACATGCCAGCTGGGTAACCTTGGGCTAGTCACAGTTCTTCGGAGCTCTCTCAGCCCCACCCATCTCACAGGGTGTTTGTTGTGAGGGGGGAAAGGCAAGGAGATTGTAAGCCCCTTTGAGTCTCCTGCAGGAGAGAAAGGGGGGATATAAATCCAAACTCCTCCTCCTCCTCCTCCTCCTCCTCCTCCTCCTCCTCCTCCTCCTCTTCTTCTTCTTCTTCTTCTTCTTCTTCTTCTTCCTGCCAAATTTCAGTGGGTGGCACAGGGCAATCTTGGTCATGACCCCAAAATTTTGGAATGCCTACCCATGGGTATTCATCAGTCCCCTTCGATCACGGTCTTCTGCTGACAGAAGACCTTTTCGTTTCATTTGGTGCTCTCTCAGTGACCCTTCCTGCTCTATACTTTTAATCACTTGACCATTGGATTTTTTTTTTTTTTTTTAGCAGGGGCGGGGGAGTTCTGCCTTGGTGGCTCTATGTCAGTGATGGCGAACCTTTTTGAGACCGAGTGCCCAAATTGCAACCCAAAACCCACTTATTTATCGCAAAGTGCCAACACAGCAATTTAACCTAAATACTGAGCTTTTCATTTAGAAAAAACGGTTGGTTCCGAGGCACGCATTACTTGGGAGTAAGCTTGGTGGTAGTCGATGGCTTTGCTTTGAAGCAACCATGCAACTCTTCCAATGGGTGAATCACGACCCTAGGAGGGTTTACTCAGAAGCAAGCCCCATTGCTAGCGACCGAGCTTACTTCCAGGTAAAGGATTGTGCTTTAGTTCTTCGCATGAAAATCAGTGGGGTTTAACAGCGCTTAACAGAGTTACCTGCACTACTTCCTCAAAACTGGGTCTTAAGTTTAATGCTAATAATCGAGCCCAGCGGCCCAGGCCAGCCTAGATGTGTGTGTGTGGGGGGGACACTCTGTTTGTGCGTGCCCACAGAGAGGACTCTGAGTGCCATCTCTGGCACCCGTGCCATAGGTTTGCCATCACTGCTCTATGTGCATAGAAAGTTGACATATACAATTTAGCAAATAAATAAATAGCATCCTGGTCAGGGCAAACAACCTGTGTGTCAGGAACAATCTTTTTCATTTGATAAATGATTAAAAAACCACCTACTGGGTTCCCATCCCATTTTACTGGGAGATCACTTATGACAAGACTATGGTAACAGAACAAAACAGAGCAGAATTTTACATTAAATTTATGGGGCAAACTTTTGTTTTCCCTTGCTCTTGGTCTTCTAAGGGATCCATGCCTTCTGTTGGGTGTCAGAGAGCCAGTTGATTAATGACTGATTTTATATTTTCAGTGAGATGGTTTTCATTTTTGTTTGTTTTCCCCAGAATGCCCTGAGGGCAATCTGATAGGAGCCACACCCTGCTCCATTGGAACTCACCTGATCAACACCTGTACTTCCCGTGAAAATAATGTACCCTCTGCTTTTTGACAGGTTTGCTTAAGTGCACGCTTTTCTTTGCGGGTCTAACATCGCCTGTTGCTTTGTGCAGAGAATGTTGATATGCTTGAAATTGGTGGTGAACAATTGATTCCTTTTGAATATGTGGTCCTTCTGATTACCCATCAAAAAAAGAAGGCAATTGGAACGTACTACGGAGTCCCCTTGTTAAAATGATGCATTTTTCTCACTGAAGATGGGCTGTTCGACACAGTTTGTTTCCCTCTTAGACAATTGTGGTGAAGCAGCACTCTCCTGTACCTGCCCCATTTGGGGACTTTGTAAAAAATTGCACTCCTGGGTTTTAAAACAAATCTCTGGAAGATAAAACGGTGAATATCAACAGACAACACTTCTTTCCTTCCCGTGTTTGGGGCAGCAGAGCCCGGGCATTCCCAGTTATTTTCTGCATTTTGTTTAGTCTTTTAAAGGTTGCTCATAATTCCTCTTCAGCCGCAAAATGCCCCCCACCCCCACCCCCCCGGCCCAAGATACCCCCACAGCCTGGCTTCCTGCTCTTTTGTCCTTATCCCCACACTGAGTGAGTTGTGAAGGGCTGACAGATAATTGGGATTATAGAATATCTGGGGAATCCCGCTGGGGAATTTTCCTTCAGCCGGCCCTGCTTCAAGCATTGATGTGCGTTTTCTGGAAAAAGTGATATCAGTTTTTAAAAAACATTTACTTGGAAATCTCACTTGGAAATCTAGCAGAATGGGAATAACTTGGCACATGGGCACATCTTTCTGGTTTCAGTCTTTTAAGGTGACATCAACAGATCCGAAACCCAAGGAGTGCATTCTGTGCTCCAAACACTTTGGGACGAGTATCTCTGTTTTTTTTTCAAATGGGGCAGAAGTTTTATAAAAAGGCAATGGAATATTGTACACAACTTTTCTGACGTCCTCCTGGTCAGGGTTTGGGCTACTCTCTGAGATCTTTAAATGTCTTAAAACTGAGCTTGCTGACCTTTGGCCGGGCCAAGATCTTTATTTTCCCTCTCTGCTGTAATCAGAATTTCTATCCATTTGTCTCAATGCTTCTCAGTTTGGTCATGCATAAGTTTGAATTATTACACGGGAAAATAATTTTCCTGCCACTGGCACACATAGGATGCTCTGAGTTTAGAGAGCAAACAGGAGGTTAAGATTAGGGTAAAAATAAGGATAGTAGAGGAGGAAGGCGTTTGAAATCGTCTCATTAAATTAAGTGGTTTTAATTCTACCGTTTGTCATCATTATTAATATTATTTACAAAATTTGTGTCCACTTCTTTTTGCTCTGAGGAGGGCCATCAAGGCAGCTAATTTAAAACTTGCATAATTTTCTTACTGTTTGCATGTAACTTGTGGATAAATGCTTTAATGTACTTTCTATAAATATGTAAGCACAAATCTGAAAATAATCTCTGTTGTTGAAGACCCCCCCCCTTCTAGATATCATTGCAGAATTCTTTCATTCATTCTGTTTTTGAAGCTAGAGGAAGTTTGCTTCACGAGTTGCTTCAGGTAGTGAGTTATATAACTTCTGAACTGTTTGAACAAAGAAGGCTTTAGTGCAGTTCCATTTTACAAGCAATGAAGCAAAATGTTTTAAAAGTGAGGTCGCGTTTCACTTTCTCTTGCAGAAAGAAGCAGATGTTCCAGGGGGAGGCTTGTGTTGGTCTCTGTTAGAAAAAAAAATAACGAAGCCCATCACAGAATAAGGAGTTTGTTGTGGCAGAAGCATTTTGAGGGCCGGGATCTGGAGAGATTTGAACTGAAAACGGATTTGTTTTCGAGCTTTGGACGCTTCGGTTGTATGTGCCGCTTGCGGAGTCTCAATCCTGTCGTCCCTTTGTCCTTTTGAAAATTTAAAAGACATTTAGTACTGGAGTAGACTCCTCTGTCTTCTTTCCATGCTCCTCGTGTGGGGTAATATTGCTGTAGTCGATAGCAGCGTTGGTGGCTGTGGAAGAGAGAGCTGGGGGAACATTGAGAAAAGTAGAGGAGTGTGGGTGGGAAAGGCGATGCGTGGGGGGGGGGGGGGCTGGACATGGCGTATTTGGTTTCTGGTGAATTGGTTTAAATATTCTGAAGCCGCCTCATAATTTGTAAGGCGGGGTCGTCCAAAAAATCCCCAGGAATCAATTAATTACCTCTGAAATTATAAAAAAAACCAGGCTGGCAACTATGTTGTTTTAATATATGAAAATGCATCAAATAGATTCAGCAAGGTCTGCCCAGCTATCCTGTTACCAGCTTTGAACGAGAGCTGGTTCAGCAGCACCAGTGAAAGGGAAATTGTTATTCCTGCGTGTTAGTCATTTGTCCACAACCAGCGACCCATTGCTTGTGTTGCAAAATACACTGTGCAAAAAGGCCCTGTGTGTTGTCTGTCTGATGCGTGTACCTGTAAGAACAAGGATCTTTCTATAAACAACAAAGCAAAGAAGGGTTGGGTCAGGTAGTCTTTCATGTCGTGTCTTTCACGCTTCTTCCGATACACATTATTTTTGTGGCAGAAAAGTAGAGTCAGGATTGACCTACAGATGTTCTGACATGCATATTCTTAGATGCCGGGATACCTTCTCTTGCAGTTTCTTTGCATTTCTTAAACAGCACGGGGACTTGCTTCCCATGTTCATTCAACTCCCGGTTCCCCATCATCATTGTGCCGGAAGTCTCTGGAACATCCCAAGCCACAAACTTGTTGCAGTGTCGGGCGTGAGTTATCCTTCCTCTTATTTCTAACCCTGTTATATTCATTGTCCTGAAGCTTTTTGGCCCTTTCACAGAGGACCCTTCTAATATCACTGGCACGCAGAATAATATCGATATGATTGATGTTCCAAAGGAGCATATCGTTAAACAATGGAAGCGCTTCAGTGAGATCCATCCACTAGTTCAATTTGACTTGCAAGTCTGGGTTGTGACCTTTGAGAGCGTGGTCATCTCCACCCAATCTGTGACGTTCAAAATGAATGCCCTTGTAACTCCACAAGCCCATGTTTTACACATTGACCAGAGTTGATTTAGAAAATTACGGTGCAGTTGGACTTATTGGAGCACTGGTGAAACACTTGTAAATGGGGAAAACTGCTGAGACTTAACTGAGATTCTTTTTACCGTTATTGTAAACATTAAACGTGAACAAATGTAATAATACAGAGTTTCACTTACACAGTCTGAAGTATCTGTCCATTTTCTTTCTCCTGGATGTACGGACGTTTCCCATGTACTGCAGCTGGGCTCAATTCCTTAGCTAATTTGGTAGAGTTTTATGTCGGTGTAGGCTGGTTATTGACAACTAGAGTTGCACAGTAGGCTTTGGCCGTACTTTATAGTTACAACTGTATGTTTTGCACCAGCGTGAGCATTGAGGACTTTTGAGTGTCAGCCCTGAACTCTGATTCAGTGTGATGAGTTGTAACTTCCTTTTTAAGCATTTATTTTCTACACCAGCTTGATTTTAGATCAGCTTCCATTCAGTTGGTATCCTTGTGCTCACGGTCTTTGTGAGATGTATTTTTGCTGAACAGAGACAACAAAGCGTTGTCGCAGGCTGAGTAGCTGATTTCAGTAAGTTTGCAAGAGCTTCTCTGTCCTAACTCAGTCCTAACCCAGGTGTTGAAGAGGAGGCATCAACTTTTGAACCAGAGAGGGCATTAACTACCTGAGAGTCAAAAGTTCAACTGTCCCCCACTGTGATTTATAATTGTACACATTTCTGTTGGTTCCAGAAACTTTCTCCCTTTTGTTTGAAATGCTTGGTTTAATGTTAAACTACAAAGCAGTTTGCCACTTTTGAAACCTTTTAACACATCCGTACCATGTCTGTTACCATATAGCGATATAGAAGAGAACATTCCTGACAGTTTGACGGATGCGTATATGTATCCTGTGTTGCTGGTTTTTCCGATTCTATGTATTGTTTATTTTCCCTGCTCAGACAGGAGAAAAAGATATTTGAACGTAGGCTTCACCTCCCTCCCCTTTTAAGTAGAAAATTGGCTAGTGAACCATGATTCAAGAGGCTGAGGGGGGAGCGTCTTTCTCTCCTAGCATTAATTAACTCAAGTTCGTTACGACGACGTCGAGTCTGCCGCACAGTTTTGCCTTGTTTGTGCTAAATCAGGTCAGGGAGGGAAAAACTTTTCAAGCAGACGCTGTGCGTTAGCCCAGAAGAATGAAGAAGGAAACCAAGCTGGTAGAACTATTATGTCGAGTTAAACTGGGCTTTGATTATTATTATTTTTTAGTCATACACAAGGAGGACGGTGCAAGACAGGAGGGAGCAAAGGTTTCTTAACATTGTGAAAATCATTTCTAATTTTAGGGTAACTTAAGGAGCGAGCTTGCTCAGGAGTGGGCTGGGCGCATTAGAAGAAAGGAAGGCACAAGATGAAAACCAGATTAGATGGGAACAGAGCAGAGAGAAGGAAGCCACAGCGAGGGTACTCCTTGCTCCTGCCCAGGTTTAAACCGCTGCTCTTTGTCTCTAGTGGCTGATTGGTTTTCTCAGCATCTTGTTGTGATCAGGTGTGTATACTGGCGTATACATATACATAACTCCGGTTTGGGTCCTTGTATCACAGCATGCTTTTCGGATGAAATCCTTATTTTGGAGTTCATGATAAAAATGGAAAAGCACCGCGCGCACCTTCAGATTTTCTGCACACACTCTGGAGCCAGGCCAAGTTGTACACGGAGGCCCGCCGATTCATTGTTAGCCAAAGCTTTCTAAGTTCAGTACTGTAGGTAAGAAAGAAATGGAATGGGCAAGCCGTGGGCTAATATAGTGTAAGTTTTGCTAGTCCTGCAGAGAGAGGAGAAATTTATGTACCATTCATTCACTCGGGAAGTAGTTTGCCAGGGTGCTACTGATTGTTTCTGTGACAACTCAAAGCCTGATCCGGAAAGCCAGTAGCTTTGGAAGAGTGAAAGTGAGAAAGAGACAGAGAGAGACTCTCCTAAAAAAAGAAGAGAGTTTAAAAAATTAGGCCTGGAGTTGGAAAGTTGGACTTGAAGTCATTTAAACTCATAACTCCCTTGCAAGGCTTTGGGAAACCTGCGCCATTTCAACAGTCCTTGGGACTGTAATGTACAAGAGAGGATGCAAGAGAGAGAGAGAGAGAGAGAAGGAAGGAAGGAAGGAAAGGAAGAAAAATAAAGAGTCTCTTTCTTAAAGGATGTTGTTGTTGTTGTTGTTGTTGTTGTTGTTGTTGTTGTTGTTGTTGTTGTTGTTATTATTATTATTATTATTATTATTATTATTATTATTATTTATTCAATTTCTATACCACCCGATCCCCAAAGGGCTCCTTCAGCTTTGCCCTGTTCTTCAGCTTTGCCCTGTTTCTGGTCGGTGCACTTGGCATCAGTGAAGAGATGTATTATGTAGTTGTTTTGAGGGCCAAGGGATCTTAGATTTCTAGATTGCAGGCAAGTAAAGCAGCAAGACACATTTTCTTTTTTGTCTCCATCTCATTTTGATCTCCCCCTTCACGAGGTTCCCTTGTCTGTTCATCCCCATGTATTCTTTCTCGGTTGCTTCCTCCCCCCCACCCCCCACCCCCATTCTTCCTTCTCATTTTCCCATCTAAAGGCTTTGCGGCATTTTCTTCTGCAGTTCCTTTTACTTCTTTCCCTCCTCTATCTTCGGCTTGTTTAGTTTAGTGGGAGATGTTTTGCCGAGATCCTATTCGTCCCGTGTTATTTGTGCAGCGTATAATCCGTTTCATACACACACACACACACACACACACACACACACACACACACACACACACACACACACACACACACACACACACACACACACACACACACACACACAAACCAATCAATAAACAAAAATATCCATTTGCTGTGTCAGATATCAATAGGACTTGTTAAAACAAATCCTCCACCTCTAAAAACTGATTCCCTGCAAGACTCAGTGACATGAATGGAGGCTACGCAGCACTCTTTACAAACCGAATCCTAGAAAGCGAGTGTGTGTGACCTTTTGAAATTCCACGTATCTCCAGTGTTCTAGAGATGGGACAAATCTGCTGAGTAAGGCTGTTGTTTTCTGCAGTGATCATAAAAACAAACCAAGAGGATTCTGTGATTCCCACTAGTTCCCGTTGCGATCAGCAGTTGTGGGTGCCAGTGCTTTGTTTCTCTTGCGTTTCCGGCACAATATTAGTTTTATTAAACGATTGATACTTCCAGCAGTATCTTCACCAGCCTATCTGGATTAAGCAGAAATATGGCTGGTTTCAGATGTACTCAGATGACACCAAAAGGAAAAATCAAAGGTTGTATTACAATAGCAGTGGGTTTCATCCATATCTTTCAGCCCCATAGATGGCGATGATAATATAATATACAGATTCCCTTAGATGCAAATATCATGTGTGTGTCCAGAATGTATAAAAAAAACCAAATCTAGCTTTGTATTGTCAAATATTTTCATGGCCAGAATCACTAGGCTGTTGTGGGTTTTTCAGGTTGCATTGCCGTGTTCTAGTAATGGAACATGACCATACAACCCGGAAAACCCACACCACCTTAAGTCTGCCGTTTCTGCTGTTGTTATCCTATTACAGACTGGGCCCATCAACATCCTTCAAGCATCCGGTTGTTAAGGGGCATCGTGGCTTCCTTTGAGAGATACTTCTTGGATGTCGCGTTGCAGTTCGATATGCAGATACCGCTTTAAATCAAAACTAGTCAGAGGACAGGATGACCACAGCAATAGTTTATTATTCTTTCAGCTGCTGAATTTGGATCTCCCTTGATCCAGGACCAAGGGATTGTAGAGTTGTGCATCCGCCTTGGACTCTTTTGAGGTTCCAGTCACTGATTTTGACCATACGGAACGAGGAGGTTCATTGCAGGAATAGTTGATTGTTTTTCTTTGCTTTGTTTTTCACTCACTCTCTTCGTTTGCATTTCACATTCTCAGTCTTTGCAGCTTCCCATATGAACGTCTATAAATTTTATGTCGATTAAATTGATTTTAACCTTCTACCTACTACAGTGTCTTTTTCATGGGACACCTTTTCCAGTTTCTAGATTGTAGATTCTTTTCGTAGTTGCACAGCAAACTTTTTTTTATTTTCTTCACGTGGGTGATGTTTAGTGGTTTAATTCTCCCAGTGGAAGGCAGTCCTAAAGTAACGCTCCCAGGCTGGAGCACCTGGGCGTGTGCACATTCTCAGGACAAGGAGGCAGGAGTTTGAACGGGAGAGGGGAAGGAGAGGTTTAAATTTCCCGGATGAACTTTCACGGTGTTTTTGGGAGGAGGGTGGAGTGAGAGAAGGGCAGCAGTTCATTTTCCCTTTATCTCCTTCTCTCTTTTCTTGTGCTTCAACTTACACCCTCCCCACCCCCCTTTGTCACAGATATAGAAAAATAATCCCCCAGCTTTTGTGTCTGGATGGAACCCTTCCACCTCCGCTGCTGCGCTGCCCTTTAATCTGCCTGATGGAGGGGGAAGGCCTCGCTCAGGTATTACCTAACACTGTGAGGGACAGATCACCTTTGTCTTACAGCCCTGGGGGTTTGTCACTAAGGTCATGGGGGTGTGAGTGGGGGTTGGGGTGGGGAAGGCCCGGCATTTTCCCAAGCAGGCAACACTTTTAAGAACAAGAAGAAGTCCGAAGGTCCCAGATCTTGCTTTTAAGGTTGCTCAGGCTGACAGGGAGAAGGGGGAGAGAGAGAAGGAACAGGGAAGCAGCCCCATATCTGACAAGGGAGTGATGGGGTGGGGTGGTGGTAGGGCTGGTGGTGGAATCTGTACACTGTGATCCATGGGCACAAATGAGAGAGCTTTGATTTAGCTGCGAGCTAAAGGCCTGGTTGCCAGGGGGGAGGGAGGGGCAGGGGCAGGCTGGGAGAGGCTCAGCGTAGGTCTGGCTTCTGTGCTCATCCCCACGTGTTGTCCGCTGCCACTGGTGGCCCATAGGCCTCCTCAAGGGCTGCCACCACCACACAGCCCTCATTGTGGTTTCAGATGCTCAGTTGTGGTGCAAAGGGATCTGTAGTTCTAGTTCCGTGGTGGCGAGCCTTTGGCACTCCAGATGTTATGGACTACAGTTCCCATCAGCCCCTGCCAGCATGGCCAATTGGCCTGATGGGAATTGTAGTCCATAACATCTGGAGTGCCAAAGGTTCGCCACCACGGATCTAGATAAATACGCCCGCGTGTGCCTTTTCCTTTGGAGCCCCTTTTGGGCTGTAAATGATTCTCTCTGCTGTGCTGGGTGTCTTGGGATGAGAAGACAGGTGCCTAAGAGATGGAGTGGATGGATGGATCAGAAAGCTGGCGTGGGGATGGAGTCTACTATTGGCTCACCTGTTTCCCCCCAAATATCTAAAAGAGGTGCTCCAAAGGAGGGCTCCATCCTTTCCTTTGGCCCCTCACGCCCGCCTTTTGTTTCTTGTTGCCGTTCCACGCCTTTATTCTTGCTTATCATTTTAGCCTTTTGCACTTTCTCTTCCGTTTCCTTTTCTCTGCCTTGGCTCTTTTCTCTATTTTTTGTTTGGTGCACGGACATTATTTCTCTACCATCTTTGTGCTTTATTTTTCTTCTAGGGTCATTTTTTTAAAAAAAATATTTTGGTTGCAATTGTCACGCGAGTAATACTAATAACCAGGACTTGAAAATGCTGAGCTGAAATTTTTTGAACCGTTAATCTGAACTCAGAGATATTTCAAACAGTTGATGTTGTCTTGTCGGACAGTTTGGGGGAAATAAAGGTTTGGGTGGGAGTGAATAAGTTGGTGAGGGAACCTGTCCGTTTGCTCCCGTCTGTATGGAATTGAAGCCGGGGGGGGGGGGGGCGCTGTGATGGGCGGCAGGCGCAAAATCAAGTTATGCTGCCCAGAACCCCCATTTCCAAAACAAAAATTTCCAACCGTTTCAGCCTGCAGAGCTTCACCGAGGCCTGTGCGAAATAATGAATGTTAAAGTCTTTCAACGAAATAATATCTGCCTGCACTGTGTATATTGTAGCTGGACTTCGAATTAGCGTTGCCTATACAAAGCCTTGATCATAATTATGTCTACCCCTGAAGTTGTAGTTTTGGAAGGCCAATTACCCCCCTATGACTTTTCTGTACTCGGAGTTGCTGGGAGAGGAACAACGGAAAAAAGAGAATGAGATGGAGGGAACAGCTGCTTTTTCTGAGGCCTTGTGGGACTGTCTGGGGGGGGAGGGGGGGAGGGAGGGGGGAGGGAAGATGGGTGGATGCTTAGATATTTATTTATTTAAAATATCGTGCCAGTCGCCTGTTTGCCAAAATCTGCCGTCCAATAAAAATTTCATTGCGGCTGGACTTTGCTTATTCATTAGATATGAACTTGACGATTTGGCAAATTGTTTCCAATCTCTTAACTGCACAGGCCTTTTCTCTCCCGGTGCCCCCCCTCCCCGATGCCTTCTCTGCCAACCCCCCCCCCCCCGCACCTCCCTTTCCCTTTGATGCAGCCATTGGCTGCTCCGAGATGTGTCTCCTTGCCAAATAGGTGGATCCTTCTCTTCTCTCTCCCTCTTTTTCCCTGCTGGCATTGGCACAGGCAAATGGTTGGGGACTGAGCATGAAAGGAGAAAGCCAGCGAACAAGAGAGTTTAAGAGGAAAAAAGGAAAGGAAAAAAGGGGGGGGCAACCACCACCACCAAACCCCCCGCAACCCAGCAGTTGGGTTCTGCCAGCAGCCGGTCACAGCTGATTCCAGAGCGGAGCTGGTCCCTTTTCCCCCAGACCTGCGGTCACCCCCTTTCTCAGGCGCAGGGAGCCCCCTTTAAGTTGCATCTTTGCCTTCCTGCCAACGCTGAAAAGCTGTCCTCCCCCCCAACCCACTTCCCAACCAGATCAATCGCTGTTGTGCTCCTGATTTTTATTTTTTCCTCGTTCCTCTTTTCTTTTTTTTTAGAGAGAGACATTTGGCATCCTTAGACCTATTTTGTGTGTGTGTGTGTGTGTGTGTGTGTGTGTGTGCACGCGAAGGCGGGGGCAGGGGGGGGGATGTCGATTTATTTCTGTCCTTTGCTGCTTTTCTCCATTCCTAACTTGGTTTATTCCTATCAGATCTTTCTCTTTTGCTCTCCCATTATTTTTATGAAATAAGAATTATTTTATGAAATAAGTTTTGCTGGCAGGTTAGAGTGGAGATGCTCCCATCAGTTGTTTTTCATCCAATTTAGGAAACATTTTGCAGTTTTCCAGGGGTTTCCTTCTTACATTGTGACTTTCCTTCTTCTCCCCCCCCCCTCCACATCACAACCCTCCCCTTTCCACACTCTGCAATTCTGAGCCCAGAATTTCTGAATCGGGGGCTTAGCTTCGCCGGGATGAGCCAGAGCAATGGTAATTATTTCCACTTCTGACATTTTTTTTCCTGGATACTTTTGCCTTTAGGGAATTTTTAAAAAATAAGATAAAGTCAGAAAGGCCCCCTAAAATTGATTAAATAAAATTACCCAGAGTAGTTTGCATATCAAGAACCACTTTGATTTTTAATCCCAACCTTGCAAACCAACTTTATTGCTGTTAGTGTCAAGGCTAGTCACATTTTACTTCCAGTATTTAATGTTGCTTTAAAAATGATCGGTTCTGATTTGGTAGCAATCTGGAAACTACACCCCCTTCATATTCTTCCTGGAGACCCCCTTTTCTAACGCTGTTTTATTTATCTTGTTGTTTGACTGATCACGTTCGGCGCTCTCTTGTTTGTTCCTGTAATTCTTGGCCGTTTGTGGTTGTTTGGGAGGCGACACGCAAACTTGAGTGTTGAGGGTGATTCTTCCTTCTCAGTGTTCTAACGTTTCTCCCCTTCTTTTGTTTTGCACCCTTTCTCCTCACCTTGTTCTTCTTAGGATGAATTCCACCCCTTCATTGAAGCTCTGCTTCCTCATGTTCGTGCCTTTTCCTACACATGGTTCAATTTGCAAGCTCGGAAACGAAAGTACTTCAAGAAGCACGAGAAGCGGATGTCAAAGGATGAGGAGCGTGCCGTGAAGGACGAATTACTTGGTGAAAAGCCCGAGATCAAGCAGAAATGGGCTTCCCGGCTGCTGGCCAAGCTACGTAAGGACATCCGCCCAGAGTTTCGCGAGGACTTCGTCTTGACTATCACAGGCAAGAAAGCCCCCTGTTGCGTCCTCTCCAACCCAGACCAGAAGGGTAAAATCCGCAGGATTGACTGCCTGAGACAGGCTGACAAGGTTTGGAGGCTGGACCTGGTTATGGTCATCTTGTTTAAAGGGATCCCTCTTGAAAGTACTGATGGGGAGCGGCTGTACAAGTCGCCGCAGTGTTCAAACCAAGGCCTCTGCGTCCAGCCACACCACATTGGAGTCACAATTAAGGAACTGGATCTGTACTTGGCGTATTTTGTTCACACTCCTGGTAGGTCAAACAAAAATATGCTTGCTGTTTTTCTGGGGGGGGGGGGGCGGGTTTCCCCCTTCTGTCTGTGTTTACTTTTGACAGCAGCAGTCTTCCTCTGAAGTGTCTGTTATCTCTCCCTGTCTTTCCTTTCATCCATTATTAACAAATTGCTAACTTGTTAAAAGGTGTGAAGGGTGACTCCTGTGTGCTCAGGAGTTTGAAAAAAAGTCACTGTGGCAGGTAGCTTTTCGTGACCTGCAGGCTCACTCCTGACTACCATGGCTGAAACTTCCGTACAGTGGAGAAAATCCCTTTTTTCATGACAATGAATGATTCAGAATAGGAATATGTGTATGCAAAGGCCGGGTGACTAAAAAGAGCAGGAGTCATGATTTTGTTAGGATTGGAAGCATTTATCCTTCAGTGAGATTTCTGTCTTTGCTTACACCTCCCCCCGTCCGCCCCAGTTCCTTTTGTTGGCTTGATTTAACTTGCAAACAACAAAACATAGGAATTGGAACTCCTGTACGGCAGCATTGGAGCAATCACATTGCGTTTTCCTTGTCATCTGTCCCAAATAGGAGCAAGTTTCTCCAGGGAAAGGGCATATGGATGAGATGACAAGAACCTTTTTCTTTTCTTTTGTTTTCCTGCTCCCCACCGCCCCGCTCCTCCCCATGTATGGGTTTTATGCAGACAGGCCCTTGTTTAATTTTGTTTTCATATCGGTCTCTCTTTGTGTTTTGCTTTGCCGTCAAATTGGAGCAGGAACGCCTGGTTAATTTTTAGCCTCTGCCCAGAGACAGCCAATTTGCTTCTGACTCTGGGCAGGCTGTGGCGGGCGAGGGTGTTTACCTTTCGCCACAGCAAGTTGTAATGAAAGGCATCTGCCCACATTGTTGCTCTCCGGCTTCTCACTACTTTTTCATTTTTGTTTTCATACGAGGGAGTCAAATGTTCAGCCATTCGAGCCGGGCTTCCCTTTCGTTTCGCTTTTCCCTCCCGTTTGCTGGGTAGCAGCAAACCTTTGCCGGGTGAATTCCGGAGGTTTGTGTCAGTTGCTGCCTCCTGTATCCCAACCTCGTTTGCGTTTCTGCAGTTTTGGTCTAATAATACAGCCAGGAGTTTTTTCTCCTTTTTTTAGAATGCATGTGGGGCGGCCTTTGCACCACATCAGGAGGTTCATTTCAGGGCCCACGGATGGCGTTACTGGCACATTTCTTGCCATCCACACGGCACGGGGCACTTCCAGGCTTGGCTAGCAAAAAAACCCCAAACAAACTGTGCACTACAGTGTTCCTAATTTTCCTCCAACAAATTCCTTTTCGCTCCTTTCCTGTTGTCTTCTGGCTCGAGATAAAATGAGGCTTTGTTACCTTTTTGCGTAATTCTTCATGTCCTCGTTCCTGTCCTCCTGGATGGCAGAGAATTTCTTCACGTGCACAATTGTGCAAAATCCAAGTTCCGGCCTGTGAAGCCTCCATCTCCATGTTCATGCAAACAGGCTAGTGTTTCTCACATACACACACAGTTTTCCCCCCACACACACGCAAACATATGCAGGGACGCTCAAGTAAAATGAAGTGTGAACTGATCTGTATTTATTTTTTTCTTTAGCATACCCTGTCTCTCCGTCCATCATAGGCAAACAAGGTAGTTCACAGAATCATAATAAAGTTAAACAAATGATCAACTCAGCCAAAATATCAAATGCCCGTACTTATTAATCAGATCTCTGTTCAGGTGTACAAAAGTGAGGGCAATTTGTCAGGTGAGCAAGCTGGATCACTCATGGCTGGTATGTTGTGGAAGGTCAGATAGTTTTTCCTTGCTTGTGACCAACTAACTGAGCAGCTGTAAAGCATAATTGGGCAACTGTCCGTCCTCTCTGCTGATATGCTGGTGTTTATGTATTTGTGTGCTCAGAGGCAAACAGTGAGACTTGCGCAGAAAGTCTTGCTCACTGCCTATATGCATACTGCCCAAGCTATCTAGAGCTAAGGCTGCTTTTAGGAGAGGCTGGGTTCATTCTTCTGCTCAGGAACAAGATGACGAACTTGCCTTGAACTGTAAAAGCCTGTCTGTGGTCACAGTGGGCCAATGGCAAAATGAGTATCCACCTTGCTGGGATAAAGTGTAGATGACTTGGGAAAGGCGGTGTAAACTCCGTCAACCTAGTAAAAGTTCTTATGTGATGTCACCCCATGGATCAGAAACGGCCTGGTGCCTGAACAGGGGACCATCTTTACATTTAATAGAAGTAGGATATTCAAGAAATATCAGTCTATTGTATTGTCGAAAGCTTTCACAGCCGAAATCACTAGGGTGTTGTGGGTTTTCCAGATCCTCTGAAGGTGCCAGCCACAGATGCAGGCGAAAAGTCAGGAGAAAATGCTGCTGGGACATGGCCATGCAACCCGGAAAACCCACAACACCCTAATATCAGTTTGTTTGCAAGGCCTCATTTTAAGGTTTGCACTCAGACTTCAACTGCCACATGGCTTCTCATCCTTTGGCGGCACGTGTGGGGATGCGGCATGCCCGAGTGTATTCGCTGCAGGCCAAGTTGTCTAGTAATCAGTTGCAGAGTTTGGAGTCTCCTCCTATCGGCTTCTAACTCAAAACATCTTGGCTTCCTGTGTTCACTGCTGATCCTAGGCATAAAACAAACAGGAACAAGGCAGGGCGGGGTCATGGCAGGATATGCCACTCTATTCATCCCAAGGGGCTATCTGGAAGGACGTCGGTAACGAGGGGCTTCTACCTGAGCTGCAGAAAGAAAATTTTGTCATCTGCCATTGACCCAAGTTCAAAAGCAGATGCCGCTTGTAGGCTTGGGAAACGGCGTGCCATAAATACGTTGGGTTTATAAGATGGTCTCTGTGTGGCACCTGTCTCACACCCTCGCTGCTTCTCCCTGGGTGTTGCTCTCTAGGCGTGCCCGCCGTGGCCTTTGGAAGATGGTAGCCGTTGCCTGCATGGTCAGAGTAGATTTTTGTGTAGGACAACATCACAAGAAAATCCTTTTGTGTAGGTCAACATCACAAGAAAATCCTCGTCTGGCAAACAGAGATGCGAGGCACTTTCAAGAGAAAACCTACAGACCAGGGTGGGGTTGATTAACCTTCCCAAGGACTGCTGATCCCCCCCCCCCCCCCCCCCGCCCCCGGCCGCAATTTCTTTGAATATGTTTTTTTGCTCAACCAGTCCTCAAAACTTTAAGTAAGCCTGCCTTGGGGAAGAAGGGGACCATTTCAGGTGTCACTTAATAGTGTGACTCCCTGCTGGCCCCATGATTCCCTTCCACTGATCTTCCCTTTGAGGGGTCCCATATTTGCACTGTATACTTGCAAGATGATGCAAACAGCAGCACTGTCTCTTTTGTGTTGTTTTAATGGACGTTTGCTGACTTGGAGGCTCTGAACTGGAGACGAAATCGCACGTGCCCTGTAGATTGCAGGAGATAAGATTGTTGATTACCATTTCTGCATGGCCCTCAGACGGTTCAAAAACTTCCTTTCTGTTTCTGCGTCAGAAATTTGATGCTGGTGCCTATGTTTTTTTATACATGTGTACAATGGTAGGATTCAAATAATTTAACAACTGGTTGTTTATAAGCACCATTTTAACAACCGGTTCTGCCGAAGTGGTGCAAACTGGCTGAATCCCGCCACTGCACGTGTACTAACCCTGGAAGAAAAACTGAAAAGATCTTGAAAAGGCAGGTGTGAGTGAATGCTAAGAAATTGCTTGTGTTTAGGAACGATAGGGAGAAAATTTACAAAAAATAGTCATTGACAGCAGCATACATCCCCCCTCTCTCTCTCCGTTCCCTCTTTTTATTTTCACAACAACCCTTTGAGGTAGTCCAGGCAGAGAGCAAGTGACTGGCCCAGGGTAACCCACACAGCACCAGGAATTAAATAGGGATCACTCAGACATAACCAACGTTCTAACCATTATACTCACTGCTTCATACTTTTCGTTGTCATAATTAATTGCAGATCTCATTTAAGCAGCCAGATAGATGCAGGTTTCTGGCTCCTACTGACTTCAAGGTAACATTTTTGCATACATTTCACAGGCTTTGACAGGGGGTTATTTCTGTGGCACAGGGTGTGTGTGTGGGGGGGGAGGGGGCACTGTCCCATTCCTGTGTCCCAGCCCTTCTCTAACATAGTTGGCTTGATAATTATGCAAACTGAATGGAGGAGGGGAGGGATTTTCTGCTGGGGGAGTCCTGTCTGTTCTGGACCTCTGGTTGCGTCCAATTCCAAAATTCCTAGGCAAGTCATTAAAAAAGTGACCTTCCTCCCATTGGATTGCAGTGAGTTGCTTTTACTTCTCATATAAACTATTCTGATAGGCTGAAACCTGTTAACTGCGCCCATTCAAATCACCCCATTTTTTCCCTGCCATCATCTTCTGGCCTGTTCAAGACTCTGAGAGAGAGAGAGAAAGAGAGAGAGAGACAGACAGACAGACAGACAGACAGACAGACAGACAGACAGACAGACAGACAGACACACACACACACACACACACACACACACACACACACACACACACACCCCGCGCGCTCCTCTCCATATCTCAGACGTCAGAGTCACTCTCAAGTGGATCTTGGAGCAAACGTTTACTCTCTCCTTTGCTCTGTGACTTTTCTTCTGCCTGCTGCATCATGAAATGAATGTGTCATTTGCTTGTTTTGTGGACCCTAAGGTGGGTTATGAAATGCCATGGGACCAGGTTTCCGGTTCGTCTGGGGCAGTGTGGGGAAAAGTGACACTTGCCCAGCGCCTGGAGCCGCCAGCATTTTGTTCCTTTTCTCTTCTAGCTGGTGCTGCCTGCCGGGGTGGTTCTCGAGGAACTTTTGTCTGCCTTTTCCACACTTAAGGACGTCCTGTGGAAGAGACCGTCCAGTGTGGATAAGCAGAAGAGCTTAGCTTTGATCCCATGCAGGGTCATTTGAAGGGGCCTTTTGGGTCTTGGGCATAACTGTCACCTGTGTCCCCCTCCCGCCACATCTAATTCAGAGTGCTGCCTTTCCTCGAGTAACAACAATGACAGGGGTCCCTGTAAAGGTAGGTCAGAATGTGTCACCTCTGCCGTCATGGCTCAGTGCCTTCTGTCAGCTCTCAAGATCCACTTGCTGAACGAACACCGGGCACTTTGGGGGTTTTTTGGCCTGTCTCGGGCGAGGGATGGGCTGTATCCCATTTGGAACCGATGGTGCCGGCTGGCCGGTTGCTCATTGTGTTGCAGCTTCCCTGCATTTTCTGCAGCAGGGGAGGTTTGGGCTCAGGGAAGATTTGTTGCCCTTGAACCATGGCAAGGTGGTCCCACGGAAGAGTGCCCTGTCCCGCCCACATGTAGTGGAGGGGCGTGGTACTGCAGCGATATTGACGCTTTTCAAAAGAATGTGCCCTGTTCTCCACTAGGTGTGCCAGGCAAGGGAGAACATGCCAGAGAAAGGGGTGACTAGGCCAAAGGCTGGCCACTGGGGTTAAGAGCAGAGGTGGGATCCAGCAGGTTCTCACAGGTTCCCGAGAGTAGGTTACTAATTGTTTGTGTGTGCCGAGAGGGGGTTGCTAATTGGTGATTTTGCCACGTGATTTTTGCCTTAGTTACGCCCCTCCTCTCAGCAGTAGCGCGCAGAACTGGAAGCAGTCTATCAGGAGGTGCACCGGCGTGCGTGGCAGCCTTGCGCCTGCGTGCATTCGTTTCCCGCCCAAGGACCGGCGCAGCGGCTGCGTCCTTGCCACAGCCCCGCCCAGGAATGCCCCGCCCCCGGAATGCCCGGCCACGCCCCCGACGTTCCCCACCCAGCCCCATTGGTGCTACGCCACAGTTTGAATCCCACCACCATGGGAACCTGTTACTAAAATTTTTGGATCCCACCACTGGTTAAGAGTCACCAAATTACATAGTCCAGAGTGTCCGTCCTCCGCAGTGTCACAGGCATTATCCAGTGGGGTCTGTGACACTCGTGGGTGTGTTTCTGAGATGGCTGTGCCCCACAGCAGCCATTTATGAGTATTGGGAAAGACCGTGTCCCTGCAACAGACTCTTCTTTCAAGGAAGGGTTAAGTTCCTCATAAAATTAACAACCATTTAACTTTTGGGGTGTTGGGGGGTTTCCGGACGGTATGGCCGGTTCCGGTAGCATTTTTTCCTGATGTTCCACTTGCATCTGTGACTGGTATCTTCAAGACTGGCGACTTCAGGTAAAACATCAGGAGAAAATGCTACTGGAACACAGCCACTCCGCTCGGAAATCCCACCACGCCCCAGTGATTCCAGCCGAGAAAGCCTTCGACAATGCATTTAATTTTTGTTGCACTGTAAAGAATGTAATCTGGAAAGATCTGACATTTTCTACCAGCTCAGAAACTAGTCAGCATTCTTGGGTTACCAAAAATAAAACAGCTGCCATAATATGAATTGAGGGAAATTCTGAACGCGTTCTGTGGGGAGGATGGAGGGTGAATGGTTAGCTATGAGGAAACTTTGGGCTGCAGGGAACACATTCTGGCCTTTGCCAGGAGTTTATTTGAAGCGCACCCGGTTTCCTTCCAAACCAGTTTGACTAGAAATCATCATGAGACCGAGAGTGACAGTTGTATGGGATGAGGACAGGTTCACCATAACACCACGGAGTTCAACACACATCCAGAGAACTGCATAGTGAGATACTCCAAGCAATCTCACCATTGGGGTGGGCACTGAAGGGATCAGCTGCGGGAACATTCTCTTAAAGTAGCTGAGGTGAAGTCTGGGGAAGTGGGGGGGGGGTTCCCTTGGACCCCCTCTTTTTCTGATGGAAAAACTGGAAAAATTGGGGGGAACACTGAAAAAAAACCCCTTCATTCTTTTCTCTTTTAGAATGAGCAAACTTCTTCTTAAGGCAAAGTTCCCCCCCCCCCCCCGCAGAATGTACAGCATGAAAAAAGGCTCAGGAGGGGTTTTTTTTTTTAGTTTTTCCACTAGAAAAACTGAGAAATTTTGGAGCCCACTGAAAAGAAGCACGTGAAGCGTTTGTTCTTTTTGCGTGAGAAAACCTTGCTTTTCAAAGCACCGCATTCATTCCAAATGTGTGGTCTGAAGCAGTCTGAGGACTTCCAATAGAAAAATTGAGAAATTGTGTGTGTGTGTGGGGGGGGGGGGGTGTTTCCGAAACATTCTCACACTATAGATGTGCACAGTTTCAAGATTTTTTTTGTTTAAGTGTAGAAAAAAATTGGCATTAATTAACCTGCTACAATTTATTTAATGATACCATGTTATTAAAGAGTTTGATGTTTTCAGTATTGCACATATTATCTGAATATCCAAACATCCTGGCAGTTCTACATATTATGAATGAGAGAGCTTTTGTCCAAACAATACAATTTATTTTGTTTACAGCAGATTTTTTTTTCTATCTTCAATTAATTCTCCCCCCCCCCCCATCTCTTTGATGGCAAAAGTTCAAGATATTTCTGCTACAGTAGCACAATGGGCAGAAGTTTCCAGTTCTTGTTCAATGATTGGGCATAGTTGCAATTTTATCTTAAAGAAAATGAGCATAGTTACATTTTACAGGAAACAGAGACCGTTGTATCTTAAAATTCCATAAATATGTCAAAATGTGCAATTGTACTTGCTAACGCAGATGTGTTTTGTGCTGTTAAATCAGTAAAATAAGTTTAGATTTGATAGGAAAGTATTGGATATATTTCAAATTTCCCCCCATTTTTAATGCAAAAAAAGGCGAGGGGGAACCACTTTTCCCCCCTGTGCTTCAAAATGTCCGGAAATTGTACATCTCTAGTGAAGATTTTTTTTTAAGCAGAATCGTTTGAGGAAACCCCAGTTGCTGTGTGATTCATAATTTTCAGCTTTTGTGCTCCCCCTTCCCCGGCCTTAGCTTATACGCTACTGCCTTATCGCAGGTCTCCTCAGCCTTTGTGAGAGCCCTGGATAATCCGTTAAGAGGAATTAAGAGCATTTACACTTTTCGTTTTTACATTTTTATCCTGATAAATTAATTGCTCAGGGAAAAAAAATGGTTTCCATTAAAACTCCTTTTGCAAGCAAAGAAAGAGTAATGAGTCAGGCACCTTTCCCCACCTGCGGGCTCTGGACACTTGACCTGATTGCCCCAGGCTAGCCTCTTCTCATTGGATCTCAGAAATTAAGCATGGTTGGCCTTGGTCAGTATTTGGATGGGGGACCACAAAGGAAGCCCCATGTTGTTACAGGGACGCAGGCAGTGACTGGCCACCTCTGCTCTCTGCCCTAACCTGGATGGCCCTGGCTAGCCCCCCCTTGTCTGATCTTGGAGGCTAAGCCGAAGTTCATATAGGGGAGACCACCAAGGAAGTCCAGGGTCGCTGTGCAGAGCCAGGCAATGGCCAACCACCTCTGAGCATCTCTGCTGGTGGAAGTAGGATTATTGCAAAGGCAGCCCCAGGAGGAAGGGCAGCCAAGCTGCACAAATACTGGGGGTGGTGGTGGAAAGAGGTCACAGTGATTACTTGAGAGCAGGGACAGGGGGGGCTTTCTGGTGAAGATAATTGCCTCCGGAGGAAAGGCCTGCTCAGAAGGAAAAGCCTACTTAGATGTAGGGTGAAAGAGCAAAGATGCAATCAGGACAGGTAAGAAATGAATGAAAGAATACAGGCAGGAGGAAGGAGAAGGAATGATGGCGGAAGGGCCTGCTGGCTGGCTCAGGCAAGAGTGGCGGCAGAGGGGTCACAGGCAAGGTCAGGCGGGGGGGCTTCCCCACTTCAGGGAACTGAGCTGTTCCAGGGTGACATGACCCCCAACTGTGGAAAGGGAGACCTGTCAGTCAGAGGTGTATCGGGGGGGGGGGGACGGCGCCTGGGGATGACATCTGCTTTGGGCGCCCCCATACCCCTCGCGCTCGGGGGCAGCTCAGATGGGCGCGGTGGCAGCAGGCCAGCCCAGGAGCAGCGCCCGTCCGAGCCACACACCCCTCCCTGCAGGCCACCTCCTGCCCTCCCCACGCCCCACAGAAGCCGGCCTGTAGGAAGGCAGGGGGGCAGGGCACTGTGGCGGGTGGTCCAGGAGGCAGCCTGCCACCATGGTGCCCATCCGAGCCGTCTCCGCCCCCCAAGACCTGGGGAGGGAAGGAGGCGGCTCGGATGGGTGTTGCAGCTGTCTTTAGGCACCTCCTCTGCGCTGAGCCGGGTTGGCGTGGGTGAGGAGGGGGTGGGGTGATTTTGCACCCCTCCCTCACTGTTGCACCCCAGGCCATTTGACCTCCCCGTGTCCCTGTGGTCTGATACGCCCCTGCTGTCGGCTGCTCCAGGAGGACCACTGGAGAGGGAAACTGTCTCCAGGCCTCACTCTGAAATGAGGGCTTCACGGGCAGAGGTTGCCTCCAACAGAAATCAAAAGATGCCCGTCCCCCCAGCCGCTGCCCACTTGTGGCAAGCAAGAAAGAGAACCTGCCTGTATGGCTGCTGGAGCATTGAACTCTGTTAAAAGGGCTTATTCTATAGACAACTCAACAACTTTGCCTGTTGCTGGGGTTGGGTTGGTAAATTCCGGGGGATTTGGGGGAGGGGCCATAGAGTCCACCCCCTGTAGCAGCCGTTTTCTCCAAAGAGACCAGTTGTGACTCTGGGAGATCTCCCGTCACTACCTGGATGTCGGCAACGCTACAGACTGTTCTTGGTTTGCTTCTGCCGGGGCGAGAGAACGACAGGGTTCCCCCAGAGGGGAGGAGGACCTCCTGCACTTCTCCCACCACCCGCATTCATGTGCGATTCTCTCTTTGTCTACTCAAGGAGCAGCAGTGGCATAGGAGGTTAAGAGCTCGTGTATCTAATCTGGAGGAACCGGGTTTGATTCCCCGCTCTGCCGCCTGAGCTGTGGAGGCTTATCTGGGGAATTCAGATTAGCCTGTACACTCCCACACACGCCAGCTGGGTGACCTTGGGCTTGTCACAGCTTCTCGGAGCTCTCTCAGCCCCACCTACCTCACGGGGTGTTTGTTGTGAGGGGGGAAGGGCAAGGAGATTGTAAGCCCCTTTGAGTCTCCTGCAGGAGAGAAAGGGGGGATATAAATCCAAACTTTTCTTCTTCTTCAAATGCCTGCCCACAGCGCACTGGCATACCTGAACTAAATGGCGCCCAGAGGCAAGCACAAAAATGGCGCCCCTCTCCTGTGGGCCTGGCGGGGTGCCCTCCCTGCTCTCCCACCTCTTCACCTGGGCAAAGCAGCAGGAGCAGCAGCGAGACCTCTCCGGTGGCTGCGGAGGTGGAAGGGAGGCGGTGGGCCTCCGCCAATGGAGGTTGAGCCGGGGCCAAGGGGGGGTGGCAGCAGCTGGTGGGCCCTCAGCAGGCTTGCCACAACCCGCCGGCTGCTGCTCCCCTCCCAGCCTTGGCTCAACCTCTATCAGTGGCGGCCCGCCGCCTCCCTGCCTCATTTTCCTTGCTGGGCCTCTTCCTCTTGTGGGGCTGGGCCAAGGGGTGCCCGGCACACCTACTGCCAGCTTTGTTGTGTGTGTGTGTGTGGGGGGGGTGATTTTGTGCCCCCCACGTGACCAGATGGGACACCCCATGTCCCTCTGGTATTTACACCCCTGCCACAGCACCATGCCCTCAGCTACAAATGCGTTCCTATAATGCAGCACTTCACCCATCTCCCTGTATCCTGGGCACAATTGCCCGTCTGTGCCTAGCCGGCCAAGCAGTTGCCTTTGTGGCGATTTCAACTTATCAAAGCAAGAGTATTCTTCGCAAGTGGGAATAGTATTAATTATGATATTATTTATGTATTATGGTTTTATTAATTGAGTATGTATTATGTGCTTTTGCGCTGGTGTGTGCTTAAAGCCTTACAAACAGCATGCTGGCCGGGGAAAGGGGGGGGGCATTATTTGGACCTGCTGCTTCCCTTTCTCCCCCTGTCAGTTATGATACAGCAGACCTTTCCTTTTCTCTTTGCATCTTTCTCTCTCTCTCTCTTCTTTCCTATTAAGAGAGATCAAAGCTGCACCTGTACTTGAGGAAGAGGTTAAATACAGGAAGAAGGAAAATCTGTGTGAGCGACTCCATGGAAAACATGTGTGGAGTTTTTGTTTTTGTTTTGGTTCCCAAGTGAGACAGATCCCAGGAGCACAGAAATGCTATGGTAGATCCTCCTGCAAGGACCCAACTACATTTTGGGCTTCCGCATCAACCCAGAGTGGCCTAAAAGGGCCTCAAAGTTAATGTGTGGGGTTGAATCATAGAATCATAGAGTTGGAAGAGACCCCAAGGGCCATCAAGTCCAACCCCCTGCAATGCTGGAACACACAGTCAAAGAGCTCCTGACAGATGGCCATCCAGCCTCTCTTTGAAAACCTCCAAAGAAGGAGACTCCACCACACTCCGAGGCAGTGCATTCCACAGCCCTGACTGTCAGTAGGTTTTTCCTGACATTTAAGTGGAATCTCTTTTCCTTCACCTTGAACCCATGACTCCTGGTCTTAGTCTCTGGAGCAGCAAAAAACAAGCTTGCTCCTTCCCCAACATGACATCCCTTCAAATATCTGAGCATGGCTATCATGTCACCTCTTCACCTTCTTTTCACCGCACCAAATTGGTGTGGAACTTTCTTGGGAGTAAGTCCTTTCGCAGACCTTGAAAGCTCTCCTTCCCCCGAGTTGCCCTTTTCTTCTGCTGTGCAAGACACTCTTTTCCATTATGTGTACTTCCTGCATCTTCTTTATAGATTCCACATCTCCCCAGAGGTCTCAGTGCGGGGGCGGGGGAGGGCTTTGGGTCCAGATCCCATTCGCTTTCTCTCTTCAATGAACTCAATTAATTAATGCTGAATGTCTTCAGTTTGGCCCGCGTTTGGTTGGTGTTTCTCTATAAACCTAGAGTTTCCCCAGCAACCATTATAGAGCACCAGCACTGATAAAAGCGGAGACTCGGGTGTCCAAGGAGTAATTTATATCTCCGATTCAAAACGAGAAGCACAGTTCGTGTCATGGTGAAATGAGTCTCTTCTAGATTCCCACTGAATTGTGCAAGGAACGGGGGGGAGGCTTGGGATTTGCAGCCACAGGCTTGGTCAAATTCAGGGGGAAGGAAAGGTCTAGGGCAGCGACGGCAAACCTTTTTGAGACCGAGTGCCCAAATTGCAACCCAAAACCCACTTATTTATCGCAAAGTGCCCATATGGCAATTTAACCTGAATGCTGAGGTTTTAGTTTAGAAAAAACGGTTGGCTCCGAATCGTGCGTTACTCGGGAGTAAGCTTGGTGGTAGTTGGTGGCTTTGCTTTGAAGCAACCGTGCAACTCTTCCAACAGGTGAATCATGACCCTAGAAGGGTTTACTCAGAAGCAAGCCCCATTGCTAGCAACCAAGCTTCCTCCCAGGTAAAGGATCACGCTTTAGTTCTTCGCATGAAAATCAGTGGGGTTTAAAGTTTTTGTCCGCTTTCGTCCTCCAAGGCGGAAAGGAGGCTGGCTTTGCCTCAACTGTAGAGCCAGTGCTGGAACAGGAGATGGTGGGATCTCCCTTACTTGCCTCCTCACAAGGTGGGCTCTGGCCTTGGAGAGCCAGCGTGGTGGAGTGGTTAAGAGCAGCTGCACTCTAATCTGGAGAACTGGATTTGATTCCCTGCTCGGCCACTTGAGCTGTGGAGGCTTATCTGGGGAACTAGATTAGTTTGTGCACTCCGACACACGCCAGCTGGGTGACCTTGGGCTAGTCACGGTTCTTCAGAGCTCTCTCTCAGCCCCACCTACCTCACATGGTGTTTTTTTGTGAGGGGGGGAAGGGAAAGGATTTTGTAAGCCCCTTTGAGTCTCCTCAAAGGAGAGAAGGGGGGGGTATAAATCCAACTCCTCCTCCTCCTCCTTCTTCGAGGGGAAAGGAGGGAGAGGGCCAGTTCACATACTTTGACTGCTTCTATTCTCCTTTGCCAACACAGGAATGTATAGGAATCAGGTGGGAAAAGGTTTGTAGGGGAAAGAACCTTTTGGCACTCCAGATGTTGTGGGACTACAACTTAGCGAGTTTCCTCTGCCAGCATGGCCAATTGGCCATGCTGGCAGGGGCTGATGGGAATTGTAGTCCATAACATCTGGAGTGCCAAAGGTTCGCCACCACTGGGCTATGTCTCCTGGCAGACAGGTCATGGTGAAGTGGAGAATGGTGTTAGCGATGCCACTCCTGGGTCCTTTATTTGTGGGCTGGACAGGGTTGGAGGTCAGAAAGCAGGAACACGCTACTTGCTGCTCTACCCCTCTACTTGATATCTTCCAAGAACGTATCTTGAAAATCAGAGGCTCATTCCGCACATGCAGAATAATGCGCTTTCAAACTGCTTTCAGTGCTCTTTGAAGCTATGCGGAATAGCAAAATCCCCTTGCAAACAGTTGCAAAAGTGGTTTGAAAAAGCATTATTTTGCATGTGCGGAAGGGGCCGGAGATTTGGGGTGCTAAGGACAAAGAATGGAATCTCAAATATCTGCTAACTAAGCCAACAGTGGTGATGAAAAGTGTTGTCGGGTCATAGTTGAGTTACTTGATTCTGTAGGATTTTCAACATAAGAGATGAACAGAGGTGGTTTGCCACTGGCTGCCTCTGCACAGCAACCCTGGACTTTCTTGGTGGCTTCCCATCCAAGTGCCAGCAAGGGCTACCCCTGCTTCGCTTCCAAGATCTGATGAGCCTGGGCTAGCCTGAGCCATTCAGGTCAGAGCAAGAGGCATACAGAGGTGGTTTGCCACTGGCTGCCTCTGCACAGCAACCCTGGACTTTCTTGGTGGCTTCCCATCAAGAGGCATACAGAGGTGGTTTGCCTTTGTCTCCATCTGGGTAGTGACCCTGGACTTCCTAGGTGGTCTCCCATCTAGGTACTAAGCAGGGCTGACTTAGCTTCTAAGATGGTATGAGGTTGGGCCACCTTGGGCCATCCAAGTCAAGACAAGAGATGAATAGAGATGGTTTGCGTTTGCCTACCTGTCCATAGCAACCTTGGTATTCCTTGGTGGCTTCCCATCCCAGTAGTAACCACAGCCAACCCTAGTTAGCTTCTGAGATCGGTGCAGATCTGGCTAGACTGGGCCATACAGGCTAACACTAATAATACACTACTGCACAAGGAGGTATTTCATTAATAACTATTTAATTTATTGTTGAAGGCTTTCACGGCCGAAATCACTGGGGTGCTGTGTGGTTTCCGGGCTGTGTGGCCATGTTCTAGCAGCATTCTCTCCTGACGTTTCACCTGCATCTGTGGCTGGCATCTTCAGAGGATCCGATAGTAGGAAAGCAAGTGGAGTATATATACCTGTTGGAGAGTCCAGGGTTGGGGGAAAGAACCATTGTCTGTTAACAAGTTAGGCTTATTAACCAAGCCAGTTTGTTAAGCATCCTAGCATAGTAGTCTAGCAGTTAATAAAGTAAAACAAATACATTATAGTATTAGATATGAGTCCAGTAGCTCCTTGGAGTCCAACGAGATTTTCAGGGTATCCGCTTTTGAGGGTCACGTCTCCCTTTGTCGTATTAGATTAGCTCATCAGTGAGGATCAGGAGTACCAGCAGAGAGTTTTAAGCTGGCCGGTCGTAGCTGTGGCTGGTTCCACATGGAGGAGATCCTTGCTTCGATGAAAGCTACTTATCATCATTGTTATTTTTTGGCCATCAAGTTACATCAGACTTGTGGCGACAGGCAGTAGTTCAGGCATGAGGTCTGATAATTTATTACCTACCCTAATTAAATCAGGATCTTTAAAGCTGCATCTCCACCTGCATTAGTTGCTACTATTCCGAGAATTCAGAGGCCAGATGAAACGCCCACACGTGGAAGTTTTCTGCACATTTTCCTTGATCTTTCTCTGATTTTCTATTCTGTGCCTTCTTCGTAGTGCCTTCCCAGTGGCTGCTGGGTGAATGGGTATCATGGCTGTTGTGGCAGCTCTCTTTCCCTTTTTTTTCCCATTCTGATGCTAGAACAGGTTCTATTTTTTTTTAATTTTTCAGATTTAACATATAATGAATAAGAACATAAGAACAAGCCAGCTGGATCAGACCAGAGTCCATCTAGTCCAGCTCTCTGCTACTCGCAGTGGCCCACCAGGTGCCTTTGGGAGCTCACATGCAGGATGTGAAAGCAATGGCCTTCTGCGGCTGTTGCTCCCGAAAGCTAACCTGGACTGAAGTTAAGGTATTTGCAAAATCTCAGATCAAAGAGGATCAAGATTGCTTCTATAGATCGAATTTCTCCTCCATAAATCTGTCCAAGCCCTTTTTAAAGCTATCCAGGTTAGTGGCCATCACCACCTCCTGTGGCAGCATATTCCAAACACCAATCACACGTTGCGTGAAGAAGTGTTTCCTTTTATTAGTCCTAATTCTTCCCCCCAGCATTTTCAATGTATGCCCCCTGGCTCCAGGCAGTGGGCACAAAACTGCTTGCATCATTATACATCATTATACGAACAAAAACATACATCTTGACATAAAAAATTGTTAATCCTATATTCCAAGCATTAAATCGGCCTCCGCATGTACATACTAAATAACTTTCCCATATAAATCATAAAAAGGGGAAAAAGCACAAACAAAATATTACTAAAATAAATTAACAGTGCCATTTTAGATATCATTAGTAATACCAGACCATTTATTGAATGGCCTCCAATACTATATATTTTTGATATTGCTTTTCCTTTAAATATACAACCCACTGTGCACATTGATTTCTGAAACTATTGTTACTTTCAAATTCATCATAACCCGATAATTTTGCTATTTTTACAAGGTCTAAAAATTTTCCTTGCTTATCGAAAATTGATGGTATTGTCGCTTTTCTCCAGTTTTTTTGCTAATACTAATCTGGCAGCAGAACGGGTTCTATTAAAACTGGAAATAGGTCAGTGATAGTAAGTCATCCTGTGCCATGATGCAGTATCAATCAGCGCATACCGTCGCTCTGGCATACATCTTCCCCTCCCCATTCCTTTCCAGGCAGTGGGTACAAAACTGCTTGCATCTTTCCTTTTATATCCCCCCCCCCCCCCCCCCCCCCCATGGCTGGATACTTTAAAAAAACAAAAAAATACACACACCCAGAACTGGAAATTCAGAGAAGCTAAAATTTGAAATAGAAGAAGACGACGAGTTGGATTGATATCCCCCCTTCCTCTCCTGTAAGGAGACTCAAAGGGGCTTACAAACTCCTTGCCCTTCCCCCCTCACAACAAGCACCCTGTGAGGTGGGTGGGGCTGAGAGTGCTCCGAAGAACTGTGACTAGCCCAAGGTCACCCAGCTGCGTGTGTTGGGAGTGTACAGGCTAATCTGAATTCCCCAGATAAGCTTCCACAACTCAAGCGGCAGAGCGGGGAATCAAACCCAGTTCCTCCAGATTAGAGTACACCTGCTCTTAACTACTACGCCACTGCTGCTCCACTGCTGGATAAGTTAGAATAGATTATTATAACACAGTAGCAATTGCTTTTTTTGTTTTTTTACAGTCCACACAAAACTCATACAACGTGGCTGGGCAGCAATTTTTTTTTAAAATAAAATGGCACCCACAAGGGGGTGACATTAGAAGATGTCACCATTGTGAGCAGGATCTTTGTAGCGTGAAAGTGTGCCCCGTTCCTTCCTCGTGGTGTGCTAACATGCTTCGTCTACAGTCTTTCAAAAAAGGTTGAGGTGAAGCAGTTTTTGGAATGAGCATATTGAGAGTGGAGAAAACCTGTACAGAGGATGATTAGAGCATGAGGTTGTGTGGCTGCTGAAAATAAAGAACTCCCACCAGGAAGCCAAAGTGGAGAGGAGCCTCCGGGCTAAAGCAGAAGAGGTTGGATCTTTCCCGGATGCCAGGGAGGCCCCAGGGGAGGGTTAGGGTTAGGGTCTAGCTTTACTCCTGCCATGTTCAGGTAGCCAGAAACAGGTGTCCATGGAGGGACCCTGATATATTTTTTTTTGTTTTAAAAGATAAACTTTATTAAGAAAGATAAACATTACAAATTAAACAGTCACGGAACAACACACTTTAAATAAATCACTTTTACGATTAACTCACTTGAGAAACTTATAGAAAGATAACACTTCCATCAAAAAAAGAAAAGAAAATTCGGATTATTTCAGTAAACTTAATTATTACTTCCTGCTAACTTTAAAATACATCAGATTTTCTCTTTCCTCATCTAACGCCAACATATTCCTTAAATTCTTTAAATTTTTAAACTTTAGTAAGAGGGAAAAAAGCACACAAATCTTATTATATTAAGCATATCGTGATTAAATTAAATGCTGCTATACTTTATAAGACCTTTACATTCCTTCCTCTTACCAACGAACTCTAAGAACATAAGAACATAAGAACTAGCCTGCTGGATCAGACCAGAGTCCATCTAGTCCAGCTCTCTGCTACTCGCAGTGGCCCACCAGGTGCCTTTGGGAGCTCACGTGCAGGATGTGAAAGCAAGGGCCTTCTGCGGCTGTTGCTCCCGAGCACCTGGACTGTTAAGGCATTTGCAATCTCAGATCAAGGAGGATCAAGATTGGTAGCCATAGATCGACTTCTCCTCCATATAAATCTGTCCAAGCCCCTTTTAAAGCTATCCAGGTTAGTGGCCATCACCACCTCCTGTGGCAGCATATTCCAAACACCAATCACACTCATGCGGAAGAAGTGTTTCCTTTTATTAGTCCTAATTCTTCCCCCCCCAGCATTTTCATAATGAATGCCCCCTGGTTCTAGTGAGCGCCAGGAGAAAGAGAGAAAAATTTCTCTCTGTCGCACATTTTCTACCCCATGCATAATTTTATAGACTTCAATCATATCCCCCCTCAGACGTCTCCTCTCCAAACTAAAGAGTCCCAAACGCTGCAGCCTCTCCTCATAGGGAAGGTGCTCCAGTCCCTCAATCATACTCGTTGCCCTTCTCTGCACTTTTTCTATCTCTTCAATATCCTTTTTGAGATGTGGCGACCAGAACTGAACACAGTACTCCAAGTGCGGTCGCACCATGGTTTTATATAAGGGCATGACAATCCTTGCAGTTTTATTAATTCTTTCCTAATTATATCCTCTAAAAGAGGGTGCCAATTTTCTAAAAAGAATTTAATACTTAATACCCATGATTTCTTGGGGGGTATGCTATCTGTGTGAGTGTCTCCTCTCCTGTGTTTCTCTGAGTTTCCACTGGCCATCTGGTCCAGCACTGAAGGAGAATATTCTTATTGTTTTCCGTGAGCACGTCACAAGGTCTATTCGAGCAGTGTCCCGAAATGGGACCTGTAACAGCCGAAACCCATGAGAAAGCAGTTGTGTGAGATTCTGGTCATGGAATGGACTTCTCCGTTGAATCAGGAAAGTTTCTAGTACAAAACCTACCTCTGCCCAATGGAGCATTCTTCCTGTTGCCAAGATGCTTGTCTCTGTAATTCCACATGGAAAAATTGTTTGTGAATTTGAAAAAAAAAGGGGTGTGTGTGTGGCTTTTTCCCACACCAGTAAGTGTGTATAGGAATCAGTATAAATTGCTAATTTTTGGTGCCGCCTTCTAAGGCATAGTGCAGTGATGGCGAACCTTTTCGAGACCGAGTGCCCAGATTGCAACCCAAAACCCACTTATTTATCGCAAAGTGCCAACACAGCAATTTAACCTGAATACTGAGGTTTTTGTTTAGAAAAAACGGTTGGCTCCAAAGCGTGCGTTACTCAGGAGTAAGCTTGGTGGTAGTCAGTGGCTTTGCTTTGAAGCAACTGTGCAACTCTTCCAACGGGTGAAATCACTTAATTCCTAGAGTGGGTTTACTCAGAAGCAAGCCCCATTGCCAGCAACCAAGCTTTCTCCCAGGTAAAGGATTGTGCTTTAGTTTAACAGAGCTTAACAGGGTTACCTACTCTGCTTCCTCAAAACTAGGTTTAATGCTAATAATCGAGCCCAGCAGCCCAGGCCAGCCTAGATGTGTGGAGGGGGCACTCTGTTTGTGCGTGCCCACAGAGAGGGCTCTGAGTGCCACCTCTGGCACCCGTGCCATAGGTTCGCCATCACTGGCATAGTGGGTCACTTTGGCTTGACAGCATTTTCCGCAGGAAAGAAGGACAGGCTTGGGATGCTGGGGTGTCACTGATTTATTTTATTGAACTGAAAACAGGCGTGGTGTATCATCATGTGCAATTACAACCTTTGTTTATGGGTTTTGACCAGACCTATGACCTTCCCACTCCCTTGTCAATGAAGAGAAGGGGCCGTGAATGCCATGGCCAAGCCCATGTTTTGTAGGGCCCTTGATTTAATCCTGAATCTCTCCAGTTAAAAGATAACCGGGCTGGCAAAGACTCTGCTTTACCTGAGAACTTGGAAGGGGGGCATCTTTGAGTTGGTATCATATAGTCAAGGGCAGCTGCAGGTGGCTGTGAGATAGAGGTGTACCAGGAGAAAATGGCACCCAGGGCAACACCTGCCCCCCCACACTAGCTAACTTCCCCCTACAGCTGGTTTGCTGGCCGGCGGCAGCACACCTTTTCAGGGAAGACATGTCTTCCCTCTGTCTCTTCACGTTCAGAATGTTGGAGTGCTAGTCCTTCATCCCTCATGAAACCATATAGTTGTGGGGTGGAGAATCTGGAGGACTCAAGATAATTTAGGAGACGAGATGTTTTTTCCTACTGCTTTACAAATAAGATGTTTCCATACCACCACCCCCCCCAAGAGGCTGGCGGCAGGGGGGGGGGGAGGAGATTTTCGCCTCCTCCACGTGGCACCCGGGGACATGTGACCACCCATGTTCCTCTGGCAGATACGCCACTGCTGTGAGACCACCAGAAAACTAGCTCAGTAGACCTGTTGTTTTGAGAAGTGTGGGACAGGGGCTAGAACAGTGGTGGCGAACCTTTGGCACTCCAGATGTTATGGACTACAATTCCCATCAGCCCCTGCCAGCATGGCCAATTGGCAGGGGCTGATAAGAATTGTAGTCCATAACATCTGGAGTGCCAAAGGTTCGCCACCACGGGGCTAGAAGGAATCCTCAGCAAAGGTTCTGGACCGCTTTTGACTGTCTTTTCATGACTTGTTGTTTTTATATTAATAATTTATCCTTTTAACGGTAAGTCAACCTGAACAGGACTCTGGAGAGGCCGAATAGAAGCCTCCTAAATAAATAAGCCTCTGAAAGTGGCCGCTGGGGCTGGGACTTGGCCGTCTGTTAGTGTGAGTCAGTCTGACGGATGTTGGGATGGACCTGGGGCGGCAGCAGTAGCCTTGGACGGACCCCCAGCTCTGGGTGAGTGGTCTGAACCCAGATTCAGCTTGAAGAACAAACGCTTGAACTCTGATAATCTTGCCAAAATATTTCCACTGCTAATTAATCAATTCTTTTTATCCTCCAGTTTGTTAATAGCTGGAAGGTATGTTCTTGATTTAGGAGGAGGAGGAGCAGTTTGGATTTATATCCCCCCTTTCTCTCCTGCAGGAGACTCAAAGGGGCTGACAATCTCCTTGCCCTTCCCCCCTCACAACAAACACCCTGTGAGGTAGGTGGGGCTGAGAGAGCTCCGAGAAGCTGTGACTAGCCCAAGGTCACCCAGCTGGCGTGTGTGGGAGTGCACAGGCTAATCTGAATTCGCCAGATCAGCCTCCACAGCTCAGGCGGCAGAGCTGGGAATCAAACCCAGTTCCTCCAGATTAGATACACGAGCTCTTAACCTCTTAACCTTAACCTCCCACGCCACTGCTGCTCCCAGTTGTATTAAAACCAGGGTTACGCTGCCGGAGGAGGAGATCAGAAATCCTGTTCTTTCAGCATTAAAAGACTTCATATGTTTCTATATGTCCCTGACTTCCTGAGTAGGATTTTGGTGCTGAAAGGCTGGAAGTTCATTATTACAGGATGTCATGTCACTGGCGATACTCACCTGAAGCCCCCAAATGTTTTTGTTGGTGGGGAGGGGGGCTTCTGCTGCTCTTCTGTGCCATTGCTTTTGAAATGAAGATGTGCTTTATGAAACTCAGCATTGGTCATGAGTTTTACTAATGTTATTTTTGCCCTTTTTGTTGGATTGTATTGGATGGGAACAGAATCTGATTTGATATTTGGGCGATATTGTACAAATGGGAGGTTTTCAATTTTAGCTGCTGTTTGATCACAACCCCCCCCCCCCCACCCCCACCAGACATCTTGAATGCAAAATCTACAGCAGTTTCAAAAGCCAAGACCTCCATTTTGTGATTTCCATAGTGGAGCAACTGCTGGATTGGTTCAGCAAACTTGTGTTTGGAGTCTAAATAGACTTCCCAAACACACAAATGTCTTTTTCACTCTCTCCCCAATCTTACTGCTATTACAGGGGGAAAATAAATGATGGCTGCTCACTTTAAGACAGCTATTTTGCATGGAGCCAGGGGAAAAAAAATGATTTTAAACCCTTTTATGCTTGTGTTACGATGGTGCCGTTCAAAGAGCCCTCCTTGGTTCCGAACTCCCATCTGCAGGAAAGGGATATATCCGAGGTCTGAAGGAGTTGCCGCTTTCCGTTATGCTGATAATGACAATAATCATTGCTAATTTGCCAATTATCATTTGATGCTTTGCCGTTGTGACAATTGCCAGTTCGGGACCCCGAGTAGCCTGTCCAGTTCATGGCATAACTGAGCACTGAAAATTTGGTCTTTGTGTGAAGGGGGAAGGAGTGGTGTTAAAGTCGAGGGGAATGTGTGCTTTTGGGGGGCTTTGTCTTTAGTTCTGGAAGAAATGAGCAAGAGGGCTGCAG
Source organism: Sphaerodactylus townsendi (assembly GCF_021028975.2). Lineage (NCBI taxonomy): Eukaryota > Metazoa > Chordata > Lepidosauria > Squamata > Sphaerodactylidae > Sphaerodactylus > Sphaerodactylus townsendi. The sequence goes on from NC_059427.1 coordinate 160,164,133, forward strand.
GATTGGACTCCTAAGATTTTGGTCCTCTGGTAGCACGTTTGAGTCTGTTGATGACACCCTGCGTGGTTATATCATGGATGGAAGAACTGCTGGTGTCCGTGTGGGTTGGGACTTGGACAAGATAAACAGCAGACAAGGGAGAGAGGTGCACCCCCAAAGGCTGTTTGCCTCTTCTGAAGTGGCTATCATCAAAGAACATGCACACAAATGCACATGGAAGAAGAAGAAGAAGAGGAGGAGAAGTTGGATTTATATCCCCCCTTTCTCCCCTGTAAGGAGACTCAAAGGGGCTGACAAACTCCTTTCCCTTCCCCCTTCACAACATACACCCTGTGAGGTGGGTGGGGCTGAGAGAGCTCCGAAGAACTGTGACTAGCCCAAGGTCACCCAGCTGGCGTGTGTGGGAGGGCACAGGCTAATCTGAATTCCCCAGATAAGTGTCCACAGCTCAGGTGGCAGAGCGGGGAATCAAACCCGGTTCCTCCAGATTAGAATGCACCTGCTCTTAACCACTACGCCACTGCTGCTCCTGTGGACAGACCGCAGGCATGGGTCGGGGAGGCTCCTTTGGGGCTGTCTACTCTGTTGGCACTTGGATGGGCTGGGCCACATTCCTTCTTGCTCTCCTGTGTCTGGATGAAGCTGAGTATTCTGTGGAAAAACTAAATGTGGATGACTTGCTTGGGGTTGGATTTGACAACTGTGATTTTTCCAGCTTATGAAGCTTTAGTCCAGTGGTTCTCAACCTTCCTAATGCCGTGACCCTTTAATACAGTTCCTCATGTTGTGGTGACCCCCAACCCTAACATGTATCCATTTTACAGGTGGAGAACACTGATGCAGAGAGTCTTAGACGACCCCTGTGAAACTGTCGTTCGGCCCCCAAAGGGGTCGCGACCCACAGGTCGAGAACCGCTGCTTTAGTCTGTTTGAGCATATACATGTGTTGTTGCTGATCAGAGAAAGCAACTCATCCTGTTCCACTGATAAAAACAGTTGATGGTAGTAGAGGAGTATGATTTTTCCCTGAGTCACCCACCAAAATAGCGTGGGAGGCTGCTTTTAAAAAAAAGAGCTTTAAGGAACAGCAGTGGCGTAGTGGTTAAAAGCAGGTGCATTCTAATCTGGAGGAACCGGGTTTGATTCCGTGCTCTGCCGCCTGAGCTGTGGAGGCTTATCTGGGGAATTCAGATTAGCTTGTGCACTCCCACACACACCAGCTGGGTGACCTTGGGCTAGTCACAGCTTCTCGGAGCTCTCTCAGCCCCACCCACCTCACAGGGTTTTTGTTGTGAAAAGTGGGGAAGGGCAAGGAGATTGTAAGCCCCTTTGAGTCTCCTTACAGGAGAGAAAGGGGGGATATAAATCCAAACTCCCCCTCCCCTCCTCCTCCTCCTCCACCTGAGTGACAGAGGCTTATCTGGTGAACCAGGTATGTTTCCACACTCCTACATTCCTGCTAGGTGACCTTGGGCTAGTCACAGTTCTCTCAGAACTCTCTCAGCCCCACCTTCCTCACAAGGGTTCTGTTGCCGGGAGAGGAAGGGAAAGGTAGGGTATAAATCCAAACTCCTCTTCCTCCTCTTCCTCTTCTTCCTCTCCTCCTCCTCCTCCTCTTCCTCCTCTTCCTCCTCTTCCTCCTCCTCCTCCTCCTCCTCCTCCTCCTCCTCTTCTTCTTCTTCTTCTTCTTCTTCTTCTTCTTCTTCTTCTTCTTCTTCTTCTTCTTCTTCTTCTTCTTCTTCTTCTTCTTCTTCTTCTTCGTGATTGCTGACCTTTATTATGAATGGCCTTTTTGGAGTAAAGGAATCACTTTCCTTTAAAATATACCCTAGGATCAATTTCCCCCCTTTCTTAAATATTAAAATACTTTCTATTTTGATATTTTAAAAATATTTTATCATTGTATTAAATATTTTAATACTATTAAACCGCAGGGTAAATCCCAGAGAAATACATTAGGGTCGATGTTAGAAATACTATCGCCTTTGAAAACAGTATGTTGGTTCCCATTCATTGTTCTCATTTTCAGTTCTTCCTGAAGTTCTGGATGTGTTTCTAGAAATAAAAGGAAACGCTCCGTGTTGTTGCTGCTGATTTCTGGATCGTCTTCCAATTTTAAACATGCAGGGTCCTTCTGCAAATCTTAATGCGTTCCTCCGCCCTCTTATTTTTAGGGCTTCGTTCAGACAGCTACTGAATGGATGACCCAGTTACATTCTGGTATTTTTTGGAGGATCCTACAAAGCCTTACGTAGAGGCAACTGCACATGTCCTGTATACGTGAAGTGGGTTGTGAATGTGTGCGGGGCGTACAGTTGGGTTGTTGCCGTGTTCAAGAAAAACAGATGAGGATGAATGCAGCGCTCTGTTGCTGGCGAGGCAGCTCATGTAGTTTCCCGTCTGTAGAAGAAAAGCAACGGTTTGCAAAATGGAGGGCCGTGTTGCTGGGTACCTGCATCGGCTTTACCAGTTGGGGTGTTTTCTTTCTCTTTTGAAGGCTAGTTGTGCCCTCCTGTACTGAAAGGACACAACAAGGAATACCTAGCCTCTGAAACATTTTTTTTAAAAACCCTCAAAACATGCACAATTAACTGTGGGTGGTTGTGAGGGAGTTGTGTCATTCATCCCCAGTCATGTCACAAACAAATGCTATATAAATAATCACTGCAAACGCTGCACTATCTGGGAGAAGAATTGGCATTTTCCCAGGTAGGAAGGGAAATGCATTATCCTTGTAAGAGGAATGCGACCTTGAGGAAGACATCTGGGCTGCGCGCAAAAGATGGGTAACAAATCACTGTGCATTCGTGGCACTGAAGACTGATTTGGCGAGGGGTCTTCCAGTACAGAACCAGCACCCGAGTCCTGCATAAAACCCAATCATACACCTGCTGTGAAGTGCATTGCCGTCTCTTACTATGTGGTTTGGGTTGAAAATAATAAGGCAGCATGCCTGATTCCTGATATTTTGTGGATTGTGTGTCGTCCCCCCCCTTTCCTCCAAGGAGCTCAGAGAGGCATATGTGGGTCTGCCCCCCCTTGCTGTTGTCATGATGTCCTTGAGAGGTCATAATTTCACCCAGATAGTCACTAGTCCAGGGTCACCTGGAGACTGTTGTGGCTAAGTGAGATTCTGCACAAGGGCCAGCTGGTCCTGGTCCAACATTGTACTGTGCTGGTTGCCACTTTGACTGCATTTTAAAAATGTTAGTTCAGTTTACTTCTCAAAAGCCTTTCCAGCACAACAGCCAGAGTCTTGCAAAATGACTCTCACAATGCCAGATACAAGTGGGCTCAGTGGGGCAAAGGCAGGGGCGGAGCGAGGGGGGACTGTGCCTGGGACATGCTCGCGCCCTGCACTCCTGCCACAGCACTGCCTGCCCCCGCCCCAGAATGCCCCGCCACACCCCATCCACACCCTGCACCTGGACGTGCCTGGGGCACTGCGCCCTCCCCGGCCCCGTGGGCACTACGCCACTGGGCAAAGGATGTGTGTGTCATCAGCCCTTGTGTTGCAAATATGACATTTTTTCTTGACTAAGGAGATACATACAATTCAGAAAAATTAACTACATATCACACCTTTCTTCCCTAGCGGGACTCACAAGGCCCTGTCTGTGGTGTTCCAGGATGCTGCCCATCCAGGCCCTGACCTGTGTAGCTTTAGCCAGGTTGCTGTGTCAGGCTCTTATCAGACTTTAAAAAAATATATTGTTGTAAGTTTTTCATGACACATGATTTGTTGGTGCTGCAATGAGCTATTTATTTACTTACTCACTTAAGACATTTCTTTCTTCCAGAGGGAGATCCAGGCAGCTTTCTTATTTGCCATCAAGTCACAGCTGACTTTTTCATGGGCACTCCCGGGAGGGGTTTTCTAGGCAAGAGACACTGGGAGGTGGTTTACCATTGCCTGCGCAGTGGCGTAGGAGGTTAAGAGCTCGTGTATCTAATCTGGAGGAACTGGGTTTGATTCCCAGCTCTGCCGCCTGAGCTGTGGAGGCTTATCTAGGGAATTCAGATTAGCCTGTGCACTCCCACACACGCCAGCTAGGTGACCTTGGGCTAGTCACAGTTCTTCTGAGCTCTCTCAGCCCCACCTACCTCACAGGGTGTTTGTTGTGAGGGGGGAAGGGCAAGGAGATTGTCAGCCCCTTTGAGTCTCCTGCAGGAGAGAAAGGGGGGATATAAATCCAAACTCTTCTTCTTCTTCTTCCACGTCATTCCCCTGGTATTCCTTGAAGGTCTCCCATCCAAGTACTAGTCAGGGTTGGGCCTGAGTGTGTGTGACTGGCCCAGGATAACTGCATTATATCTTGTACTGTCCTATGCATTCTCATATCCGGAACTCATATCTTTAAAATATTTTAGAAAAATTATCAAGTATTGAGGAGAATGAAGTGTGTTTTATAGGAAGGGGGTGAGCCCGTAGGGGGTGGGCGGGCTATTAAATTGAATAAATGATAAAATAATAATAATATAATGGCTGATGTCTTTGAGGATGTCACATGCAAGGTAGCCACATTTATGTTTCTCTCATCTAAACTTAGGCTCATTCCGCACATGCAGAATAATGCACTTTCAAACTGCTTTCAGTGCTCTTTGAAGCTATGCGGAATAGCAAAATCCACTTGCAAACAGTTGTGAAAGTGATTTGAAAACACATTATTTTGCGTGTGCGGAAGGGGCCATAGATTGCAGAAAGGTTGTAGTATAAAGGCTAAGTTATAATCTGCGGCATCGTACTAATTTCTTAGCCCTTAAGGTTTTGTTCTTTCATTTGTATATAAGGTTTAGCTTTGAAATGTATGTGTTTTATCTGCTGACTTCTTATTGCCTGAATTTGAATGGCCTACGGCTACCAAAAAAAGATTGACTTACTGGCTCAGGATAACCCAGCAAATTTCCATGGCAAGAGTGGGAATTTGAACTTAGGTTTCCCATGTCCTAGTCTTAACCGCCACACCATGCTGGCTCTCAAAAGAAGTTTACAGTAGAATATCACAATTTAGGGCTGCTTTAATCAGCTGTATTGCTGAGAGAGAATGCTACTGCGTGGCCATTCAGCGTGGAAAACCCACATCATCCTAATAATGTTCCAGCTTTTCACAAATAGAACTGAAGTTGCAATCTGAGCCCATAATTACTGGCATTCGTTCATTCCTTGTGTTTAGACATCTCTTGCTTTTATTCAGAGATCTTCTCTCGTTTTACCTTAAACCAGGTTACTTGTTAGAGGCATGAAAGGTGTCTCTGGATGATGCAGACCAAGGCTAGCCCATTCCCTTGTGGAGTAGGGATGTAAATGTAGTGGCGTAGTGGTTAAGAGCATAAGCATAAGCATAAGCATTTTATTGTCATTGTGCACGCACAACGAAATTTACAGCAGCATTCCTCGATGCACACAATTTCAGACTCATACATCATCATCCTCCACCCATCCCTACACAGCCCCAAATACATCAATATGAAGCAGCGGAGTTTAGCATAGCCACAGCTCTAGAGTAGAAGCTGTCTCTAAACCTCTTTGTCCTAGTTCTGAGGGCCCTGTATCGTCTGCCAGATGGTAGCAGTTTAAAAAGAGAGTGTGCTGGATGAGACGGGTCCCTCAGAATATTTTGGGCTTTATTTAGGCTTCGGGCATTATAGATTTCTTCCAAGGAGGGGGGAGAGGGCAGCCGATAATCACTTTGTGCAGTGGTGATCACCTCTTTGGAGGCGCCTTTCCTCATTACTGGGCCACTGTGCAACTGGGAGAGACCATACACAGATGCAGTAGGTTAGGACACTCTCTCTATAGCACAGCGGTAAAAGGACACCAGGAGTTTTCCATCCAGTTGCTGCTTCCTTAAAAGTCTCAGATAGTACAGTCTTTGCTGGGCTTTCTTAATCCACCGCCAAGGCAGTCTGTACTCCCCAGGTCAAATCCTGCTTTTTAAATCATAACGCCTAGAAATTTAAAACTAGGCCACCCGGCTTCCACTTTGATCTCCATTTATAGTCAAGGGGCTGAATTTCTGAGCTATTCCTTCCTATAGTCCACTATGAGCTCCTTTGTCTTGTTAGTGTTAAGAACCAGGTTATTTTCCCTGCACCATGAGAGCAGTTCGGTCCACTTCATTCCGATAGGCAGACTCCTTATCCCCCTCCAAAGATTAGCCACACCACAGTTGTTTCATCAGCAAATTTAATAATGGTGTTACTATGATAGAGACAGGGAGTAAGCAACTCATATGTATAAAGGGTGAACAGTAAAGGACTCAACACACAGCCCTGTGTATGCAAGTTCCTCTATATATTTAGAGTAAGAACTGAGGAAACCCGATTTCCCAGTCTAACCCTCTGGGAAGCAGTCCAGACAAGAAGTCCCCTAATCCACAAACAGCAATTGAATGTGAGAGTCCAAGGTCCACAAGTTGGTTGTTCACCAGTCTTTGTGGCGAGATTGTATTAAATGCGGAACTAAAGTCCGGCAGAAGAGCATTCGCGACATGAATTCCCCTGCACTGTTCCAGGATAGCTGCCAAAGCTGTGTAGGAGGCGTAATGGCAAATGGCATCCTCCTGTTAGATCTATTAGTCCGATATCTGCAGACTGATGTTTATCTGTAAATGTATCTGGAAGGCAAGAACTAATATGCTCTATGGACCAGTTTTTTTCAAAACACTTCCATGATGATGTGGGGGTGGAGTGCCACTCGGTCTATAATCCTGAAGATTGTCAGCAGGAAATCTCTTTGGTAGTGGAACAATGGTGGAAGCTTTCAAACAAGATGGAATGGTGGACTGGGATAAAGATCGATTAAAGATCCCAGTAAAAACACCAGCCAGTTGGTTAGCCGCGATTCTTTTAACACCAACCGTGGCAGAATACCATCCGGTCCAGCAGCCTTCCTTGGATTCACAGCAGGTGCATTCTAATCTGGAGGAACCGGGTTTGATTCCCCGCTCTGCCGCTTGAGCTGTGGAGGCTTATCTGGGGAATTCAGATTAGCCTGCACACTCCCACACACGCCAGCTGGGTGACCTTGGGCTAGTCACAGCTTCTCGAAGCTCTCTCAGCCCCACCCACCTCACAGGGTTTTTGTTGTGAAAAGGGGAGAAGGGCAAGGAGATTGTCAGCCCCTTTGAGTCTCCTGCAGGAGAGAAAGGGGCGGTATAAATCCAAACTCTTCTTCTTCTCTTCTAAATCTTGGGGCAGGAGTGGGGGAAGGAGTCAGATGTTCCCCTGTGTCCCCATCAAAAGCATGGATGCTTGAAAATCTTCATGTGTTTGTGATGGCTTTCTCTCCAGGCCCATTCCCATTATGAATCCAACAAAATAAAAGTAGAACCAGATATGTTACCTTTATAGTAGTTCAATCGCCAGGTTATTCCTCTTCAAGGTCACCTTCAATATGAACACAATTTCCGTTTATAATATTCTGAGGGGAAAAAATCAGCCATTTAATTTTTTTTTTTAAGTTTTCTATGCAGAACAAAGTCAAAATAAGAAAATGAAAAGCAATAATTATAACAGAATTTCTCACAATTCAAACCAGGAAACAAGAGGAAGCATTACTGAGTGCAGCGTTTTAACATGAGGCCTATAGTCATTATCCAAATTTCCCGCTAAATAGCAACTGTATCTGACCCGAAATAATTCCCCCTTGGAATAGATGTAGCAATATCGGGACTTTTATTAACAGGGTAATTAAAATAAAATAAAATCCTAGGGTTATTGCTACCAGCTTATAAGCAGGGATGGGTTTGATATCAGAGTGGTTGCAGTCACTTTCTCTTAGAACTTAATGTATTGATACAAAGTCGTGGAAAGCAAACCACTACCCCTACCAGAATATACTGTAGGTGTGCTGTTTGTGAACCTGTTTTAAAATGAAGACCTAGTTTTTCAATCAGATGTATATTCTCGTCAGTGCATTTTTTGCATTCAGCATCTTGGATGGGAAATGCACCTCCACCCCCACCCCCACCCCCACCCCCATGTCAGTATCACTTTAGAAAACTGCTTGGACATTAATTCTGTATTAAACCTGCTGTGATAAAGACTTTTTCACCCTTTTCAACATCTCAACTCTTGGTGTCATTAAATCTCATGGCCGTTTTTGGGCCCCAATCCAAAATAAATTGGTGTATCGGACCGCACCCAGGCCAATTCTTAAAAAGAGAGGAAAAAGAAACCCAGAACAGATAGCAAGCAGCTATTGCTACAGAACAAAACCTCAAACCCCATCCAGTACACAGATTTTACAAATCCGTAAGCACAGATGGAAATAACATTCCATATCATCCTACAAAAGAAAATGGAGTAGATTTCCTGCCTTTCAAGTGAGAAAGATACAATGGCACGTGTGCTTCATTTGTTTACACAGTAGGTGAATTTTTTACCCCAAAAGGGTGCATAGGAAAGGGAAATTATGTCCTGACTATCAATAACATGGAATTGACTTGAGGCCTGAACTGGAGACATAACATTTCTGGAAATTTTGAAGTTCCATGGAGGAAAACATATTTCACATCCCCCCCCCCCCCCCGAGAAAACAATTCTGGCGGAATAATTGAAATATATGATAGATTGAAACGTTTATTGTATACAGCCATAGACCTTTACAATCTAAAACATATTAACAATCAAATAAAATTTAAAACTTTTAAAATCCCAACAATTCTAACGTTGCAACCAACTGTCATAAAAATTCACAGTAAAACTGTATGTGTAAATCAAAGAAATTAGGCTTGAAATATATGCAATGTTTAGTTTCCTGTCAAACCTAAACCTGTTTTACTGATTTCACAACATAAAATGCATTATGTATAACTTGTCATGTACAGTTGAGCTCTGTGGCATATTTATGGAATTTGCAAGTATAAGTGCCTTATTTTCTATAAGAAAAACTGCAGACTCAAGAAAAGAGAAGCATACTATTGCATGCTCTGCTATTATAGCACATGTACCTTTAGTTTTTGCCAACTGAGAATTAAGAAAAATAAAAGTTGAAGGTGGAAATCAAATTCTGTAGAATTTGGACCAAGACTTTCTCAGAGTCACAGAAGGTGGAATTTCTAGCATGCGTTATAACATCTTAATTGCATTATATAACATCTTAATTTGCATTATAACATCTTAATTGTTGGGAAATTATTTACATGTAAACAATCTAAAAAATTTGGACAGCGTTAAAAATTTCTGCAGTATAAGAGTGTTTTGCTCAGGGCTGTCCAAAATTGCCCATTTTCCCCATAGAAACAATTGAGAACTGCCTCAGATGTTTACTTGCCGTGCATTTGGAATGAATCGAGCGCTTTGTAGGACCACATTTTTTCCTCAAAAAGAGAAAATATTTCATTTGAATTTTTTGAGCACTCGCAAAGTCTCACATTTTTCTTGTGCTACACATCTTCAGAGCGAAAAACCATGCCTCGCAAAGCATTTTGCTCATTCTGTGAGAGAAAATATTGCGGAGGCGGCTTCCCCGAGTTTTCTCCCAATTTTTCCCCGTAGGAAAAGTTGGGGGGAAAAGTCATTGAGGAAAAAATTTGCCGTAACCCTTCCCTGACAGGCAGGTCTAACCAGTTTGCCCCACATCACAGATTCAGGGCGGGGTCCTGTACAGTTGGGCATTTATTATTATTATTATTATTATTATTATTATTATTATTATCATCATCAACCAACCAATCAATCAATCAATCAATCAATCAATCAATCAATCAATCAATCAATTAATTAAATTTAGTATACCGCCCTATCCCCGAAGCACTACAGGGTTGTAGGGTTGCCTCAGAAAAAAGGTTGCGTAAGTTGGCTGGGAATATTATGGAATATTATGGAATATTATGGCCGCTCCTCCAGTGTCCCAAGACCCGGGTTCTGCTTCACTTAGTGTTTAAATATATAAAGTGGCATGCACATGTTTGTACTATATTTAGTTGTCCTGATCCAAATAGGAAATGCCTGCGCGGTTGCAGCCTCCTAGATGGAGGCCCATTCACACAGAGGAGTGAAGCAGAGGTTGCTCTGCAGCGCATGAGACTATCTCCAGGGCCTGGTGAAAATGCTGCTTCCAAAGGTGTGTCTGAGAAGACAGAAGTGGTGGAGCAAGGGACGTGGCAAACGCCGTTCTCATTTGCTGTTTCCCTGCTCAAAATTGCCTCCTCCAGCTGTTTTTCCCTCTGGGGAGACTCGAGATATGTTTATATTTACAAACATGCATCTGGAATGTGGAGCACAACGTGGAGTTGGGCCCAGCAGTCAGGGAAGGCATTAAGTATCATATTCCTGCCTCCCCCACTCGGTCGATCCTAATTGTCCCTGAAATGTATTGTCAAAGGCTTTCACAGCCGGAATAACTAGGGTGTTGTGGGTTTTCCAGGTTGTACAGCCATGTTCCAGTAGCATTTTCTCCTGACCTTTCGCCTGCATCTGTGGCTGGCATCGTCAGAGGATCATCTTCAGATGCAGGCGAGACGTCAGGAGAAAATGCTACTGGAACATGGCTGTACAACCCAGAAAACCCACAACACCCTGCCGTCCCTCAAATGAGGGCTTTTCCAGATTGCAAAGGCGGCCCAACTTTGCATGTGGTCACCACTCTGCCTTGGGCATTATGCTTTCCTTTCCTGTGACTGCACCGCTTTTCTGGGTTTGCTGTAGGGACAGCTTCATGGCAAAACATCTTTCTGGCTACTGGCAGGGGTTGGTTGCAGTTCTGCGGAGGCAGCTCCCTCCCTCCGGTTTTGTGGCTGCTAGTTGAGGGGCGAAGAAGAATTTGGCCTCAGGAGAGCTCTTCCGCGAGCAGCTGCTCCCCCTTCCCTCCCCATGCACACCTGATGTGCTGCCTGCTGTCGGTGGCTCTGCTGCGTGATGGGCAGTGCTCCACCTGAACTGCTCTGGGAAGCCAGGAAGTCCCACATCAGTGTGGCACATAACAGACTGGTTGCTGTGGGACTGGGAGGAGTGCTCTCTGGTACCAGAATTCACGGGCATTTGAAGGGGCTGCAAAGAGATGAACAGAAGAGATTTGAGCCTGTTCTCTAAAGGCTCTAACACACAACCAAGAATGGGGTGTTTTGAGTCCATGGATCTCAACCACGTTTGGGGATGGTGCCATTTTGTTTTTACCTGTCTTTTCACCTGTCTTGAGCCTTCTGGATAGGGTGAGCTATAATTATAAACAAATAATAAATCCGAGGCTAGCCTATTATCAGATATGGGAAGCTGAAAAGGGTTGGCCTTGGTTAGTACTCGGATGGGAGACCACCAAGGAAGTCCATAGTCACTTCTCTGAGGCAGGCAAAGGCAAACCACCTCTCATGCCTCAAACCCCTTATTGGTTTGCTTCAAAAGCACTACAGGGTTGTAGGGTTGCTTCAGCAAAAAGGTTGCGTGAGTTGGCTGGGACTTGGCAGAAAAAAATAGTAAAAGGAATTTGGTGCTAAACTCTACTTTCTGCTAACTGTTAGAACCTGAAGAGGGAAGTAGAAATTGTTTTTTTTTCATACTCAGCAGTCAGACAACTGTAGGATCACAGTCTGTCTGTCAGTAAGCATCTTGTTTGTTTATTATGCTCTTTTGGGGAGATCACTAAGCCACTATGGTGGCTTACAATACAAAAATTGAAGCATACCTAGTAAAATAGTGTAGCTAGGGAAAATGGAGCCTGGTGCAAAATCTGAGTTTTGCTCCCCCCCCCCCTTCCATGTTTGCTTGTGTTTTTTTGTATTTTTTATTGTTTTTACAGTTTTTGGCCTGCAGGGGGCGCAGTTTTTAGGCTAGCTGCATCAAAATTTCAGGGTATCTTTAGGAGACTATCCTGATGATACCAGCCAGATTTGGTGAAGTTAGGGTCAGGGGGTCCAAAGTTATGGACTCTCAAAAGTGTAGCCCCCATCTCCTATTAGCTCCCATTGGAAACAATGGGGGATGGGGGCACCCCCTTTGGGAGTCCATAACTTTGGACGCCCTGAACCAAAACTCACCTAACTTAGATGGTATCATCAGGAGAGTCCCCTGAAAACTCCCTGAGAATTTGATGCTGCTAGCCTAAAAATTGCGCCCCCTGCAAACCAAAAACTGAAAAACACTAAAAATGGAAAAAAACAAACCTGAGATTTTTGCTGCCCCCCTCTCAGGCGTGCACCCGGTTCAATGCGCACCCCCCCAGCCCCCTTGTATCTCCGCCTCTGCCCCTAATGCAGGGGTGTCCAACTCTGAGACTCTTCGACTGTATTCATATCACCCCTGCTGGCAGGGCCAATTGGCCATGCCAGCAGGGGCTGATGGGAATTGCAGTCCATGAACACCTGAAGTGCCAGAGTTGGACACCCCGGCTAATGCATCTGCACCCTGAAAATTCCTGCAGCCTCTGCCCCATTAAAAGCTCTACCAAACACACGGGGCTTCCATCACTTCCTGAACAGTTTGAAAACGTGACAGTGACCCCTTCAAGCCTGCAGGAGCCTGTTCCATAGGATGGGGACTATGATAAAAAGGGCAGAAGTTCTGGTTTATGGTGGGAGGGCTGCCTTTTCTGGGGGAGCAGCCAGTAGGTGACAACCTGCAGACCAGTGTTGGCATACAGGGACATGCAGGGAGAGGCAGCCCTTGAGAGACAAACAGGTTCCAGGTTGTAAAGGGCTTGAAAAGACACCACTGGCATCTTGAATCGAAACCAACTGGCGACCACTGGAGCTCTTTTAGAATAAGTGAGGCTTGTTCCCGTCTGCTAGTTCCTGCCTACAATCAGGCTGCTGTGTTCTGAACCAGCTGCAATTTCTGTTTTCCCCCCCCCAAGGGTGGTCCTATGTGGAGCATGCTACAGTAGTCCAGCAGTGAAGTCACAAAAGCAAGGGTTAGTGTGGCTGGCTGAGCTGAGTCCAAGAGGTGAGCATTGGCAACGTAGATTTGGCGGGTAGAAAGTACTCTTGGTCACCACACCAGTCTGCTTTTCAAACAGCAATGGGAACTAGTGTAAGGGGTGATTGCATGTAAAGTGCCATCAAACCACCGCCGACTTGTAGCGACCCGGTAGAGTTTTCAAGGCAAGAGACTAGCAGAGGTGGCTTGCCATTGTCTGCCTCTGCATAGCCCCTCTGGACATCCTCAGGGGTCTCCCATCCAAATAATAACCAGGGCCGACACTGATTAACTTCCAAGATCTGGTGACCTAAAGCAATCTGGGCCTTCCAGTTAAGGGCCTCATATGAGGGCTACAGGAACAAGTCCTCATATGAGGGCTACAGGACCAAACCCTCATATGAGGGCTACAGGATCATTCACACGCCCATACAAAACATACCGCTGTCCATCTTAAAAGGAGCAGCCATCCGGTCTCATTTCCAGGATTACCGACAACAGTTCGAGATGCAGAAGAGCAGCGACTATTCATGCTCAGAAAGGGTTCTGCTGATCCTGGTTTTCCTTTTCAGTCATGTCCGCTGTAGCCATGCTGAGCTCAAGTTGTTCGGAGTGTTCTGGGCAGCCGGCTTAGAAAGGTGCGGCGTGGCTGATCACAATGTGTTAAAGTAATTCATGCAACAAGCAATCCCGCAGTGCGCCTCAGGATGAAAGCTGTGAAGGGGGGTGTGTGTGTGTGTGTGTGTGTGTGTGTGTGTGTGTGTGTGTGTGTGTGTGTGTGTGTGTGAGTGAGATCCCTCGCCGATGCCTCTTGTGTGTGTGTGTGTGTGTGTGTGTGTGTGTGTGTGTGTGTGTGTGTGTGTGTGTGTATGTATACACACAGGGTATTTTAAAATTGGTCCACTGCAAAAAATAGAGAAATTTGGAGGTTAGCAGATTTAAAAAAAAAAAGCAAACCATATGAAATATTTTCTCCTTTGAAATGAGTGACATATGAAGCTGTTATTTAAGGAAATCCATAGCATTAGATAGGATACTTCTGTCCACAGTCGATACTGTCAAATTTGTACCATCGTGGTATGCAGTTGAGGCGGCCAGTGTTTTCAGTGTTACAAGGTATAACTTGGTATCCGTTAATGCTGCTAATGCTTTTGTGATTAGGCTGCTTCTGGGCAAAGGACATTCTTCCTTTTGCTTTATTACAAATTTGCCTTTTCTGTTTCTAGTTTTATAATTTTTTTCCTGGATGGCAAAAATTAAGATAATTCTGCTCCAGTCATAGTAAACAGTGCAGCAATTCACAGCCCCTTCTTTGTGTGTTGTTGGTTGTGATTATTATTTTGATTATAGAAGGCACTTACATTTTTAAATTTCATAAAAAATACCAGATAGTACAATTGTATATGTTGTTATAAGTGATTAATGTTATGTTGTTAAAACAGTAAAATAAGTGTAAACTTGATAAGAAGGTATTGCATCAATTTGAGCTTTTGCCAAAATGCTTCCTGCCCAGAAAAAAACTTTCTTTGCTGGCTTCAGAATTTCTGGATATTTTATATTTCTCAGTCTGGGGGATGAATATCTCATCCTTAACAGATAGCTGCTTGTGATTCGGGACATCACTCTAAATATTACATAGAAGCTACTTTCACAAATGTTGCAATCTGTGCACCTTCAAAATATTTGAGCTGCTACAGAGGCACATGGTTTATATGGGGTGTGTGTGTGCAAGTAATTAAGGCAATTGCTGGAGCGGGTGAGCTCAGAAGCGGAGGAGCCAGCTGAGGGCTGAGTCTGAGAAGTTTCCAGCCCCCTCACGTTCGACTTCTAAGAGGCAGGTGAAGATGGCTTTATACAGGATGGCATTTGATTAATTTTTCTATTTATTGGTCGTTGGAAATTATGGTGTTTATTTGTTGTTTTTAATGTATTTTATTTTATTTGTTCTCATTGTAGACTTCCTTGAGTTCCATGAGATAGAAAAACAGCTAACAAATGCTTGAAATAATAATAATAATAATGGCCATAATAATAATAATAAAATAAAAATTAAAAAATCTGGAAAAAAACACTAGTAAGCAAACCTTTGCAGAAATATCTTTGAATCGGGCAAAATTAACATCTGTCAGATTCAGAAGGCAGCTCTGCTGGGATCTGCAAAAATACTATGCCGATAATATCATACAACTGCTCTTAGGCACTCTGGGCTTAGGCTCAAATTAGTAAATGAAAAGGCAAATAATCAAGCCATTTGCAGCTGCTGACATCTAAGCATACATACATACATAGAAGGGTCTCCATTCCACCTTCCCTAAGTCAGTTTCTTGTCTTGACAAAGGCTTCTTATGATCAGGAAACATTTCCTGTAGCCAAAGGCCTCTAATTGGCTCGAACCTGGAGCCAAATTCCTTTCTTGCATCGGGCCATAAACAGCGTCCCTAGGGAGCTGACTGCATGGGAGGCTCCCCTCCCCTCCCACTCAGTAGCGCGAAGATCGCTGCTTGCTAAACCTAAACGCCCTGATTTGCGAGGTTTTTTTGGAAGCAGCATCTTCCAACGTTGCCGCGGCGAGATAATGGTGCAGCAGCTGGAAGGCCATTATTCCCTCCCCTTTCCCGGAACGCCTTACCATCCCCGCTGGCCTTCCGGCACTGTCGCGCATAGGCCAGAGGACATGCCCCTCCCACCCCGACTCCAGGCACAGCTGTCGCCACAGCAGGGCATGAGAGTGTCCCCTTGCCCTGCTACCACGCACCAGAAGGCCAGAGGGGCCGGTAAGGCGTTTGGGCGATGGCACAGATCTTCCCACCCTACTGGGACGTTCATCGGGTGCAAACGGGTCCCTGGGTGTAGTGTTCATCCGGCTGCGTCGTTTATGAGCAAGCATCTACTCCCGCAACGGCCGTGCATAGGGAAACAGCCCTTGTCTTCAATTAACAAAATCATGTATGTATTTGGACAATCATAATTCTGGTTAAAATGGAAATGGCTACAATTGATCTTAATCATTGTTGGTGAGTTGGGTCAAGATGACCACATTTCTGTTTTAGAGTGGACCTTACTCGGAGGGAAGAAATCCTACTTCAGCACAGCCTTGTGCAGTAACAAAGGGTGTAACAACACTCATGTAGTTGTATATTTAGACACATTATGGCATAAAAGAAGTCTGTTATAAATTGGGCTGGGCACATTGAAAACTGGCAGCCATTTTCATGACGGCAGCTGCAGTTTCCCGACAAAAGTGGCTGTAGATTTGCTGGGAGCTGAGCCCGCTCTGCGTTATCTTTTCTTCACATCTATGTGAGAATTTAGCTACTTGAGCCACCCTCAGTAATGAACGTTTTCAGGGAGATTAGGCTTTTCATTTCTGTTTTCTTATTGCAATAATTTATTTTTGATGCTTTCAAGCAAAAAATGAGCTTTTCAGATTAGTTTCCATTCCCGTTCAAGAGTGTTTCAGTTCTGAAAGTGGCAGAGGGGTGCATGCAGTGGTGGGATCCAAAAATTTTAATAACAGGTTCCGATGGTGGTGGGATTCAAACAGTGGCGCCGCCGCACACACGCACCTCCAGTCCCTATTGGGCAGGGAGGTTGCTTTAGTAACCCCTTCTCGGCACTCAGAAAAAAATTAGTAACCACTTCTAGAGAAGTGGTGAGAACTGGTTGGATCCCACCATGGCCAACAGCAGCTTTTTTGTTTGCAATGGGGATGAAAAAATTTAAAAGCCGAGAGAGAAAAAATGGCAAGAATTGAACATACTGACAGGAATGGCCTCTATATTAACAGAAAACTTTAATTTGAAGTACACATCTTATGTCAATATTGATTTCCATTTGATATATTTTGCTTTTTTAAGCAGTGTTAATTTTTTTCAGCTGCGTTTCTACAATCAAATATTTTAGGTGGGTTTTTTTTCCCCCTGTGGGTTTTTTTAACCTTTCCTTTTCTGAGGAGAAAACTGCGATTTCCATTTTGGCACAAATATTTGGAGGGGTCAGCTGACAAAAAGCTTGAGAGATACTCAATCAGAAACATTGCTAACACGTTTTTAGGGTAGGCGCAGTGGTTTGCTGTGTCTATAGACAGTGTTTTTATCTCAATGAAAGTCCACTTGCTGCGAGTCAGACTCCTCAGTGTAGCCTCACGGCACATATTTGACTTTCTCAGTATTGTCCACTTAAGATTGCCATGGTGACAGTGGATTCCTGTCCCATATTAATACCGGGTTGCGGACACATGAATCGGTTTCTAGAAATAGTTCCTCAAGTTCTTCCTCTGATGATAAACTCTGCAGAGAAGACAGTTCCTGTGTTCGTCTGTGGTTGGGATTGGACCAGATTTTCTGTATCGGCATAACCCCTTTTTTTAAAAAAAAAATGCCATTTCACTGGTGTTTTAATCCCCACTTGGACATCCTTCAAAGCCATCTCTAAATGGTGGCTCTTTCATATGTTCAGGGCCTAATTTTAAACTGTTCTGTTTGTAGGGTTGCATTCTTGGCAGTTTAATTACTCCTGTTTGTTTCCTCCTCTATGAACACTTCAAATAAGGGGGAAGAAAAGATCATTTCCCCTCCTTTCTCGCTTTGCTCATGGGGTGAAATTTGAGGACAGTTTAATTTGAGGATAGTTTAAAGGGATCCTCGTATCTATGGGACCGCGTCTCCCGAAACCACCCCCAGAGGTAGAAGAAGAAGAAGAGTTTGGATTTATATCCCCTCTTTCTCTCCTGCAGGAGACTCAAAGGGGCTGACAATCTCCTTGCCCTTCCCCCCTCACAACAAACACCCTGTGAGGTGGGTGGGGCTGAGAGAGCTCCTGAAGCTGTGACTAGCCCAAGGTCACCTAGTTGAGTGCCATGGGAAGTGTACAGGCTAATCTGAATTCCCCAGATAAGCCTCCACAGCTCAAGCTGCAGAGCTGGGAATCAAACCCGGTTCCTCCAGATTAGATACACGAGCTTTTAACCTCCTACGCCGCCTTATCGAAGTCCCCGGCCCACAGGACTTCCGGCTGCCCTCAGCCAGGACCAGGAAGATTTTTGGGCTCTGGCTCCAGCTTGGTGGACCTCTCTCTGCCATCTGAGATTAGGGCCCGGTGAGATGTGGGGCAGGCCCACGGGGCTCTGAAAACTGAAATGTTCCACCAGGCCCATGGTTGAGTTAACTGTGTTTTATCATCTGGCCAGGGCACCCTTTTTCCTTTTTCTCCTTTTCCACCCGTGTTTGTTCCCTTCCTTTTTCTTTGTCCTTTCCCATCTTTTCCCTCCCCCCCTTTTCTGTTTGTTATATTAAGAAACATCTTTATGACTCAGGGGTGAGGGTGATTAAGTTTGTATATTATCTTCAAAGGCAGGGAGGGGTCTCCTTTATTGAAACTGGGATGCCCTATGACGCCAGTACTATTCATTTTATAGTAGATACTTATTATCAATGTTTTAACTGTTTTAGGGCACGATTATTAGACTGGAATTTTGTTGTTTATTGTTATGTTGTCTGATTATTGTTGTTTGGTGCCCTGAGCTCAGTTTGCAGGGGTAGTGTGGGATAGAAATCCAAATAAAGTTAAAGTTACAGCAATTAAACGCCATGTTCAAGGAGCTGTACACGTATAATAATGCTAAATAAAACTTGTAAGTTCTCTAATAGTTATGCCAGCAGTCAGTAGCTCTGCAGCCTGCTGGTGCTGCTTGTGCGGACCGGACACAACATCTACTCCTCAGAAAATCAGACACACCTCCTGGGCACTCCCCCTTCTCAGCTGGAAAGACACATGTGATGGAAGGATACGTGTGATCTGTGGATACATCTGTGGGTCCGTGTAAACCTTGCAGTAATGGACAGATCCCAGAGGCGTTCCTCCCATTGGGCAGAATGGGCAGCTGCCCAGGGCGCCACCTTGTGGTGGGCGACAAAATTGCAGGTTCGTTTGTGGGGGATTTTGTATTGTCAGTGTTTTTTCCATTTTTGGCCTGCAGGGGGCGCAGATTTTGGCTAGCATCACCAGAATTTCAGGGATTTTTTGGGAGATTCTCCTGATGACATGACCCAGGTTTGGTGAGGTTTGGTTTAGGGAGTCCAAAGTTATGGACTCCCAAAGGGAGTGCCCCCATCCCCCATTGTTTTCAATGGGAGCTAATAGGAGATGGGGGCTACACCTTTGAGCGCCCATAACTTTGGAACCCCTGAACCAAACTTCACCAAACCTGGGTGGTATAATCAGTAGGGTCTCATGAAGATACTCTGAAATTTTGGTTCTGCTATCTTAATAATTGCACCCCTGACAACAGGCACCCCCTAAATTTCCCCAGATTTTCTTTTTAAATCCACTCCCTTCCTGCCAATGCTTGTTTTCTTTCTTTCTTTTATTCTCTCAATGCCCACAAAGGTGGGTGGTGGTGGTGGTGGTGGTGGTGGTGGTTATTAAATCCACCCCCTTCGGCATGGATTTAAAGGGAGGATCTGAGGTCCCCAGTTTTAACATTGAAAGGGATGCTGTTTCAGGGTGGAGGAGAATCCATCTCAACATCACTTTTCAATGTTGTGCTTAATATCTTTTCACAGGATTTTAAAAGGAGAATCTGGGCTCCCTAGTTTAAACACCATTGAAAATGATGCTGTTTGGGGCTGGATTCCAGCATCGCTTGTTTAAACGAGGGAGCCCAGATTCTCCTTTTAAATCCACCTTAAAGGGAGAATCTGGGGTCCCCAATTTAAATAACATTGAAAGTGATGCTGTTTCCCCCAATTGGGGGGACTGGATACAACACCATAAAATGTTTTCATAGCAGTAATAAAACATTTTGAAAATGTGTTGAAAATGTTTTCCAAAATGTATTTATGCTGTGTGGCATGGCCCATTGCTGTGTTCAGATTTGTGAGTTGGGGCATGTTCTATAATGTGAAGGTGACTTTGAAACGACCTGGTGGAAAAAATAATTGTTTGGTCAGGGTGGGTGGCGGGGGGGAATCAAACTCAGGTTTTGCCCAGGGCTCCACTTTGCCTAGGTACGCCTCTGACAGATCCTACAGAGGAAGGGAAAGGAGCTTGTAAGCCACTTTGAGTCTCCTTACAGGAGAGAAAGGTGGGGTATAGATCCAAACTCGTCACCTACCTTCCTTCCTTCCTTCCTTCCTTCCTTCCTTCCTTCCTTCCTTCCTTCCTTCCTTCCTTCCTTCCTTCCTTCCTTCCTTCCTTCCTCTTCCTTCCTTTCCTTCCTTCCTCTCCTTCCTCCTCCTCCCCCCCCCTCCCTCCCTCCCTCCCTCCCTCCCTCCTTCCCTCCCTCCCTCCCTCCCTCCCTCCCTTCTCAAAACAAATACCCATATTGACTCTCCTGGTGGGTGCTGGGATTGGTTTTGCTCAGCAGCCTCTTTGTGTGGTGGGAGTTCCTCATACCAAAGGTGTGTCTTCTGTCATTCCTCCTTTTATGATCTTTCTTTTTAATGAACCTTCTGACCATGTAATCTACCTGTTAGGAGCAGAGTGCTGCTGTAAAGTAATTACAAGACGCTGCTTTTGTGAGACCTGCAAGGCAGGCTGGCTGCAACCGCAGCGTGAGGTGCAGAGAAGAACCACCAGTCAATGAGCTCGTGGCAATGGATTCCAGAAAACGCACAGCCAGGCAGCATTACACTAGGGCCCTTTCTGCATGGGCCAATTAAACCGGGATAAACCTGGTTAAAAAAAAACGCGTTGGGGGGGAACTTCGCATGGATCCTGATCCTAATGCAGATCCGCTCCGCATTCCCCCCCAACCCGGGTTTTTTGATAATCGTGTAATGCATGATTCTCTTGTTTTAACATGGCTGTGAGCCTCATTAAAACAAGAGAATCGCACATAACACAATTCTGTTAACCCCCTTCCCTGGCTCCCGTCTGCGGAGCCATGCAGGGGAAATGGGCCTTACCATGGCCCGGTGGGGGGGAGGGCAAAGCCAGACGGGGGTGGGGGTGGGAAAGCACTTTTGAGTGAAGGTGTGTTCCCCAGCTTACGCACTGGCTGTCCACGGGACAGCCAGCCGTGTGAAGGGGCCAGGGTGACGGCAGGTTTATATGATCTGCCTTTCCCCTGCTTTTATTGGCCCATGCAGAAAGGGCCTTGGCTACGTTCCTCCTCCTGTGCCACTTGGCCTCCCAGCACTCCTCAAAGAAGCTGTTTTTATTTCTTCACATAGCCCAGAAGGATCTTAAGATCCCTGCCATAAGATTTCATCTGGCAGTAGAGGATAGGAGTTGTTCTAGTGCAGACCTGGGCATTATACGGCCCGCGGGCCACATCCGGCCCGCCAGATGACCCTGACTGGCCCGTATGAGTCACAAATAGTAAAAAATGTTAACATTTTGTCTCCCATTGTTTTGAGAAATTTGTGTGAATAAATTACATTTTTTTGGAAGGCAACCTCACTTTTTCATTGTATAACGTTAACATATCCTAGTCTTGCCCGCTTGTCAAAACAATTCTATTTACTGCTTTTTTATATAAAGAAATACAATAAATATTATGCAGAATTGAGTTCAGCCTTTTGGCCCGGCTCTCCACAATATTTACTGTTTCTTATTCAGCCCCATGGAAAAAATAATTGCCCACCCCTGTACTAGTGCGTTTAGATCAGCGGTTCTCAGCCTGTAGGGGGTCGAACGGTCCCTTCACAGGGGTCGCCTAAGACTCTCTGCATCAGTGTTCTCCATCTGTAAAATGGATGAGTGTTAGGGTTGGGGGTCACCACAACGTGAGGGACTGTATTAAAGGGCATTAGGAAGGTTGAGAACCACTGTTTTAGATTATGGGTGGGGGGATATTGGTGTGATATTGGGATAAACTTTTTAACACTCGGGGCAGATCAGTGATGGACTTGGTTGAGTTGTTTGAGCAGATGTTAGGCAACTGTTCGCCAGGGTGCTTTAGGTCAGTCTTCATGGAGGGTGTTTAGACCCCACCCAACTTTTTAAAATCTGTGATTCTCTTTCTTCCCTCCTTAATGGAGGTGAGACCCGTGGCTTCAGTCCCAGCGCTCACTTTGTGGCAGAATGGGCTTCTAGCCAGAGTCCTTTGAGTCAGGTGCCATCGCAAGACCAACTGAGTTCGGGCAGAGGAGACTGGGGAGATTCCTAGACAGTCACAGGAAGTGCAGTGATTGGAAGTGATGTTGCTACATCTGTGACAACACCCCCTCCTCCGTTTTCTCCTGATATGAGAGCACGGGAGAGCAGACAGGGATGGAAAGGTGCCCACCACAGCTGGCAAGCTTGTAAATTAGTGGCTACTGTGAATGCCTTTACATTTGCCACAGCAATGGGAGCAAAACATGAGGAAGCTGTAGGGTGTCCAACTCTGGCTTGGGAAATATCTGGAGATTTTGGGGGTGAAACCTGGGGAAGGTGCAGTTTGGGGTGTGCAGGCACCTCGGTAAGGTTTAAGGCCATGGAGTCCATCCTATGAAGCAGCCATTTTCTCCAGGGAAGAAGAACAAGGAGAAGAGGAGGAGGAGTAGGAGGAGGAGTTTGGATTTATACTCCACCTTTCTCTCCTGTAAGGACACTCAAGGTGGCTTACAAGCTCCTTTCCCTTCCTCTCTGCACAGTAGACACCTTGTGAGGTAGGTGGGGCTGAGAGAGTCCTGAGAGAACTGTGACTAGCCCAAGGTCACCCATCAGGAATGTCGGTGTGCAGAAACGCATCTGGTTGACCAGATAAGCCTCCGCTACTCAGCTGGAGGAGTGGGGAATCAAACCTGGTTCTCCAGATTAGAATCCACCTGCTCTTCACCACTACACCACACTGGAAACTGACCTCTGTTGACCGGAGGTCACTTGTAAATTTATGGTTCCTTAATTTAATAATAATAAGCCTTTATTTGGCATAACAATAATCATAACACAATAAAAAACCTGAGATAAAAGGTATACAAATACAAAGGTTTAAGATAAAAGGTATACAAATACAAAGGTTTAAGATAAAATATAAATTATTGATTGTGCATCACCTCCAGTAAAAAATTGTGCAACCAATTCACAAGTTTCATTGTCAGAATTGTCCAGAAGAAAAGGAAGTCTACTTGATTCTTCCATTTCACTAGGTATCCTAGAAAGAATGTTGGAATATTTTGATCTGATATTAGCAGATTTAGGGCAGCAAAGCAGTTGATGTGCCAATGTTTCAATTTGTTGTTCACCACAAGAGCATACCCTTTCGCCATTTCCAAGTTGTTAAATCTACCACGCAATAAAAGCCGGAGGGGAAAAACATTGAAGCGAAAGTGTGAGGGCTCTTCTCTGCATTGGATTAGTCAAAAAATACAAATAGGGAGCCATCCTGTTTTGATATAGGCATTGGAAAGATGGGTGGTGAACAAGTTTTCATAGCAGCCCTAAATAAATTAATCCATTTGCTTTTCCAACAATTTTGTTTTAACAAGTTGTAGGATTCTGAACTAGATAGCTGGAAAAGCAGTCAAGAGCTATACCAAGTGATTCAATCTTTCTCGATCAGAGAGAACCATGGATTAGCCTGAGTATCAGACAAAAGTAGGTGAATCAGCTGCAGTGCTCATCATGCGAAATGCATGGCCAAATTTAAAAAGCTCTCAACCAAGCCCTATAACCAATGAATTTTGGCCCAGTTCTAAACAGAGTACGACATCGGGTACACACTCATGTGTCCATACCTTACGGAAAATTTGGATTGGACAGTATTCAAGGAGTCCAACTGCTTGGAGCCAGTGATAGGTACCCATAAAGTAATCATGCCTCTATCTTAGAGTTAAAGATTTTAATGCTGCTGGGACAAGGGAGTGGCCCTTCCATAAAAGAAGCTGCAGTAAATGGCAGAATAACTGATGGTAGCACCTGCAATAGCAGCTTTTTTTGTGGGTAAATCCAGAGAGGTTAGAAGAAAATGTAATTCCAAGATATTTGTATTGGTTAACCTGCTCCACTGGCACTTTATTAATTCCGCTATGTTTTTTTTTTTGTATTGTTTGGCAAAGATCAAAATCTTGGTCTTTGATAATTGATTACTAGTCCTATATCTCGTACAGTACTGCCCACATCTATTCAGCAGTCGACTAAGTCCAACTTTGAGCGAAGATAGAAGGATGGTATAATCAGCATATAGAAGTATTGGAATATGCCTTGAGCCCAATTTAGGGGCAAGGTTATTAATTTCCAATAAGGCTGATGGAAGGCCACTCCAAAATACATTGAAAAGCGTTGGTGCTACCACACAGCCTTGCCTCACACCTTTAAAGGTAGAAATAGAATCAGTCATGAGACCTTCACGTGAGCACTTAACTCTGCAGTTTGTGTTGGTATAAAGTTGCCTGATTAGAAAAAGAAGTTTATTGTCTATTCCTTGTATAGCCAATTTATTGGTTCCTTAATTAGTTAATTAATTAGTTAATGAATTATTGGGGGCGTGCCTTTTACCACTGATGAACATTTGCATAACAATTGCCCCTCCAGCCGTAGAGTTTACACCTAGCTCAGGTTGTCAATCGGTTCTTTTTGGAAGGACGGGAGACACCATAATCTTTCTGTGTTTTATTCTTCCTGGGCGGAACCTTTCCTGTAATTAGCGCTTGACCCTGGCCGGAGCTTTGTCATCAAAGGCCCACGGGCAGTTGGCACTTGGAATCCAACACTGTGGCCTTTTGCACCAAGTTGAGGTGTTAGGGGTGGGGGGGGCGGGGGGAGAGACTGCTGTTGCAGACTGGCATTTGCTAGGTTTGAAAGGAAATTGCTTTTGGCTACTCAACCCCCCCCCCCTCACCTTTGCAGCTTGCAGAAGAAAATTCCCCCTTATTAGCAGGACATCTCTTGCCAAAATGCCAGCAGAGTCATATTCCCTGCCACTCTGCTTGGGAACAGGCCAGAAAAGGGGGGCGGGGGAAGACAACTGCCCAGCATGGGCAACTGTCCCCATCCCCATATGGAATCTGACTACATTCCTACCAGCATGGCCAATTGGCCATGCTGACAGAGGCTGATGGGAATTGTAGTTCCTGAACATCTGGAGAGCCGCAGGTTCCCTACCCCTGCCATAGTGAAATGTCTGCAGGCAGATCATGTAGACCATAGAGATGCGCAGAGCGGTGTCTTTCAAACACGACGCTCAAATGCAGACTCTCTCTAATGCCATGACGCATACACGCAATGATCGCGCCTGATTCTCTGACAGCCAAAAGTGTGCCAAGGAAGCAGGTGGACATTATAATGGGACTGGTTGTAGATGCCCATTTAATTTAAAAACTTTTATATTTCCTTTGTAATTCAAAATAGATCCACCGGTCAGTTCGTAACAAAATGCAACACACTCCTATAGTAAAACAACGAATGAACAGACCAAAACAATGTATTGTCGAAGGCTTTCACGGCCGGAATCACTGGGGCCAGGTGGTTTCGAAAGAAGGGTTGTTCTAGCAAAATGCATTTTCTCTGTGGCTGCCAGATTTGTGGCGGCATCTTCAGAGGATCCTCTGAAGATGCCAGCCACAGATGCAGGCGAAACGTCAGGAGAGAATGCTGCTAGAACACGGCCATGCAGCCCGGAAACCACACAGCACCCCAAATGAAAACAAATCTCAGTCTCTCCAAAAAAAAAAGAGGAGGGAAGAAAGAAACACACTTTCACAGGATGGGCTGTGCACAAACCAAAAATCACCAGCGTTTCCCTTCCGAGATGCTCTCTGAATAGCACCGCTCATGCCGAAAGGCTGGCAACAGATGTGCCCCTTGTCCCTCCGGCACCCACGGGCTCTGCAGCAGAAAAGGCCTCTGCAGCACGCACGGGTCCCCTCTGAAACACTCATCGCAACACGACTGGATCTGTTTAGTAGCAACAGCTTGGGAAGTCAACTGTCTGGGGTCGATTCCGCACTTTGGTTATCGACCTAAGTTCGAGCTGCGTTCGACCTAAGTGCTCCACACAACCACTGGGATCGACGTGGTTTTGTACCAGCTTCGCCCCGTGTAATGGTCAAATTTCCGACTTCAGTTGGGAACCACTACTTTTTCAGGGAACCACGGTCGAACTCAGCTCAATTCCAGTAAAGTGCGGAATCTCTGGTGCCAGGAGTCCCCCATTCAGCCAATCACAGCTGAGTGTTTCGGGCATGGGTACTGCTGGCCAATCAAAAAACGCCACCTTCATCCCTCCATTCCTCTGGCAGTTTTTTTTAATAACGTGTGTGGGGATAGACGGAAGATGGCCGTAGAACAGTAGCCAGTCGGAACACAGTGGCGAAGAGGCACAGGATGATTCCGCCCTCTGAGCTGGGATCAAACTGGTTGCAGTGGGGAACAACAATGGCTTCGACCTAGGTTAGTACCCTTCTCAGGGAACTGGGTTGAACCTATTTTACTGGTGTGCGGAATCGCCCTGGGTCTCGGGCCCAAACAGGACTGCCAGGTTCCAGAGGACTTGGGGATGGAGCCTTTGAAGAACAGGGGGCTCATTGGGGGTACGCTGCCATGAAGCCCACCTTCCAAAACAGAACTGATTTATGTAGTCTGCAGATGAGCTGTAATCCTAGGGATTCCCCCCATCTCTCGCCTGGAGGCTGGCATCCCTGTGCCCAAATGACCAGGGAGTAGGTACACTTTCCCCCATTTTAAGACCGGCAACAATAGCTATTGTTCGTTGTTGTTGTTGTTGTTGTTGTTGTGGGAGGTGCGGGTGGGGGGAGAGTGTTTATTCCTTAGATTCTGGGAAGCCTTGCCAAATTGGCTGTGTTGTGTCCAATCTGGAGTTCCTTGCTGCTTTCTCTCGTGGCGGCGACGGCACGCTCTCAGCCTGCGCCCCTTTTGCTCAGCAGCCCGCGGGTTATCTCAGGCCTCACACATTTCATTGCACAGACTGGGTCTCCGTAGTGTTCCTCGCATCCCCTGATCTCCACATGCTCCTCTGGTTTGCCAAACCCCGGAGCAGCAGCTGCTAGGCCCAGCCAAGGGCCATCTGTGAGCCTGGTGACTCCAAAGAGCTGTGTGCGCAGGGAGGGAGGGGCCGTGCCGCATCCTTGGCTCCGGTTCCTGTGCAGATGGAAGAGGCGAAGGGTCCCAGATGCATCACCCTGTGGAGGTGGAGCAGCCTGGCGCTTGCCGGCAGGTGCCGCTGCCTCCGCCTCCAGCCCCGGCCTCTGCTGGCAGCGCCAAGAGCCGAAGGAGGCTTTGGGTTAGGAGGGTGAGCGAGGGCACAGTGAACGAAGTACAGTGGAGAGACAGAGAGCCTTTCTCCTTAGCCAGCGTGGTGAAGTGGTTAAGAGCAGGTGCACTCTAATCTGGGGAAAGGGTTTGATTCCCCACTCTGCCACTTGAGCTGTGGAGGCTTATCTGGGGAACCAGATTAGCTTGTGCACTCCAACACATGCCAGCTGGGTGACCTTGGGCTAGTCACAGCTCTTTGGAGCTCTCTCAGCCCCACCCACCTCACGGGGTGTTTGTTGTGGGGGGAGAAGAAGAAGAAGAAGAAGAGAAGAAGAGTTTGGATTTATATCCCCCCTTTCTCTCCTGTAGGAGACTCAAAGGGGCTTACAATCTCCTTGCCCTTCCCCCCTCACAACAAACACCCTGTGAGGTAGGTGGTGCTGAGAGAGCTCCGAGAAGCTGTGACTAGCCCAAGGTCACCCAGCTGACGTGTGTGGGAGTGTACAGGCTAATCTGAATTCCCCAGATAAGCCCCCACAGCTCAGGCGGCAGAGCTGGGAATCAACCCGGTTCCTCCAGATTAGATACACGAGCTCTTAACCTCCTATGCCACTGCTGCGTAGGAGATTGTAAGCCCCTCTGAGTCTCCTTACAGAAGAGAAGGGGGGGATATAAGTCTAAACTCTTAGCACCAATGCTGACCCCCAATGCATGCCTTAGTGTGTGTGTGGTGGGAGTGGGGATGTCATAGTTACGCAGGAAAGCATGGAACATTAGAAAGTATATCTGCCTTCCTAAACCGATTGTAGTACTTCTGCAGTATAAAAATGTTTTGTGCACATTTCCCGGTTCCCTGTGAGTAAATGCCCACTGTTTCCTGGACTGCATGACAGAGTGTCTGGGATAAACTGGAGCGAAAAGGGACCTTTCTCCAGAACTTTTGCCAAATAGTTTATGCGTGTTTGTTTGTGGAAGGGGAATCTGCTCAACAAACAAGGAGGCTTCTGCCCAGTCTCTGCCGTGCGCTAGGGGCCAGCGAACCAGTGCTTTGGGGGCCAAACTGGGCAAGCAGGGCTAGGAGGGAAGTGGAGCAGAGCTATGCCAGCCGGGCTCTGTAGAAAATTGTCCTGAGTGCGAACGCTGTCCGGGATCCATATCTGACTGCAGGCTAAGAGCAGTGGCTAAGAGCAGGTGCACTCTGATCTGGAGGAACCGGGTTTGATTCCCAGGTCTGCCGCCTGAGCTGTGGAGGCTTATCTGGGGAATTCAGATTAGCCTGTGCACTCCCACTCACGCCAGCTGGGTGACCTTGGGCTAGTCACAGCTTCTCGGAGCTCTCTCAGCCCCACCTACCTCACAGGGTGTTTGTTGTGAGGGGGGAAGGGCAAGGAGATTGTAAGCCCCTTTGAGTCTCCTGCAGGAGAGAAAGGGGGGATATAAATCCAAACTCTTCTTAACATAAGCCCAAGAGTAAAGTCTTCTTAGGAGTTGGACAGGAAACACCCTCTCGATCAAAATGCCAGCTGGGCAGCTGGTTGGCCACTGAGTGGCATAGGATGGTGGATTGCTGGTCTGGCTGAGCAGAGCTCTTCTGGTATCCTCGGGCCTCTTTTCACGCTGACTGGTTGGTCAGAGGAGGAATAAAAGGGCTGAATGTTGTTCTTCGAGGCAGGGGTGTTCCGCTTAAGGGGACATGGGGTAACCCATGTCCCCAGGTGCACATAGACCTGGACTGCGGCGGCTCCAAGCAATAGACCTGGACGCTGGTGTCAGCTCTGAGCGGTAGACCTGGACACCAGCATGAACTCCAGGCGGTAGACGTGGATGCCAGCCCGTGCTCTGGGCGGTAGACCTGGGCGCTTTTCTGGGGCCAGGTGGTGGTGGTGGAAAATTCCGATTTTGTCCCCAGGCTCCATTTTTCCCAGGTACACCTCTGGTTCGAGGGATCTTGGGGGGAGTGACAGGGCAGAGTTTTTGCCTTTTGAGAGAGGGGTGAGTTGGCTGTCACTGAAGGCCAGTCTTGGGCAGCTGTTGCCTCTGGCTCACGGTAGGGCAGTGGTAGCAAACCTTTGGAACTCCAGATGTTATGGACTACAATTCCCATCAGCCATTTGGCCATGCTGGCAGGGGCTGATGGGAATTGTAGTCCATAACATCTGGAGTGCCAAAGGTTCGCCACCACGGCGGTAGGGCTTGCCTGCCTCGGCATTCTGTTTCCCGTAGACATGCCAGTCGAAGCCTCTGGAGGCCGCTTGGTTGTGAGCAACTTATTTATTTATTTATTTTAGTTTATTTTTCAATGTCTACCCCACCCACCCCCATAGGGCTCAGGGCAGGGAGCAACATAACACAACAGCATACATTAAACAGAATAAATACCAATAAAATACATCGAACTATGAAATAGAAAACAGAATTACAGATGGCGACTTAAAACACATCAGACGTAGCATTAGCCGATAACAATAACAGCAGTACTATATCAATACTGTATCAGTACATATCAATACTATATCAATACAATACATTAATGATATATCAATCTATATCAACACATTAACACCATATTAACAATGTATATCAATACATTAACACTATATCAATACATAACAATAGAATTAACAACTACTCCATTCTAAACTATTACTGTAAAAATAATACCCAGTTTATTGTCAAAGGCTTTCACGGCCGGAATCACTGGGGTGCTGTGTGGTTTCTGGGCTGTATGGCCGTGTTCTAGCAGCATTCTCTCCTGACGTTTCGCCTGCATCTGAGGATCCTCTGAAGATGCCAGCCACAGATGCAGGAGAAACGTCAGGAGAGAATGCTGCTGGAACATGGCCATACAGCCCAGAAACCACACAGCACCCCAATTCCCAGGTTACTCCAAAAAAGAGCTATCTGAACCTACACTCCCTAATAGTACACTCCCTCCCTTTACTCTGTTCAGGGAGGAAACTAACTACACCTCATCTAGGCTGCTAATAAGAACAGATACTATACTTGATCTTAGCCGATACTATAATAAGGTAACGGCAAAAGAAGGGGCAATAGTGCAAAAAGCCCAGATTGAACTGGCCGTGGCATTTATTAGCTGCACGTTTAGGGCTCCCTTTTACCCAGGATCCTTGGTGGTGCGCGCTGTTCTCCATTTTACCCTCCCAGCAGAGTGACGAGTCCAAAGTCACCCAAGCTTGCTTGATGGCTGCCTGGGATTTGGAGCCTGGCTCTCTCCAGTTCTACTTCAGAACTGGCCCTGAGTGCTGGGATTGTGTTGGGTGGTAATTGAAGTGCTGAATGCGGGTCTGGGCTTCAGATTCCTACTCTGCTGTGCAACTGACTGGGTGATCCGGGGCCAGTCGCTCTCCCGTTCAGCCTCACCTACCTTGCCAAGAGTGCTGTGAGGTTTAAACAGAGGGTGCGAAGCATTACACTTATTGCATGGAGCTCTTTGCAGCGAGGGGAGCGTTGTTTTGTTTTGTTTTGCAAACAAGAAGAAGAAGAAGAGTTTGGATTTATATCCCCCCTTTCTCTCCTTTAGGAGACTCAAAGGGGCCTACAATCTCCTTGCCCTTCCCCCCTCACAACAAACACCCTGTGAGGTGGGTGGGGCTGAGAGAGCTCCGTAGAGCTGTGACTAGCCCAAGGTCACCCAGCTGGCGTGTGTGGGAGTGTACAGGCTAATCTGAATCCCCCAGATCAGCCTCCACAGCTCAGGCGGCAGAGCTGGGAATCAAACCCGGTTCCTCCAGATTAGATACATGAGCTCTTAACCTCCTATGCCACTGCTGCTCAAGATGGTGGTTGTCTCCAAATAAAGAGTGTCACTGTTTTTGGAGGCTTCTTGGGCTGCCTTTGCCACCTTTCCTTCTTGTATTCCAGGCTCCGCTCCTCCTCAGTCTTGCCCCATCCTGAAAGCCTCCTCAAAATCGGCCATGGGTCCAATAACCATGAGAGCCAGCGTGGTGGAGTGGTTAAGAGCAGGTAGATTCTAATCTGGAGAACCGGGCTTGATTCCCCACCCCTCCACCTGAGTGACAGAGGCTTATCTGGTGAACCAGGTGTGTTTCCACACTGCTACATTCCTGCTAGGTGACCTTGGGCTAGTCACAGTTTTCTCAGAACTCTCTCAGCCCCACCTGCCTCACAAGGGTTCTGTTATGGGGGAGAGGAAGGGAAAGGAGCTCGTAAGCCACCTTGAGTCTCTTTACAGGAGCGAAAGGTAGGGTATAAATCCAAACTCCTCCTCCTCCTCCTCCTCCTCCTCCTCCTCTTCTTCTTCTTCTTCTTCTTCTTCTTCTTCTTCTTCTTCTTCTTCTTCTTCTTCTTCTTCTTCTTCTTCTTCTTCCTTCTTTCTTCTTTCTTCTTCCTTCTTTCTTCTTTCTTCTTCTTTGCCTGGTGCAGCACCATCCAGTGGGCCTAAGGAAGTGGGACAGCTGTAGGGTGAAGAATTGCGGGGCAGGGCGGGGGTTGTCTTTTCTGCCTAAATTAGCCGAAGCAGGCTGTGGGGGCTGTCTGTGCCAAGAAATAGGAGCCGTGCAAGGTCGGTCCAGTCACGGGGACATTGGTCAAGAGAGCAGCCCGCCCTGCAGGCTGTGGGCCAAATATTGCACCTCCACCCAGCTTCTAGAGATAACGTGTAGGGAGGCAAGGAAGTGGGAGAGAGATGCCCCCCCCCCCAATCCACTTCAGCAAAGCGCTGGTGCTGCGTTGCTGTGAGGGATACATTTACTCCCTGGGAAATCCCCTGGGAGATGTCGCATCAACACCTATGGAGGCCCCCCCCCCCCGGGGTGGTGATGTGTGCCAGGGCCTGGCTGACAGCTCTCCCTTGGCTGTCCTGCAGCGAAGACAGAGGAGAGGGTTGGGGTGGGGGTACCTCAAAGATTGTGGTGCAAAATTGTAACATGCAGGAAGTACAGCGTCTTAAGTTTCTGTGCAAATCACGACTGATGCTAGATGACCCCAACGACCATTCACAACAGACTACCTAACCGACTTCATACAATTAACGTTGGGGGCGGGTAGGAAAGATTTCCGATATTTAAAGCCCCCTTGCTTGTTGATAAATTCTAATCCAGCATTTTTTCCCTTATAATCTTGCTCTGAAGTTGCTTTGCTGCCTGGTCAAGGTGCCTTCATATGCAGAAATATTCTGCTTCAGGTTTCTGAATGTGACTGGTTTTGGTCGAAACCAGTTTGGGTGTTTTTTTTCCTGTGTAGAGAGCAGAAGAATTAATGGACAAGTAAGAGCAGATTTGTGTCCGGCATATGTTTGCAGGATCTCAGTGAAGGAGAGAGAGCAGGCTTTTGAGACTCTCTATACCTAAAACCTCTGCATACTTTGGAGCTGTGTTTTCACCTGTGTGGAGCAGAACGACTTCTCCCTTCCTGCTTTTTGGAGGAAGCATTTTGCAGTAGCAGTAGCACTAGATGCTCTTGGTGTTTTGAGAGTGGCAGGTCTGGCGTTGGTGTGTAGGCAGATGTGCGGGGTGGGCAATTTCCAGAGCTTAATTTTTTTCCATAGAAAATTTTCCATTTCTAAAGATCCATTGTTTCATAAAATTAATAGCAAGGAATAGATGCCAATGCCAAGAGGATATCTGGCAAGCCGGGCAGTTTCAAAATTGTAATCAATGTTTTCCAGGTGATTATCCATAGAGAATTACGTAGAGTTCGTACATTGTTTGATTGATAGGTAAATGGTGTGTCTGTGTGTGTGTTTAAATCACAAATACATATAGAAATGGGAATAAACTCAAGGGTTTGAATCTGGATCAAGTCGAAACTGAAGTTAAAATTCTTACTTCTGCTCACACGGGCTGAATGGAAATTGTTATTGCCTGTCTGATATGGAACCACCACGTATTGTGGTTGATGATTGTGAAACTGAGGTGCCCCAGCAACCTCTGCAGAAGATAGTTCAGTTCTTCAGAGCGCATGACCACAGCTGTACTCAGTGCCACATAAATATGCTGGCAGATTGCCCATTCCTCTGCCACACAACAAATCATGCTGGACCTTCTTTGTTGTAGAATGTTCCTCCTGGGTCCTAGTGCTGACCTAGCCCTGCTTCCCCCAAAGCACCATGTTCAATAATGCACAAAATAATGGCTTTGACAGAGACAGTGCATAAAAATGAATAACTGTCCTATTCGTTCAGGACTGTATTCTAATGCGGAAGCACACAATTTTGTCGACTGCTGCACCTCAACTGACCGAACTAACATCTTTATGTGAAACAAAGTATAGACCATGCCAGGAAAGGCCCTTTGGGTGTGCTGAAACTAGTGTAATCTAAGAAGAAGAAGAGTTTGGATTTATATCCCCCCTTTCTCTCCTGCAGGAGACTCAAAGGGGCCTACAATCGCCTTTCCCTTCCCCCCTCACAACAACCACCCTGTGAGGTAGGTGGGGCTGAGAGAGCTCCGAGAAGCTGTAACTAGCCCAAGGTCACCCAGCTGGCGTGTGTGGGAGTGTACAGGCTAATCTGAATTCCCCAGAGAAGCCTCCACAGCTCAGGCGGCAGAGCTGGGAATCAAACCCGGTTCCTCCAGATTAGATACACGAGCTCTTAACCTCCTACGCCACTGCTGCCAGAACCAGAACATAATTTCCACAATGCCTTTTAGTAGGACCAACCGAAAGATACACACGAGTATGCGAGCTTTTGAGTTCACTGCAGCCTTTCATCCAACAGGATCATTTCATTTTTAAGGTTTAGAGAAGGGGAAAATCCTTTAGACCAGTGGTTCTCAATCTGGGGGTTGGGACCCCTTTGGGGGTCAAATGACCCTTTCACAGGGGTCGCCTAAGACCATCAGAAAACGGTTTTTTTATATTTTATTTATACCAATTTTATGGTTGGGTGTCACCACAATGTGAGGAACTGTATTAAAGGGTCGCGGCATTAGGAAGGTTGAGAACCACTGCCTTAGACCACGATGGTGAGTCCTGGGCAGGTAGCTTCAAATGATGCTGGATTTGACTTATACCTAGCTATTTTGGGCAAAAGGCAGTAAAACAACTAAACTTTATAGGCATTAACAAATTATAAGAGTTTTTTGCACACTGTTATGAGGCATTTGGTTGGTCCAAATCATTGCCATTATGGGGGTGTGGGCATGGCATGTAGTCGGTACTGAAAAAAACATAAAGTTTTAGGCCTAGGTTTGATTAGCAGATCACAGATATTTGGATAGACTTTAGGCCAGAACAGATTAGCAGGCAAATGGAAAATGTAGCCCAGTGCAAAATCTGAGTATTATGGGCAGCCGCCCTCCCCACCACGACCAAACAAAGTTTTTTGCACCAGGTCTTGAAGTCAGTGTATGGACCCAGGGTGGGAAGGAGGAGGGGTGTGGGGATGATTTTCTGCCTCCCACGTGACTAAATGGCTGCAGCCCAGGGACATTTGTCCCTGTATGTCCACCTGGGTGATACGCCCCTGCTAGCAGATAGCTTATATGTGTATAGGCTTGTGGTGATTTGCATATTTAGCAAAGGCTTATGAAATGATCACCATAACATGAAAAGGTGATCTAAAGCAGGCTAGCTAAAAGAATAAGAGGTTATTGATTGAGAAACACTGAAGGCAGCCTTCTCTAAAGGGCAACGCTGAAAAAGTACAGAACAGAAAGAGCTGGATTTCTTAGACGGAAGAACTGAACTGTCTTCTTTGAGAACGGCAGAAGAGCTGAGCAATCCTTCTTCAGAGCAGCAGTGACTGGAGAGAGGAAGGAACTGGACTTGCCATAGTTGCACTCTTCAACAACTGCACTGAAACCCTCCCAGCACAGAGTTTCCCCACCTTGTCTGGCCAGGAGAAAAGGGAAACTGATGCTAGGGTGACTACCAAGCTGGAAGACTCATCTGCTGTCTTTCCAGGAAGACTTCCTGCTATGGCAAGAAGGTGTTTTGGGGGATTCTTCTCCAGATTTGGTCTCAGGAAGAACCAGTGGCTTAGCTAGGCAAACTGGCGCCCTGGGCAAAAACTGAGTTTGATGCCCCCCCCATGGGAGGAGCAGCCCGGCCGTGGCACTCACCCTTCCCAGATGGCCCCAGCAGCCCAAGTTCACCGGAGGCGGAGCTTCCCATCCTTCTCTGCCTCTGGTGGCTTGTGGGCCACCGTACAGAGTGGGCGGGGCTTAGTCAGAGTGGGCGGGGCTTAGAAATCAGGCACCCCCCACATGACTAAAAATTTCTGCGTCTTGGGCAACTGCCCACTTTGCCCAATGGGCCACTGGGAAGAACCCAGAGCGCTGTCTGCAAGGGACTAAAGAGGGTTCTGCTATATGATGGAGAACCAGTGTTGATGTCTTTGGGAATGTTTTCACCTATGCTTTCTGCTGGAGTTCACTAAAATGGATTGATATTTTGAGGTTTTAGATTTTGAGTTTATTAAAATTACTTTAGACTTTGAACCTGGATCTTGGGGGAGTCAAGGAGTTGCATTTGTATTCTGATTTTTTGGATTGCGCTCGTTTTAGCACATCCAAAGGGCCCTGCCTGGCATACTCTGTTACGTACAAAGATGTTTGTTCGGTCGGTTGAGGTGCAGCGGTTGAGAAAACCACCAAGCCCTTGAATTCTTTACTTTGGGATCTACACACTGCTAAGACCCTTTTTCTAATGTGAGGTTGTCAGCAATTTTCCTTCAGTGACTTTGGTTTCCTCCCTGCTTAAATTTAAACAATTTCAGGGAAGGGTGTGATTCCAATAAAAATATTTTCCACACAAAGCTTTGAATTTGTTTGGATATAATATTTAAAACCACACTAGATTTTTTTTTAAAGAAATGAAATATTTATGCTCAAATATTTGTTGCTCTTGGGACATAAAAAATAACCATGAATTTTTGTTTGCCGAGCACAAGTCTGAATAAACGTGCCGAATTGGATCCCCCTGCATTTCGGCATGGGAAATTTTCTGGGAATTCGTGCTTTTGCGAAAATCAACCTCACTGGCATGTGGAATGCTTGGTTGCCTTTCCCTGCCTTATCCAAGAGAGCTGCTGGAGAAAAACTACACGGGGAAGGCCACTCAGTGGAAAAGGGAGACATGTGGAAGCATTTAAGAGGGGAGCTCTGAGGAGACCGTGGCGGGGTGGGTGGGACGTGTATGGGAAAGGAAGAAGTTTGGTTTTTTTTAATTTGCTGTATAAGGAAGCTGCCAACTTTCTATTTTCAGAGAAAAATTAATGGCGCAGCCTTAGCACACACACACCCCCCCCCCCCCGTGTCCCATCAGTTGCGAATAAGACCAACTGTTGTGCCTGAAGGCAAGGGAGGTGTGGAGGGGAAATAATTGGGTCAGTGCAATCACCAAGCCCTGAATTCTTTACTCTGTTCAGTAAAGTCAAGAAGGCACCGTATTGGCAGGGCCATGGCCTAGACAGGGGGACACGTGCAGAGATAGATTTGGGGGCACCCCATAACTGGGGAGGAGATGGAGATAATCTTCAGTGAGAGACGTGAGAGGAAGGCAGAGGCGTACCTCGAGAAAATGGAGCCCGGGGCAAAATCTGAGTTTTGCTGCCCCCCCCCCCATGTTCGTTTGTTTTTTGTATTTTTTAGTGCTTTTTCAGTTTTTGGCCTGCAGGGGGCACAGTTTTTAGGCTAGCAGCATCAAAATTCCAGGGTATCTTTAGGAGCCTATCCTGATGATACCAGCCCGGTTGGGTGAAGTTTGGTTCAGGGGGTCCAAAGTTATGGACTCTCAAAAGTGTAGCCCCCATCTCCTATTAGCTGCCATTGGAAACAATGAGGGATGGGGGCATCCCTTTTGGGAGTCCATAACTTTGTACCCCCTGAACCAAACCTCACCTAACTTCGGTGGTATAATCAGGAGAGTCCCCCCGAAAACTCCCTGAGTGGTGCTGCTAGCCTAAAAACTGCACCCCTGCAGGCCAAAAACTGAAAAACACTAAAAATACAAAAAACCTGAATTTTTTTGCTTGCCCCCCCCCAGGCGCGCACCCAGTGCAGTGCGCACCCCCCGGCCCCCTTGTAGCTACGCCTCTGGAGGAAGGAGACGTGGACGGAGTGGATTTGAGGGCAGTCTGCCTTCCAGGTTGGCAGGACAGCTACACTACCGCCCCCAATTTAATTTATTTATGTATTGCAGGCAGGAGCCAGAGTGTGGCCAGGTGAGCCAGAGCCAAGGCAGGCAGCATTTGAGGCATGGTCAACCAGTATGGAGCCAGGGCAGGCAGCAGGCATGGGTGTTGTCGAAACCAGTCCAGAGTCAGGGCCACCAGATCAGGCCGGCAGGTCAGAGGGGTCACCAGGAGCTTACCTGGAGATGCACTTGTTGCAACCAGGCAAAACCAAGCCTGAGGCAGGATTTATTGAGCCAGTTCTGGCCTCCTCAGCTGCAGATGCTGCCATTTTGTAGAGCCCCCTGCCATACCTAGAAGCCATGTGACCACTTCTTTTACCGTGGAATGGTAGCCTCTGCCTCTGTCTCCTTTGTGCAGCCGGCTCCTATGAATCCTTGGTGGCTCTCCCAGCTGCCCAGCGTCAGGCTCTGCTTTGGCTTGCAGGGAAGGGCTTGGAGCTGGCTCTGCTACCGGCACCTCCTCACAAGAAGCCATCTCTGGCTCCACCGCATCTTCAGGCTCTGCAGCAAAGCCCTCAGTGTCCAGAGTCTGACTCATGACAATTTATTTGCCAGAGTGTTGTAGTGGTTAAGAGCGGTGGATTGTAATCTGGTAAACTGGGTTTGATTCCCCACTCCTCCACAGGAGTGGTGGACTCTTATCTGATGAACCGGATTTGTTTCCCCACTCTGACATTCCAGCTGGGTGACCTTAAAGTATTCATTAAAGTATTCAGGTATTCCTGTACCAACTCTTTATTTATTCTGTGCTGAATTTCCCCTACTGTACCATCTGATCCATTTCTCCACTGCTGAGTACTGTTTTTCTTTTGGGGGAAAAACTGAGGCAAAGAAGGTGTTGAGTAGTTCTGCCTTCTCTGTCTCCTGTTAGAATTTCACCATCTTCTCCGCACAGTGACCCTATCTTATCCTTTTTCTTCCTTTTGCTATGGACATAACCCAGAAATCCCTTTTAATTGTTGCATGTCTAAGCTCATTGTGAGCTTTAGCTTTTCTGACTTTCTCCCTACATGCCTTGGCTATTTGTTTGAATTCCTCTTTAGTAATTTCCCCTCTTTTCCATTTCTTGTACATGTCCCTTTTATATCTTAGTTCACTTGAGACTTCTTTAGACATCCATCCTGGTTTTTTTAAGACACCTCCCATTTTTTCTCCTCATTGGAACTGTTTGAAACTGTGCCTTCAAGATCTCGCTTTTGAGAAACTCCCATCCATCTTGTACTCCCTTCTCTTTTAGTATTTTTGACCACGGGATCGCACCCAGTAGATTCCTAAGCTTACTGAAATCAGCTTTCTTAAAGTCTAGACGTGTGTCCGACTAGATTTGGCATCCTCTTTCCACCTTATAACAAACTCTCTAGGACAGGGGTCTTCAAACTATGGCCCTTCAGATGTTCATAGACTACAATTCCTATGAGCCCTACCACTTGGCCATTCTGGCAGGGGCTGATGGGAATTGTAGTCCATGAACATCTGGAGGGCCATAGTTTGAAGACCCCTGCTCTAGGAGAACATGGTCACTCTCACCTAAGGACCCTACCACTTCCACCCCATTAATCAGGTTATCATTGCTGGTTAGAAGCAGATCGAAAATAGCCATCCCCTTGTTGCCTCGTCCACCTTCTGGACCATGAAATTGTCTGCAAGGAAAGTGGGGAAATTGTTGGACCTGGTAGTCTTGGCAGAGTTTGACTCCCAGCAAATATCTGGATCATTGAAATCTCCCATTGCTACTATTTGTCTTCTTTGTGCAAGTTTGGTCATCTGCTCCAGGAAGGCATCATCCAACTCTTCAGCCTGGTTTGGGGGGTCTGTAATAGACCCCCACAATGAGATCGCTGTTGTTTTTCTCCCCCTTAATTTTTACCCAGATGCTCTCAACCTGGTTCCCAGGATTTCAGTCAGGGGTTCCTGCTCCCTCCCTCCTAGCCTTGTGAAAGCAGCTGCAAGAGCCCCACGGTCCACTTCACGTCCCAGTCCACAGATTGAGAACCACCGACTCAGGGGCCTCTCGCAAAGGTCGTGCTCTTTCAGACAAGACGCGGCTCCTTCTCTCCCTCCCAGCTATGGATTTCTGCATCTCTAGCTTGACTCGGTTACAGCAGAGCAGTGAGGCCTGACAGTCTATTTAGGTTTCCCCACTTTTGTGATCTGTAGAATAACGAGTGATGTGGCGCATTGGCAGGCAGCGCCTGTCAAGTGTGCCGAAGCAGCGCAACAGACCCCCTGCCGCTTCGGGCCGGCTCTCTGCCCCAGTGGTTGAGGCTCTGGCTTTGTGATGGAGGAGAAGGTGGGGCCTGTGCTGGTCCTCACATCCCAGATCCGAGCAAGTTCCCTGCAGTGTGACTTCCCCCAGGCATGTCTCAAAACACAACCCACTGCCTCCCTGTCCCTCAGTTTTGTCTGCCAGCAGACTCACGTCTTCATGGGAAGAGAACCTTGCCGTTGTTTGGCATTGGGGCCCAAAAGGATGGCCACCCCTGGGCCGTGGACAGTTCCGTGAGCTAATGACAGTAACAAAACACAGCGCACACAAACAAACAAAAATCAAACTAGAATATTGTATCCTTATAATTGAAAAAGCATCTCAGAGCCACTTTATCTATAACATCTTCATTTATATCTAATAGATAAAACCCACAGTTCATTAAAAAAAATCTCCTTTGACATAGACTGTTTGTGATATGAAATTGTTGTGATATCTGACCTGTTTTGCATACATTCCTTTAGCGGCCAGATTTTGTGAAAAAGTTTCTCCAATGATTATTCTTTGGAAGTGAACTTGGGAGCCAGGGTGGCGTAGTGGTTAAGAGCAGATGCACTCTAATCTGGAGAACCGGGTTTGATCCCATGCTCTGCCACTTGAGCTGTGGAGGCTTAACTGGTGAACTGGATTAGCTTGTGCACTCCAACACATGCTAACTGGGTGACCTTGGCTAGTCACAATTTTTTGGAACTCTCTGAGCCCCACCCACCTCACAGGGTGTTTGTTGGGGGGGGGGGAAGGGAAAGGAGTTTGTAAGCCCCTTTGAGTCTCCTTACAGGAGAGAAAGGGGGGGTATAAATCCAAACTCCTCCTCCTCCTCCTCCCCCTCCCCTTCCCCCCTTCCCCCTTCCCCCCTCCTCCTCCTCCTCCTCCTCCTCCTCCTCCTCCTCCTCTTCCTCTTCTTCTTCTTCTTCTTCTTCTTCTTCTTCTTCTTCTTCTTCTTCTTCTTCTTCTTCTTCTTCTTCTTCTTCTTCTTCTTCTTCTTCTTCTTCTTCTGTGTACTCATGACAGACTTCTGACATACCTGTCACCTTTTTTCCACATGGGAGCTTCAGGTGACTTACAGGTTGGGGAGAGGGGTTCCCAGGAAGTTCCCTTTCAGGCACGAACCAGACCCATCTTTGTTTCTCTTCTGTATGGTTTATTTGTCATGTGTCTTACAACCATACTCTGCGTTTACATTTGTGGGATGCACTTTTCCTAAAACTGCTAAATCTGTAGTTTTGCAAACCAATGTTTTGGTGCACAGAGAGGGCACGGAACAGAATCCAGCTGCTTTCCTTCCACCATTTCAGCTACTGCTCCCGTCTCATCTGGTGCAGAGACTTGATTCAAACACCACGAGACACTGGTATCCATTGTGGCGTCTGGATGACCTTCTGTCATACTGAGCTTTTCTCCCTTTCCTTCCTCTCTTGCTCCTTCCTTTGCCATTTTTTATTCTTGTTTTGCTAGCGTCAGTGAAATTTTGTTAATATTTTTCCAAACACTGCAGCATTTCTCCAGGTTTTCATTCTTTCCATTGCGTCTGAAAAAGTGAGTTCCGACTCACAAGAGTTCATGTGCCCGTTGGTACCTTTCCTGGCCCCAGCCTTGTGTTTTTAGGAAGTGGGTGTAACTTTTGGCCAGCAGGCCTCCTGGTTGGCTTTGCATATTTTTGCATTAGAGCCTGGTTGGCTTTGTATATTTTTTTCAAAAAGGTGGTTACCTGCCTATGAGAACGGAGGCTGTGGAAAGATAGAGTTGACTTAAGTGAGCACCACCAGAAGATGTGCAGAGAGAATCGCAATGCTGTTCTGGAAACACATCCCAGGTGGCAGGAGGAAAGGAGCAAAAGTCACTTCCTTTTCTCTAGTCCTAATTTTACTGGTTGTGAGTCCGTTGTCTGGTGGTCAGACTGAAAAGCAAGGGCATGTGGTGACGCTCCTGTTTCCACTGTCTCTAAGAGTGCAATGTCAACACTAGCCTAAATACTAAGCCTAAATACATGCCCTTGCTTTTCAGTCTGACCACCAGACAACGGACTCACACACGTTGCACTCTGGCTGTATCCAATCTTATATATTGATCTTACATCAATAAGGAGCAGCAGTGGCGTAGGAGGTTAAGAGCTCATGTATCTAATCTGGAGGAACCGGGTTTGATTCCCAGCTCTGCCGCCTGAGCTGTGGAGGCTTATCTGGGGAATTCAGATTAGCCTGTGCACTCCCACACACGCCAGCTGGGTGACCTTGGGCGAGTCACAGCTTCTCGGAGCTTCCTCTCTAGCTCCCACCCACCTCACACAGGGTAAGTTTGTTGTGTGAGGGCGTGAAGGGCAAGTGAGATTTGTCAGGCCCCTTTGAGTCTCCTTCTCTACAGGAGAGAGAAAGGGGGGGATATAAATCCAAACTCCTCCTCCTCCTCCTCCTCCCTCCCTCCTCCTCCTCCCTCCCTCTTCTCTTCTTCTTCTTCTCTTCTGCTTTTCTTTCTTCTTCTTCTTCTTCTTCTTCTTCTTCTTCTTCTTCTTCTTCTTCTTCTTCTTCTTCTTCTTCTTCTTCTTCTTCTTCTTCTTCTTCTTCTTCTTCATATAATTAATCAACTTAACACTTCTATTTGTGTTTACATTTCCTCCATTTCTCTGACAGAGTTCTTCAAGATACAGTATAAGTCTTCCAAAACTTATAATTAAACATAAATAACTAAACATAAATAACCACTTAGTCCATTCAGTTCCTGCCGATTCTTTTTTCAGAGACAAAGCTTCAGTTTCACATAGTCCATACTCCAATCCTGTAGGTTCTACATAAAAACGTTTCGCGCGTAGAGACTAAGTGGTTATTTATGTTTAGTTATAAGTGTTGGAAGACTTATACTGTATCTTGAAGAACTCTGTCAGAGAAATGGAGGAAATGTAAATACAAATAGAAGTGTTAAGTTGATTCATTATATGTAAGATCAATATATAAGATTGGATACAGCCAGAGTGCAACGTGTGTATTTCTTCGTATTCAACACACAGTTGTCAGCTGTTACACATTTTCCTCCCCTCGCCCCTGCCCTAATCCATGGCGCGTCATCAATAACACTCCTCTGGAATGTGCCCTTGTTC
Organism: Sphaerodactylus townsendi; assembly: GCF_021028975.2. NCBI lineage: Eukaryota > Metazoa > Chordata > Lepidosauria > Squamata > Sphaerodactylidae > Sphaerodactylus > Sphaerodactylus townsendi. The sequence continues at coordinate 160,206,603 of NC_059427.1, forward strand.
CTTCTTAATTGCTGATTTCATGCATCATTATTACTCACGGCACAGTAGCGCACTCCACAGTTTCTTGAATGGTGGAATGTGTCAAGGGATGTGCTTAAGAAGAAGGTGAGAGGGCAACATAAAGGGGGGGGGACCCAGGGGAAATAATTATTTGCTTTTTCTCAATGGTGCAAATTTGGGTTTGGAGGTATGCAGAATTTTTGTGACAGGACATGGAAGGGGAATAACGATGGGAGGAGAGGAACGGAGAAGATGAGCAACTTGGAGGCGCCTGTTTGCTATGCTGCAGCTGTGAAGGCTCTGTGCCAGCAGGATTGGTGCATCTGACCACAGTCTAAATCCAGGATGAGGGCAGGATGGCCTCACACCACTGGCTTCTGCTTGCTGGAGCTGATTCTCCTGTTGAGCTCCGTAACTGCTCTGGCAAACAGCTTTCCCCAGCAGTTCTCTTCAGCACCTGGGTCAAGAGCCAGAGGTGGGGCTCAAGGCCCTCTAGAGTTGCCATGTACTTATCTGCTTTCGGGAGGGCCCTGCAGCTCGTGACCTAGGGGACTGTGGCTTTACTTTGTCTAAGCCAGGGGTCTTCAAACTATGGCCCTCCAGATGTTTAGAGACTACAATTCCCATGAGCCCTACCACTTGGCCATGCTGGCAGGGGCTGATGGGAATTGTAGTCCATGAACATCTGGAGGGCCATAGTTTGAAGACCCCTGGTCTAAGCCAGCGTTTTCCAACCTTTTTGACATCACGGTACCCTTGACCTCACTCTTCATATCTCACGGTACCCCTGCAATTCCCCCACCTTCCCCTCCCAGTGCCCCTGCTTGCCACCCCCCTTCCCCTCCCAGGGTGAAGGGAAGCACGGGGGGGGGGGGGCTGTGCAGGAATTGTCTGCTGACCTTTCAGCAGGCCCTGCCTCCTGGGTCAACTCCATGTCCTTGCTGGCACCGGTGGGAGACACCACAAAAGTGAATGGGGCCGGTAGCATTGCCGCGGTACCCCGGGACAGGCTCACGGCACCCCAGGGTACCACGGAACCCTGGTTGGGAATCGCTGGTCTAAAATCTGAGGGAGCAGATTGCTTTTCAGCACAGACAGGTTCCATGATGCCCCTTCCCCGTGGAAGCCGTCTCTTGGAAGCCTTCTTTCCCCGCTTTTTCTGCACATGCTGGCCATGTTGAGTCCTCCTTTCCTGTCTAATCGTTTTGCAAGAAACTTTTGAAAATTAAGACATCACTAGCAAAACGTTTTATTAACGTTCCCAAAGAAACATACAATATTGTACAGGCAGAATAAAAAACAGCTGGCCGATAGTCTCTAGTGCCACCCTGAGCCTGCCCCTTTCTACCATTAACGGAAACGTGCACTCGATTCAGATGGTTCCTTTTGAGAAGGAATTCAGGATTCTGCTTCTACATTACTTTCATTCTTCCAGCTGTTCAGAGGCCTCTCGTAACACAGAATTAAATCGTATCACTGCCACTGAGAGTGTTGTGGTTTTTTATGTTTGCAAATGCCAACTTTGTTGAGTCAACTCAACCTATGTGGGTCAGTGCTGAGCAAAAGAGTAGACGGGTTCACCCTAGAATGGTGGTTCCCACCCTGGGGACCGGGGGTCCCTGGGTGGCCACAGAGTACTTGCACGAAGTCCGCTATGCGCATGGTCATTTTCTCAATCAACAGCAAACCATCAATCCATCCACTAATAGTGTAACTACTATAATTTAGGGGCGCCTGCAAAATGTTTTGATGTCATGTAACCAAAAAAGGTTGAGTGAGCAAGCTCAGAAGATACGTCAATAGAGAAACCAAAATAAAAATACAATGTAATAACAATGAGTTTCAGGCTGCGGTGCCATCTATATTCTGATGACACCCAGCTCATGTTCACGACAGAGGGCAGCCATATAGTCCATATTCATATAGTCCGTATTCCAATTCTATAAGATCTGCATCTCCACGTAAAAACGTTTCACGCGTATAGAACGTTTTTCGTGCGTCTTCCTCAGTATGTCAATATGTTCAATCACACTTCCAACAGTTCCTTGAGGCTTCTAATGGGTATATCTGAAATTAAAGTTACACTATATGAAATTGAAGCTTTGTTTCTGAAAGAAGAATCGGTAGGAATTGAATGGACTATGTAGATATTTATGTTTAGTTACAAGTGTTGGAATACTGTATCTTTAAGAACTTTGTAAGAGAAACAGATGAAATGTAAAACAAATAGAAGTGTTAAGTTGATTAATTATATGCAAAATCAATATATAAGATTGGATATACAGCCAGAGTGCAACGTGTGTATCTCTTTGTTTATTTAGGCCATAGGTGTCAAACTCACGGCCCTCCAGATGTTATGGACTACAGTTCCCATCATCCCCTGCCAGCATGATGCTGTGATTTAGGCTATTGTTGACATTGCACTCTTTGAGATAGTGGTGAATGTTTAATTTATATACCACCATCCCCCGAAAGGCTCATGGCGATGCACAACAGGATAATAACGATATCAGCAGTCAAAACATCATATTATAACCATCAAAAACATATTATCAATAAACAAGGACCAGAAAACTTAACATCATAACGTTATAGGCATTACATCATAACTTTGAAACATAACGTCGTAAATATAACATTATAAATAGCAATAAGCATAGAATCATGAAACATAACATTATGAACACAATAAATCTGGCATGAGAAACAACAAACAGCACTAGCTATAGCAGTGATGGCAAACCTATGGCACGGGTGCCAGAGGTGGCACTCTGAGCCCTCTCTGTGGGCATGCACACACAGAGTTCATCATGTGGGGGGCGGAAAATCACACACACCCCCACACCCACACACACACATCTAAGATGGCCTGGGCCACTGAGCACGATGTGCACGCACCGCAGTGAGTAGGGAGGACTTGGCTGGCGGGCCTGGTGCCTGTGTTCTGGGTGGCTACTCCCCGGGGTGGGGTGCAGAGGAGGCAGAGATGCTAGAGAGGCACAGAGCGGTGCACGCGGGAATTGCTGGAGGCTATAGCAGGCTGGCCCCTTCTCGAGCGGGTGTGGCGGAGGAAGAGGGAGCCAACCGGTTTTTTCTAAACTAAAACCTCAGCATTCAGGTTAAATTGCCGGGTTGGCACTTCGCAATAAATAAGTAGGGTTTGAGTTGCAATTTGGGCACTCGGTCTCAAAAAGGTTCGCCATCACTGAGCTATAGTATCATAAACTGTGAAGCAGCAATAGTCACAGCAACATACATAATCAACATAACTACGTAATAATGAACATAGATGGCAAATTTCCCCTATAATGTCATAGGACCCCCTAACAGACTTCAGCTGTGTTAGGGCAACAGCCTAGCCTAGTTGGGGAGCTCATGGCCCTGTGACATCACTGGATTCCTTCTCCATGGATTTCAGGATGAAGCACTGGATATCCTGATGCTCCCTTGCCACAAAATGCCTGGTTGTTTCTGGGGCTTTGCAGTTTACCGGTTCCCCTTGCTCAGTGTTGTTGTTGTTGTTGTTGTTGTTGTTGTTAATTGGATTTAATATACCGCCCTATCCCCGAAGGGCTCAGGGCGGTGAACAATATAAAATATCATATATAAAAATATACATACAATTTAAAACAGTTACATTCTAAAACAATGTCCCACGGAACCTATATACAACCCTCCCAGAAAAGAATAATGGGTCCTGATGATGTTGGGGACCCCTGTAAAGCAGGGGGGGGGAGGGCACCTTCAGCGGCTGGTCTCTCCAAAGGCCTGGCGGAACAACTCGGTCTTACAGGCCCTGCGGAACTCTCCCAGGTCCCGCAGGGCCCGGACAGATGGTAGTAGAGTGTTCCACCAGGCCGGTGCCAGGGCCATAAAGGCCCTGGCCCAAGTGGAGGCCAGCCGCGTCATTGAGGGGCCAGGGATCTCCAGTCAATTGGCCTCTGCTGAACGCAGAGGTCGAACTGGGACATATGGGGTAATGCGATCCCTGTTGCCTGCAGTGATCCAGTTCTGAGGCAGATACTGGTGCGATCTGTGTGTTTTTTCCCCACTAAAGCTGCTCAGGACTAAACTGGGACCTTCTGCGGACATGGCATGTAACCTGCCACTGAGCTGCAGAAACGTTGGGGGGTGGGGGCATGGCACCCGGGGCAACACCTGCTCCGGGCACCCCCCACCCCAACCCGACTTACCTTAGCCAGCGGGAGCCTGCCGTGGGCCGCTCCTTCAGCCGGCAGAACCTCCACTGGCTGAAAGAACAGCCGAGGGGAGGGGAGGGGTGTGAGGGTGATTCTCCGTGCCCCCCCCATGACCAGCTGGCGTGCGCCCGGGGACATGTGACCCCACATGTCCCCATGGGGGTCTTTACAGCTGCCCAAAGCAACCTCCATTGCCATTCAAGGGCTAAAATTGCTCCCAAACCTTCTGGAGCCACATAGATGGTTTCATGAATTACAGTCTTGGCAGGTACGATGTCTGTGATTCGTCCTCACAGTTATGTCTAAAGCACAGTTATGTCTAAAGGAGCAGCAGTGGCGTAGTGGTTAAGAGCAGGTGCATTCTAATCTGGAGGAACCGGGTTTGATTCCCAGCTCCGCTGCCTGAACTGTGGAGGCTTATCTGGGGAATTCAGATTAGCCTGTGCACTCCCACACACGCCAGCTGGGTGACCTTGGGCTAGTCACAGCTTCTCGGAGCTCTCTCAGCCCCACCCACCTCACAGGGTGTTTGTTGTGAGGGGGGAAAGGCAAGGAGATTGTAAGCCCCTTTTGAGTCTCCTGCAGGAGAGAAAGGGGTGATATAAATCCAAACTCCTCCTCCTCCTCCTCTTCCTCCTCTACAGTTCTGGAACCAATATAGTTCTGGAACCCTATTTTCTTGACCAGCGGGAATATGTGATCTTTTCAACACCCACCAATATGTTGAAAATGCTCCCCTTGCTGTCTAGCAAGACTCACAGAACTGTGAAAAGGGCTTTCTAGATACCACATTGAGAAGAGACACAAAAAGCACGGAGTGTGACGGGGCTCATGCCTTCCACTGTAACCAGCACTGATTAACTGCATTATGAATCAGATTTTTGATATTGTTGTAAATCCCCTAGGAAACGTTACACATTTCACAGATACCCAATCTAGAATTTTGTGATTTCTGTATGGAATTTGGGAGGAAGACAGGAAGTTCTTGAATATATCTAAGGAACTGTTTTCTAGTGTGTCAGACCATCAGTCCATAGATAAGTTGGGGGCTTATGAGGAAATGAAGTAGGGAATTAAATAAACCACTGGGAATTCCCTCTCCTTCCCCTGGCCAAAGTCTCTCCCTTTGGGATATTTTGAGCTCTTAAGGGATTAATCAGCCTGATTTATTTTTTGTTTGTTTGTTTTACTTGCTTAATCCATCAAATTCAGAACATTTCCCTCTCTGCAGATACTTAAAACTGCAGAGTGGGGCCACGTCGAAATAAAAACAGAGGGTCCCCACCTTTTGTGGTAGCAATGATGGAGGTTGATCGGGGTCTGCCCCCGCCCCTGCTATGTGAGCCATGGAGGGGCAGCAGTGTGGGTGGCAGAGGAGCAAGTGATGCTAACATCTCTGCAAGAGCTGCTATGGCCAGGCGGGGTGGTGGTGGTGGTGGAGGAGCAGGAACCAGTGAGTGGGTGGGCTGGGGGGGAGCTTGAGCTGGAAATCCCCCCATGATTCTTGTAAAAGAAGAAGAGAAAGAGTTTGGATTTATATCCTCTTTCTCTCCTGTAAGGAGACCCAAAAGGGGCTTACAATCTCCTTTCCCTTCCCCCCCACCCCAGAACAAACACCCTGTGAGGTGGGTGGGGCTGAGGGAGCCCCGAAGAACTGTGACTAGCCCAAGGTCACCCAGCTGGCATGTGTTGGAGAGTACAAGCTAATCTGAGTCCCCAGATAAGCCTCCACAGCAGAAGTGGCAGAGCAGGGAGTCAAATCTAGTTCTCCAGATTAGAGTGTACTGGCTCTTAACCACTACACCACACATCTCATTTGTTTTAACTGATTTCAGCTTCAATATTTCTAAAGGAAGTCTCGGACTTGCTTCTGATGTACATAATTTGTAATGGTTTGCTTCGTGATCTTTGGAATCAGCTTCTCAAATTCTCCTGTTGCTTGCATTAGCATCAACTTGCATTTGTTTTGCTGTTTTCCCCGTTTGCTTTGTAAAGGAAGCCATTTTGCCGTTTATAACTTCGGGTTTTGCTCATTAACCCGACTGGCATAAACTTCTGTGCCTGTGATGCCCACTCTTATTTTTTTTTACAAATAAATATAACAGGTGCAAAATAATGTTTATTTCTTCCTCTCTTTTTCTATCTATATTTGCTGCCTCCAGGAATTTAATGCAAACCCCCTGTATAATTTTTCCTGAAGTAGTGTGTTTGAGCTTTAAAGCAGATTCGAAGGACTACATGGTCCGTGGAAATTTCTAGCGAGGGATTCCAGGTTACATTTAACAAACAAAAAAATTATTCATATCTGTTCTTTGGCTTAAAGGTTTCAAGAAATCATTCATAATAAATGCACCAAATACACTTCTGCTGAGATGATTTTCACTTGAGAGCCAGCGTGGTGCAGTAGTTAAGAGCAGGGGCACTCTAATCTGGAGAACTGGATTTGATTCCCCGCTCTGCCACTTGAGCTGTGGAGGCTTATCTGGGGAACCAGATTAGCTTGTGCACTCCAACACATGCCAGCTGGGTAACCTTGGGCTAGTCACAGTTCTTCAGAGCTCTCTCAGACTTGACAGGGGGGGAAGGGTAAGCCCCTTTGGGTCTCCTACAGGAGAGAACTCTTCCTCTTCTTTACATCAGTTCCTTCTCTTCTTCTTTACCTGGGTGAAATCATATTAGGATTTGACTTGTTTCCTAGTCTCTCACTCTCTGTGCGGCACAGACTGACTCTCTCAGTCTTCAGTGCAGAATACTGTCTCTCTCACTTTGGAGGTTTTTAAATGTCCATCTGTCAGGGGTGCTTTGATTGTGTGTTCCTCCATGGCAGGGGGTTGGACTTGGTGGCCCTTGGAGTCTCTTCCATGATTATATTATTCTCTCTGTTCTCTCTCTGTGGCATAGGAGGTTAAGAGCTCGTGTATCTAATCTGAAGGAACCGGGTTTGATTCCCAGCTCTGCTGCTTGAGTTGTGGAGGCTTATCTGGGGAATTCAGATTAGCCTGTACACTCCAACACACGCCAGCTGGGTGACCATGGGCTAGTCACACCTTCTCGGAGCTCTCTCAGCCCCACCTACGTCACAGGGTGTTTGTTGTGAGGGGGGAAGGGCAAGGAGATTGTAAGCCCCTTGGAGTCTCCTGCAGGAGAGAAAGGGGGGATATAAATCCAACCTCTTCCTCTTCCTCTTCCTCTTCCTCTTCCTCTTCTTCTTCTTCTTCTTCTTCTTCTTCTTCTTCTTCTTCTTCTTCTTCTTCTTCTTCTTCTTCTTCTTCTTCTTCTTCTTCTTCTTCTTCTTCTGTGTCCAGTTCTACACACACCCTATGATTCAGTGTAGGTCTCCAGCACAGACTGCCATCTCTCCCCCCAGTTATACACACCCTCCACTCCCTCTCAGTTCAGCACAGACTCTCCAGTGTCAACCCATCACCTGGCTCTTTCAGCCCCGCCCCCCCCCTCCCCCCGGTCTTCAACTTACCTCTCAATTTAAAGAAAAGTGCACACAACATTTCAAAACGTTATGGTGCTGAACGCTGCATCTGGTCTGAACCAATACATGTTAATTCCCTCCATAGTTGGAGTAATTTACTAGAGTAATAATCGTGCATTTAAAAATGGCAAAATAAAAAATCAAATACTTTTCACACATACCCTAGGGCAGGGGTCTGCAACCTGCGGCTCTCCAGATGTTCATGGACTACAATTCCCGTCTGCCCCTGCCCCATGGAGAGCCGCAGGTTGCAGACCCCCTGCTAGGGCATTACATCTAGACTTTCTAAAAGGGAAAATGGCCTGAAAGTTCTTGGATAGAAGCAGACAGAATTGCTGAAAAGCGTCAGTGGACCGGGCTTGTTAACTCTTAGGAGGAGGAGGAGGAGGAGGAGGAGGAGGAGGAGGAGGAGGAGGAGGAGGAGGAGGAGTTTGGATTTATATCCCCCCTTTCTCTCCTGCAGGAGACTCCAAGGGGCTTACAATCTCCTTGCCCTTCCCCCCTCACAACAAACACCCTGTGAGGTAGGTACGGCTGACAGAGCTCCGAGAAGCTGTGACTAGCCCAAGGTCACCCAGCTGGCATGTGTGGGAGTGTACAGGCTAATCTGAATTCCCCAGATACATTACATGAGGTGAAATCTCCCACTGGATGGATCTCGTAATGCCAGAGTTCTTCAAAAGTTATTCCTGGTGTGGTCCAGTAACACCGCAGGTCCTCAAGATTCCTTTGGAAAGAGTCGTCTGCCTCTTTCAAGCATGAATAAGGAGCTTACCTTTTTTTAAAAATGCGGTTTCTTGTGATGACCTCGTTCACGTGTTCACTCTTGCTCCAGTTACTTCTGACAAAGCTGATTCCAGATGAAGCGGGCTTGTAATCCACGAAAGAATGTGCCACAGGAAATTGGTGGCTGTTTAAGGTGCCCTGAAACTCTTTGCAGCTTCAAAGAGCAGCAGTGGCGTAGGAGGTTAAGAGCTCGTGTATCTAATCTGGAGGAACGGGTTTGATTTCCCAGCTCTGCCGCCTGAGCTGTGGAGGCTTATCTGGGGAATTCAGATTAGCCTGTACACTCCCACACACGCCAGCCGGGTGACCTTGGGCTAGTCATAGCTCTTCGGAGCTCTCTCAGCCCCGCCCACCTCACGGGGTGTTTGTTGTGAGGGGGGAAGGGCAAGGAGATTGTCAGCCCCTTTGAGTCTCCTGCAGGAGAGAAAGCGGGGATATAAATCCAAACTCTTCTTCTTCTTCTTCAGTGGTGACAGAGCCCGTCTCTCTGGAAAAGCCTGCTTGGCACCTTCCTGACCACCAAGGGCTGCTGCCCGCCAGTCCGCTTTTGAACATGCCTCCTTTTCCCAGCTAGAAACCCGTTTCAAGATTCCCATTAAAAACAAATGATCCCCATCTCTTGCGCTGCATTTCTGCATGATTGCTAGAGAGGAATGTGCCCTGCTAAGACAGAGGAGCCCACTGTGTGTTTACTCAGAAGTAAGCCTCTACTGTGTAGCCAGGTACTTGTGCAAAAGAAGGCAGCTTGGAAAAAAAAATGTTTAAAACAACAAAGTTAAATAGGGAGCAAACATCACAGACCAGGAGGACTGAAGAGGACTGAGGCCTACAGGCTGCGCTCTGTCAGTGGGCTACAAGCTATGGTGACTGAATGGAGCCATCACAGTCAGGGGCAGTCAATCTGCATCCCAGTGCCCAGAGGCAGCGCCAGAGAAGGCCTTTGTATCCTGTTGTTTGCCCTCCAGAGGAAGTGATTAGCCACTGTGTGAGATGGGATCCTGGACTAGAGGGACCCTCACTCATCTGATCCATCAGGGCTCTTCTGGTGTTCTTACTGGGGGAAGGCCTTGGCCTCTGTGCCCTGTTGTTGGTCCTCCGGAGGAACTGGTTGGCCACCATGTGGATGCTGGACTAGATGGACGCTCACTGGTCTGATCCAGCAGGGCTCTGCTGATGTTCTTATGAAGGGCTTGGCCTCTCCATTGGTTGACCTTCCACAGGAACTGGTTGTTCACTGTGTGAAATGAGGTGGTGATCAGACGGACCCTCACTGGTCTGACCCTGCAGGGCTCTTCTGCTGTTCTTATTCAACTATCATTGAGGATATGAGATGAATGGAGAGCCCTGGGCATGAGGCTGAACAAGTTCTGCTTCTTTGAGCCCCTCCTATGTGGATATGACTGGCCCCCAAGCTGGAAGCCGGAACAAGGGGACAGGAAGGGATCAAGCAAGAAACCTTTTGGGACCGACTGGATTCCTGGAGGAGTCTTGGTGCTTGGTTCCGTAGATGTGACACCACAGTAACCCCACCAGCCATGGCCTTCTCTCTTTACAGATCTCTGCCCCTTTTGTATGGTGAAGGAGAGCTTTCTGTGGAGCATCTCAGAGGAAAAATAAGTTGCAGTTAAGATTGCAGTCACGGAGTGGGATCTTCCGAGAGAAATGCCTTTTGGAGATACCCTCTCTCCATTGGCGATCAAGAGCGGTGTGAGGAAGAAGGCCGACCTTTTTAAACCACCCGAGTCCAGCAGCCAGCGGTGGGGCCACCCCACACATTTGGGGAGAACCAAAGAACGAAGCCACCCCACAACGAGAGGCAGGTTTGGGATTCTGCAGATCCCGGAAGTCAGTGCGTTTTGGACAAAGGCAGGAGCAGCCTTAAGGGGAGCGGCTCTGGGGCGCCTTCCTCAGGGGCGAATCTGGGACTTCTGTGGAGAATGGAAAATGAAAAAGGACCCACCTCCCAGACACACACACACAGGTGTTGGCGTGGGGGGCGTCCGGAGGCACCTGGGAGGCCACTTCCCTTTCTTTTTGTCCCCCTGCGAGGCTCCTGGTTTTGCAGTTGAGAGCCAATGTGGTGGACTCTAATCTGGAGAAGCGGGTTTGATTCCCCCACTCCGCCATGAGTCGCAGAGGCTCATCTGGTGAACCAGGTTTTGTTTCTGCAGTCCTACATTCTTGCTGGGCGACCTTGGTCTAGAGGGGTCTGCAACCTGCGGCTCTCCAGGTGTTCAGGGGCTGGGCCGATGGGAATTGTAGTCTATGAACATCTGGAGAGCCGCAGGTTGCAGACCCCTGAGCTAGACACAGCTCTCTCCGAAGTCGCTCAGCCCCCACCTCCCTCACAGGGTGTTTGTTGGGGGAGGGAGGGAAAGGAGCAGTGGGTTCAGAACCGGGATTTAAAAAGAAGAGCTTGCCAACTTACCCCCCCTTCCCGATTTGAGACACAATTGTGTGTGTGTGTGGGGGGGTCCTTACGGATTCGGCCCCCCCCCCGCCCCGACTGGGTGTGAGCTGAGCCAGGCGGGCGGACCCGGCTCTCCCCACAGACCACCCCCCCCCCGTCCACCCCGCCACGTGCTTGAGGAGAGAAGAAGCAAGCAGGTCGCGACCCCCGCCCTGCCAGGCTAATAGGGGTCAACAGGGCGTCTTTGTATTGTCGAAGGCTTTCATGGCTGGAATCACTGGGGTGCTGTGTGGTTTCTGGGCTGCATGGCCGTGTTCTAGCAGCATCCTCTCCTGACGTTTCGCCTGCATCTGAGGATCCTCTGAAGATGCCAGCCACAGATGCAGGTGAAACGTCAGGAGAGGATGCTGCTAAATGACAGCTTCTAAATGACAGCTTCGTGCCCCTGTCAAGGTGAAATGGCTGGGGACTCTCGGGGTTGCGCAGAGGAAGAAGAGGAGGAGGAGTTTGGATTTATACCCCACCTTTCTCTTCTGCAAGGAGATTCAAGGTGGCTTACAAGCTCCTTTCCCTTCCTCTCCCCACAACAGGCACCCCGTGAGGTGGGTGAGGGGCTGAGAGAGTTCAGAGAGAACTGTGACTAGCCCGAGGCCACCCAGCAGGAATGTAGGCGTGCAGAAACGCGTCTGGTTCACCAGAGAAGCCTCCTCTGCCTCAGGTGGAGAAGTGGGGAATCAAACCCGGTTCTCCAGATTAGAACCCACCTGCTCTTAGCCACTACACCACACTGGCAGTTGAAGAGTGAGTGACCTCTAAGAGTGATTCATTGAGTCGGCTTCTGTGCAGGGACGCAGCCCCTCCTACCCAGCCCTGGGCTGCGATTTCAAACACTGCATCTCTCTGCAATATCTATTATACCTCTGCAAAACCTAGTATAACCATGGTTGCGGCAGGAGAACTGAGCTGGTGCTAACTTTGCCCCCTCCCTTTCACATGCTGCATTTAGGTGGGAAAGTTCCTGCTTAAACTAAAGGGGGGGGAGAGGAGTGAGTGCCTCTTACAGCTACAGCTACATACCGTGTTTCCCCGAAAATAACACAGTGTCTTATATTAATTTTTGCTCCCAAAGATGCGCTACGTCTTATTTTCAGGGGATGTCTTATTTTTCTGTGTTCTGTTCGTCTGGTGTGCTTCCAAACAAAAACTTGGCTACGTCTTACTTTCAGGGGATGCCTTATATTTCGCACTTCAGCAAAACCTCTACTACGTCTGATTTTCAGGGGATGTCTTATATTCAGGGAAACAGGGTAACAGAAAATAAGCTTTCTGTTCTTTCCGTGGTGAATCCCGGTTGCAGGTTACAGGTTGAGTGCAACATGATTCTTTGCAGCTCCTGCAGAAGGGAGTTCCAAAGGCTGGGGGGTGGAGGGCATTTCTGGGTTCCTACTTGAGCTGTTCAACTTGCTAAGGCTGGCTCCGAAACAGCCCCCCCCCCTCCACCTTCCTAGAGAAGAGGGGCCCAGAAATTGCATATTTCTGGAGCGCTCTCAGTGGTCTGGCATTGTCAGATGCATCTTCCACTTCGGTTTGCAATATTATCCTCCAAAATGTTCTTTTTTTCCTGTGGGGCGGGGGGTGGGGTGGGGAGTATCTGAATAATTTCCAAGTATGGATTAGTTTGTTCCTGTGCAGCCAAAAGGAGGGAAAAGGAAATCCATTCACAAAGACCGATCAGGGTTCAGGTTCGGGTTGCTGCCACGACCACAACCTTGCAGGCCAAAACATGTGCTGTTAGTGTTTCCACAGTCACTGCCAGTAACTTTGGCTGGCGCTTTTTTCATCGACGATTAGTCAGGACAAGCCCGACTTGGGAGCCCATGCCATCCTCGTGAGGTGCCTTCTACTTCCGTGCTAACCAGGAGTTTGCAGAAGTATTGTCGAAGGCTTTCACAGCCGGAATCGCTGGGGTGCTGTGTGGTTTCCGGGCTGCGTGGCCGTGTTCTAGCAGCATTCTCTCCTGACGTTTCGCCTGCATCTGTGGCTGGCATCTTCAGAGGATCTGATAGTAGGAAAGGAAAGCAAGTAGAGTATATATACTGTGCTGGGAAATAAAAGAAACCCATCTGTCTTTGGTATTAATTCACAGCGTGTGCCAGAGGGCAAACGCCAGTTTGTTGCATAAACCCCTGGGGTGTCAGCAGCGTGCGCACGTTCGTAAAGGTTCTTAATAAATAACTACATTGCTCCTGCTCTTGTGAGAACTTCCCATACCTCTTCCAAAGGCCTCCTGAATCCGACCAACCCACATGCTGGGAACTTCAGATACTGCCAGTGTGGGGCGAGAGCTGACCAGAAGGAGCTGCAGCCGTTCCGCAGAGGCGACATGTGAATTAGCCTCGTCTAGATTTCACTGGCCGTTGTGGAGAAGTCAGCGCACCGGGACTGCACGGTGCTTGGCGCCGACTTCCATTTTGGGCTCGTTTTTATTGGCCGGAATAACTGGGACCAAGGGAAGGGGTGTGCAGTGGATCACCCCAAAGTGTGTTTCCGTTCAGGAGTGAATCCGTGCAGCTGAATCTGCCTCCCCCAATCCCCCCCTTTGCAATACATGGCAAAGTATTTCACATGAATCACAAACATCCATTCCTGCGGGAGCAGGGTGGGGCTCCAAGAGGTTTGGCAAAGCCCTTCGAGCACATGAATGGAATGGAGTTAATGAGATGGCATTGCTAGGAGCGGGTTGTGTGAGACGCAGAGTCCCGCGTGGAGCTCCAACCACCTCTGGCGAACGCTTCGGCCAGTCTTTGCCCATGACGGCTCGCAGGGACTGTGGCCTGGTTGCTGCTTCCCACAGACATTTGTCCTGTGAGGTGGAGGAGGAGGAGGAGACGAGGAGGAGGAGGAGGAGGAGGAAGAGGAGTTTAGATTCATATCCCCCCTTTCTCTCCTGTGAGGAGACTCAAAGGGGCTGACAAACTCCTTTCCCTCCCCCACTCCCCACAACAAACACCCTGTGACATGGGTGGGACAGAGAGCTCTAAAGAACTGTGACTAGTCCAAGGTCACCCAGTTGGCATGTGTTGCAGTGCACAAGCTAATCTGGTTCACCAGATGAGCCTCCACAGCTCAAGTGGCAGAGCGGGGAATCAAACCCAGTTCTCCCGATTAGAGTGCACCTGCCCTTAACCACTGCACCACACACTGGCTCTCAACCAATACGCCCCACTGGCAGAAGAGGAAGCCGCTCTTGGGGGTGGGGAAGTCGAGCTCCACTGCTTTTATGGGCTCACGAGTAGGGGCAGAACAAGTTGGCCTGGGTCAGAAGTCAGTGGAGGTCTCCTTTGAAGAAGAAGAGAAGAAGAGTTTGGATTTATATCCCCCCTTTCTCTCCTGCAAGGAGACTCAAAGGGGCTGACAATCTCCTTGCCCTTCCCCCCTCACAACAAACACCCTGTGAGGTGGGTGAGGCTGAGAGAGCTCCATAGAGCTGTGACTAGCCCAAGGTCACCCAGCTGGCATGTGTGGGAGTGCACAGGCTAATCTGAATCCCCCAGATAAGCCTCCACAGCTCAGGCGGCAGAGCTGGGAATCAAACCCGGTTCCTCCAGATTAGATACATGAGCTCTTAACCTCCTACACCACTGCTGCTCAGGTGCTCCCCCAGCCCCACTAGCACGGTGGAAGAAAGTTGTGCAGGTGGCTGACTCAGCAAGCTCCTCGGTCCTCCAGCGGCACCGGCATCCTTTTGGCTCTGCAGCTCCCACCTTTTCTCCACTGCTTTGGGCAGAATAGAAGGGAAGGGGACTTCTCCACACGGCTTCTTTCGTTGTACCGAGAGAGAAAGGGACTAGTTTAGGGTTGTGTGGGAGTGGACTGGAACCCCAGCTCCCCTCTTCCTGGCCTTGGCTTTGAGAGCTGTTGGGGCTTTCTGACCATCCTTCAGAGGGTTGGAAGCCTTGGCTGGAGGTGGCCATCCTGGGGCAGGGGGACCACTGGGCTTGGAGGGTTGTGTAATTAATCACAGCCTCATTGTTAAGTCAAATTCCGGTCTTCTTAAAAACAGGTTAGAGCAGGGGTAGGGAACCTACGGCTCTCCAGATGTTCAGGAACTACAATTCCCATCAGCCTCTGTCAGCATGGCCAATTGGTAGGGGCTGATGGGAATTGTAGTTCCTGAACATCTGGAGAGCCGCAGGTTCCCTACCCCTGGGTTAGAGGAACCTTCATGTTCCAGCGTGGTGTCGTGGTTTAGAGCAGGTGCACGCTAATCTGGAGAACTAGGTTTGATTCCCGGCTCTGCCGCTTGAGCTGTGGAGGCTCATCTGGTGAACCAGATTAGCTTGTGCACTGCAACACATGCCAACTGGATGACCTTGGGCTAGTCACAGTTCTTTGGAGCTCTCTCAGCCCCACCCACCACCACCACCTCCTCCTCCTCCTCCTCCTCCTCCTCCTCCTCCTCCTCCTCCTCCTCCTCCTCCTTCTTCTTCTTCTTGTTCAGGAGGTTAAGAGCTCGTGTATCTTCTTCTTTTTAAGGAGGTTAAGAGCTCGTGTACCTAATCTGGAGGAACCGGGTTTGATTCCCAGCTCTGCCACCTGTGCTGTGGAGGCTTATCCAGGGAATTCAGATTAGCCTGTGCACTCCCACATACGCCAGCTGGGTGACCTTGGGCTAGTCACAGCTTCTGGGAGCTCTCTCAGCCCCACCTACCTCACAGGGTGTTTGTGGGGGGGGGGGAAGAGTTTGTAAGCCCCTTTGAGTCTCCTGCAGGAGAGAAAGGGGGTATAAATCCAAACTCCCCCTCCCCCTCCTCTTCTTCTTCTTCTTCTTCTTCTTCTTCTTCTTCTTCTTCTTCTTCTTCTTCTTCTTCTTCTTCTTCTTCTTCTTCTTCTTCTTCTTCTTCTTCTTCTTCTTCTTCTTCTTCTTCTTCTTCTTCTTCAGGGCCTTGCTTAGCTCCCATCTAGCTGCCACCCACACCAGGGGCAGAGCGAGGGGAAACTGTGCCCTGGACGTGCCAGCGCCACCCGCCAGAATGCCCAGGCCACACCCCCAGAATGCCCCAGCCATGCCTCCATTGCAGTGCATGCCCGGAGCGTTGTCCCCCCACGCTGTTGGCGCTACGCCACTGACCCACACTGACATGTGGTCTTCAGCTTCTCCTGCGTTGGCAAAGCCATTCAGATCCTTGCCATGCCTTCTTCATAAAAGCACCCTTTCTAGTGACTTACTTTCTCAGCCAGGAAGATCAGTGAGACTTAGACCCTCCGTACCTTCGTATCTTGAAGGGCAAAGTGGTTCTGCACCCAGATACCAATTTTCTCACCTAAAGTTGGGTCTCGATATCACCTCAAGCTGGATCTTGTCCTCCCTCCCTTCTTCCCAGTGCCAACCTCTGACGCAGAAGGAGCTTTGCATTCTTTGGATGTCAGAAGAGCTGTTTCATTCTACCTGGACAGATGTGTGGACTACATTGTCACATCTGTCCGTGGTACTTAAATCTGGAAAAGGCTGGCAGAGCGTCCTCCCAATGTTTCAGCCATGGGATCCTAGTGGCCATCAAACCCTGTTAACAAACTGACCCGCAGGCCTCTGAAGGCTAATCTGTGAATTTCGGGCAACACGAGTTCACCACAGTGATTAGCAACCACGCTGCAGCTGCAAGTTCCTGGTGGCAGCTCTTTTTAGAAGCACCTCCAGGCCCCTATTCCGATTGGGGTGGGGGACTCCTGCCTTCTTCCCCCATACCATTTTCCCAAGCAAAAGCAAATACAGCCTTTCTTAGGACAACATGGAACTCTCTTTTGTCCTGAACACACCTGTAGGGTCAGCATTCTAATCTGTTCCCATCAGCGTAATGTGCAGAGTAGTAGTAGTAGTAGTAGTAGTAGTAGTAGTTTGGATTTATATCCCCCCTTTCTCTCCTGCAGGAGACTCAAGGGGGCTTACAATCTCCTTGCCCTTCCCCCCTCACAACAAACACCCTGTGAGGTAGGTGGGGCTGAGAGAGCTCCGAGAAGCTGTGACTAGCCCAAGGTCACCCAGCTGGCGTGTGTGGCGTGAATTCCCCAGATAAGCCTCCACAGCTCAAGCGGCAGAGCGGGGAATCAAACCTGGTTCCTCCAGATTAGAATGCACCTGCTCTTAACCACTACACCACAACAGAGAACACAAAGAAGTAAAAACAGGCTGCTGACCAGGTCGCTTTTCCTTCTGGTGGTCTTCTGTGCATTCGTGTGGCCTGCCCACCTTTTCTGAAAGAGGCAGTTTTAATTTGCTCTGGTGTACTCTTAGGGCAGTGATGGCGAACCTTTTCAAGACCGAGTGCCCAAACTGCAACCCAAAACCCACTTATTTACCGCAAAGTGCCAACACGGCAATTTAACCTGAATGCTGAGGTTTTAGTTTAGAAAAAAATGGTTGGCTGCAAGGCGTGCATTACTCAGGAGTAAGCTTGGTGGTAGTCGGTGGCTTTGCTTTGAAGCAACTGTGCAACTCTTCCAATGGGTGAATCACGACCCTAGGAGGGTTTACTCAGAAGCAAGCCCCATTGCCAGCAACCGAGCTTACTCCCAAGTAAAGGATCACGTTTTAGTTCTTTGCATGAAAATCAGTGGGGTTTGACAGCGCTTAACAGGGTTACCTACACTGCTTCCCCAAAACTAGGTCTTAGGTTTAATGCTAATAATCGAGCCCAGCGGCCCAGGCCAGCCTAGATGTGGGGGGGGGGGGGCACTCTGTTTGCGCGTGCCCACAGAGAGGGCTCTGAGTGCCACCTCTGGCACCCATGCCATAGGTTCGCCACCACTGTCTTAGGGTTTTGGAAGGAACTCAGTGGGCAGGTGTGGTTTCTTCCCCCTGCCTTGAGCAATGTTCAGTCTTACCCATGTTTCCGAAGGGAGAGGGTTTTCACACGTGAAAGCTAGCGTTTCCAAACCATGAATGCATAGGTGAACAGTCAGACAAGCACAAGTACATTTGTGCGTTTTAAGAATGTTAATCCCTTTGTATTAGAACTGGGAGGAGCTGTGCTGTGCTGTGGTTCCTACGGAGTGTGAAAAGAAAAAGGAAGGAGCCAAGCCAGGAAGTGTTCTCCTTTGCTGTGTGGGTGGGTTGTGTGGGGGAGAAGAAAGAGAAGATTTATATCCCCCCCTTTCTCTCCTGTAAGGAGACTCAAAGGGGCTGACAATGTCCTTTCCCTTCCCCCCTCACAACAAACACCCTGTGAGGTGGGTGGGGCTGAGAGAGCTCCGAGAGAACTGTGACTAGCCCAAGGTCACCCAGCTGGCATGTGTCAGAGTGCACAAGCTAATGTGGTTCCCCAGATAAGCCTCCACAGCTCAAGCTGCAGAGCCGGGAATCAAACCCGGCTCTCCAGATTAGAGTGCACCTGCTCTTAACCACTATACCACGCTGGCTTCCTCACACCCTTCGTTCACCCCCGGCATGACTGGGATGGGCCAAGAACCTCCGGAGGGAACTCAGGCAGGGTCACTGTGTACAGCAGAATGAGCAGGGAGAACTCTGGGGTGCCGGAGAGGACTGTGCCACGTTTGATAGAACGGTGGCTTGCTGATGGAAGGCGTTTGAGTCTGAGCCACATTAGAAAATAAAGAGGCCGCGGTTTCGTACCTTCTTGCCCCCGACTGGCTACTTCTTAATGCTCAGGGACTTTTCTTAAATACAGGCACATTCACACGCGATCACACCAATTCTGTGCTCTGCTGTCTCATCGGCACCTGCTTTATGCACGGGCCAACTTTATCTGTCTGTCTGTCTGTCTGTCTGTCTGTCTGTCTGTCTGTCTGTCTGTCTGTCTGTCTGTCTGTCTGTCTGTCTGTCTGTCTATCATTTAGTTTTTTATACTGCCCTGTCTCCGAAGGGCTCTGGGCAGTGTACAGCATAGCATTCTACCAATATGCCTAATGAAGGTTTTTGTATTGTTGTATTTTTATTGTAAAATTCTACCACAATACAACCAAACAAGGGAGCGGACACTAACTACATATAGGTAAATTACAGAGTACACAGGCTCCGTCAATTTTAAAATATGATTACTAAAAACAGCGGTTAGTACAATGAAAAGGCGTCCAGCGAAAACCCATATTTAAACTCCTCCCCAAGAGGGAGGAACGGCGGGTCCCATTGATATGAAGGGAACCCTGATGTAGAGGGAGTAGAAGGGGGCACTTCACTCAACGGCTGGTCTCTCCAAAGGCCCGGTGGAACAACTCAATCTTACAGGTCCTGCGGAATTCACCAAGATCCCGCAGGACCCGGACAGATGGAGAGAGAGTGTTCCACCAGGCTGGGGCTAGAGCCGTAAAGGCCCTGGCCTGCGAGATGGCCAGCCGCATCATTGAGGGGCCAGGGACCACCAGCAAATTGGCCTCTGCTGAATGCAGAGGCCGAGCAGGGACATATGGGATGATGCGATTTACAAGACAACTTTCCTTTGCCATGCTACTTGAAGACTGAGCTCTGAAGCAAAACTTGAAAATGGCTCCTGCCCGGGAGGGTGTGCTCTGGAGCAGGAGTCTGCAACACCTGCTGGTAGGCGCTGATGGGAATTGTAGTCCATGAACATCTGGAGAGCTGCAGGTTGCAGACCCCTGCTCTGGAGCAATAACATAGTCCTGTTCAGAGGTGGGATCCAGCAGGTTCTCACAGGTCCCCGAGAGTAGGTTACTAATTATTTGTGTGTGCTGAGAGGGGGTTACTAATCGGTGATTTTGCCACGTGATTTTGCCTTAGTTACGCCCCTCCTCTCAGCAGTAGCGCGCAGAACTGGAAGCAGTCTATCAGGAGGTGCAGCGGCGTGCGTGGCAGCCTACGCCTGCGTGCATTCGTTTCCCGCCCGAGGACCGGCACAGCGGCTGCGTCCTTGCCACAGCCCCGCCCAGGAATGCCCCGCCCCCAGAATGCCCGGTCACGCCCCCTTCACGCCCCGCCCAGCCCCATTGGCGCTACGCCACAGTTTGAATCCCACCACCATGGGAACCTGTTACTAAAATGTTTGGATCCCATCACTGGTCCTGTTGCGTGGCTCATGGCAGTGTAGGAAGCTGGCATTTCTGGAGTCAGAGAGCAAACCGTTTCGGAAGAGGACCAGCAGAGCAAAGCTAGGCAGGGCTTAAGCCTCTGGCCAGTGAGGGAAGAAACCCTGCCTGGCTGCCTCGTGATACGGTAACGTGAACCATTTCTGAAGGGAGTGAAGTGTGAGACAATAATGTGCCCTCTGTGTTCCAGGAGGCTCTTCTAGCTAGCCAGGAACCCAAGAATCTCAAGGCTCCTCTTTTCTCCTGAGAGAGATCTGGCAATTAGGACAATGCAGATTTGCCAATTATAAGGACTGAGCTTTGCATAGGTGAGGTTCACCATGAAAGTCTGGGGCTCAGAGGGCACTGTATCGTGCCTTTCAAATCTGGCCTGGCAAGACTCTCACTGCATCCAGCTGTCCTCGTCTCAGTTGTGCATTGCTCTTGGACCGATATACCTGTCTCTGGGAGGACTTCCGCACAGCTTATTGGCAACAGAGAATCTACCTGGCCGTTTGTTTATTAGTTTGTTTGGTTTATTAGTTTTATATACCGCCCTCCCCCGAAGGGCTCTGGGCGGTGCACAACATATAAATCGAAGTAGAGCACAGTTTAAAACATAACAAATACAACTATAATAACATATGTATGGCTCTATATGGCTCTATCGGATTAAATAGTTAAAACCTCTATTAAAACACAGTGTTACAGTATATAATGTCTTGTGTCCGGCAGCTGAGGAGCAGCAGTGGCGTAGGAGGTTAAGAGCTCGTGTATCTAATCTGGAGGAACCGGGTTTGATTCCCAGCTGTGCCGCCTGAGCTGTGGAGGCTTATCTGGGGAATTCAGAGTAGCCTGTACACTCCCACACACGCCAGCTGGGTGACCTTGGGCTAGTCACAGCTTCTCGGAGCTCTCTCAGCCCCACTTACCTCACAGGGTGTTTGTTGTGAGGGGGGAAGGGCAAGGAGATTGTAAGCCCCTTTGAGTCTCCTGCAGGAGAGAAAGGGGGGGTATAAATCCAAACTCCTCCTCCTCTTCTCCTCCTCTTCTCCTCCTCCTCCTCCTCCTCCCGAGAGGGGAGTGGTAGGTCCCTCAGATGTTATGAGGACCATCAGAGAGGGGAGATCCCCAAAAGGGAGGGCACAGTTCTACCCACACTATCCTTCACTCAACTCCCCTGCCACCTCCAGAAAGGCTTTTTAAAAACAACAGCAGGTAATGGGTAGATTGCTATAGCGCAATAATGTTATAAAGATCGGTTAATCCCTTGAATTTCCAGCTTTTGCTTTTCTAAAAAGGGCAAATCGGCTCTAGCGCTTTTCATTGTGGAGCTACAAGGAAGCGAGCCTCTCCCCTAACATTTTTGGTGAACTGCTAGAGACTGGAATACTGCCACACACACACACACACACCCTCCATATAAGCTTGGAATCCAGAGAAGTAGTCATTTGTGGCAATGGATTGCTATCATGTTATATTGCTATAGCAAGGGTCCCCCATGCAGTACCCGTGGATGCTGTGGCATCTGTTGACACACACCCTGGTACCCAGAGGCGTATCTAGAAAAAATGGAGCTCGGGGTAAAATCTGAATTTTTCACACCCTCCTTCCCAGCGCCCAGGTCTGTTGCCTGGCACTGGCGTTCAGGTCTACCATCTAGAGCTGGCAAGGCACCCAGATCTACCACCCGGAGTCACCAAGCGCTACCCAGACCTGGTGCCCCTCCCCCCACATGATTAGATGGTGTGCTCCCAGGGACATGTGATACCCCATGTACCTCTGGCAGATACGCCCCTGCTGGTACCCGCCAAGTGCTTTAGAAAGGGGGGGGGCATGGCCGAATGAGGCTTTTGCCCAGCAGGGCTTTTGATTGGCCACTGGAGACCTGACTGGCTTTGCAGATTTAAAGGCGTCCTGACAAACAGAGCTTCTCCTTGAAACTTTGAAGAGTTGCTAGTCCAGTTGTGCGTATCCTCACTCCTGGAATTCTGTGGCTCGCTATGCCTCTAGCAGCGGCCATTTTTGTGTTCACGCTTACCACCTTTCACCAGAGATCCAAGTGCTCCCAGGCTCAAAAAAGGTTGTGGCAATCTAGCAACGCTGATGCTTTTTGCAAAGCAAGGAAGTGGCAGCCGTGGTGGGGGACCACGGAAGGGGAGGGGACCTCAAAGGTGCCGTGGCCGTGACGGTTCCCAAACCATCACGTGTTCAGGAACAAAGGCATCGAAGCAGAGGCAGCCCCCACCCCCACCCCCGAGTGGACGGGGTGTCCTGAGAAGGCTCCCCAAAGCCCTGCTGTGGGACGGAGCGTTTCTCTGCAGCGCCTGGGGCACGGCCGGGGTGCTTTTGCAAGCAAGTTCTGCTGCCACTCAGCCGCCCCTCCCCTGCTCCAGCTGCGGGCCCCAGACAGACATCTTGTGTAGTGCACATCTGTTGGACAGCTGATTTTCTGTGGTGGAGAAAGCAGCACCATGACGGGCTGGGGGGGGGACTTTTCTGCTTGGAGAGGGAGAGAGAAAACAATTGTGGGGAAGAGGGTGGGAAAACCGTCCACTGGAAGGGGGTTGTGGTTGAGGAGGGGAGGGGAGGGGAGACTCAAGTCGGAGCCGGGCAGAGTCTCTACAGCCTTGTGCTGCTCTGCTCGTGGGGAGGGGGCATTGCAGGGAAGGCTCTTCTTGGGGAGGGGGGTCCCTCGGTCCTCCCGCGCAGCAGACCCTGCGCTGTTGGCCTTGGGAAGCGGCCCTGTGCAGTGTGCGCCTCATGGTACCTCCTGGGATCCAGTTGAAACAATCGAGTCTTTGTTGCTTTGACCTGCTGGCCAGGAGCCAAGCAAATTCTTTGCGTATTTCCTCTGCCGAGTTCCCTCCCTGCCTCCCCCTTCGGCCTCTTCCCGATCCGCTCTGGAGTACAGAAGAAATGGCAGTGCGTTCCTGCGGCCCAGCCGGCTCCCCCACACCTTCCCCTCCCCCCTCCCTCCCCCCCCCCCCGGGGGGGGGTGGGGGGGGGGGGGGGTGGGGGGGGGGGGGGGGGGGGGGGGGGGGGGGGGGGGGCGGGGGGGGGGGGGGGGGGGGGGGGGGGGGGGGGGGCCCCCCCCCCCCCCCCCCCCCCCCCCCCCCCCCCCCCCCCCCCCCCGCCCCCCCCCCCCCCCCCCCCCCCCCCCCCCCCCCCCCCCCCCCCCCCCACGGTGCCTTGGCTGCCCCCCAAGAGCCGCTTCCCGACAAGGCCCATTCCAGCCTCCTGGGTGCAGGAGCGAGATGGGAGAAAGCCTGGCTGTGCGGGGAGGAGAGTGGTCAGCCGGCCATCCTCTCTGGTGGGCCCTGGGCTGAGATGGAAAGGGCCAGGCAGGTGCCAGGTGAGGCAGGTTGCAGGCAAGGTAGTCTTGGGCAGGCCTCCCCTCTGCTGTCATGGCCTCCTTGTGCCAGGGCCGACACCTGGACTCCGTGGGATATTCCCAGAGTGCCCCTGTGCTTGATACGGAGTGCTCCTCCCTCCCCACCCCATATCTAATCCAGGCCCGTCCAATGATTAAGCACTGAGGAATGTGAGGGACATGGCGGGGGGGTGGGGCGGGGCCGGGGAGGCTGAGAACTTCCCAGGTGGATTCTTTCCCATTGTTTGCACTGTGGCTCTCCGTGAACCGGGGAGCAGAAATATTTGCGCAGAGACTGTGCAGCCAGTCTTGCGGTTACTCCACTCCTCCTGCTTGCCCCGAAATGAAGGCAGGAGAGGCTGGGCCCGAGTTCAGCCTTGGAAGGGGGTGGGGAGGCTCCACGCGGTTCCTCTGGAATCCTGGCCAGGGGCTGCACGGAGAGCTGTTAACCCCCTGATTAAAAGAATTGGAAAGTAAACGTTTATTAGGGAACTGCGTTTCAGATAGGAAAGAAGAGGGTCAGCTGCCGCCTGCTGCCACCTTGCTGGCTGGGGAAGGGAAGGAGCTCTCAGCTCCTGAGGAGGAAATTAGACCTGTGTCAAGCCTCAGATCCGGAGCTGTCGGACTCAGTGATTTCAGTCAAAAGCCTTTATTGACAGACGACAGCATGGCCTTAGAACAGCGGTTCTCAACCTGGGGGTCGGGATCCCTTTGGGGGTCGAACGACCCTTTCACAGGGGTCGCCTAAGACTCTCTGCATCAGTGTTCTCCATCTGTAAAATGGATAAACGTTAGGGTTGGGGGTCACCACAACATGAGGGACTGTATTAAAGGGTTGCGGCATTAGGAAGGTTGAGAACCACTGCCTAAGACTCTCTGCATCAGTGTTCTCCATCTGTAAAATGGATAAACGTTAAGTTTGGGGGTCACCACAACATGAGGGACTGTATCAAAGGGTCGCGGCATTAGGAAGGTTGAGAACCACTGCCTAAGACTCTCTGGATCAGTGTTCTCCATCTGTAAAATGGATAAATGTTAGGGTTGGGGGTCACCACAACATGAGGGACTGTATTAAAGGGTCGCGGGCATTAGGAAGGTTGAGGACCACTGCCTTAGAAGAAGCCAGTCCTAAAGAATGGCTTCCCAAGCATCCTTTTTTATGCCCACCAAGATGCCCCCTTTCCTTCACCCCCCCTCCCCCAGAGACATCAAAGCAAAGCACTACAGAATAGGAATGTGAAAGCTGCCAGTTCTGAAGGCCATCAGAAGGGCTATCAGCCCAACTGGCGCTTGGGCGCAATCTACATTATTACAGGTTACAAAGCACAAAGGCGGCAGGAAACCGAAAGTTCAGGAAACCCATTACCATGACAGAAACTAGGACCCATTTGATGTCAGATGTGCCGCCTGACAACCTGGGAGTCTGAGGACAGAGGATGGAAGGGTCTCCAACCATATCTAGCTGACCACGTGTTCACCCGACAGGGTCTTCTTCTCAGTTCCTTGCACGCTAGAGCAGCAGTGGCGTAGGAGGTTAGGAGCTTGTGTATCTAATCTGGAGGAACCTGGTTTGATTCCCAGCTCTGCCGCCTGAGCTGTGGAGGCTTATCTGGGGAATTCAGAGTAGCCTGTGCACTCCCACACACGCCAGCTGGGTGACCTTGGGCTAGTCACAGCTTCTCGGAGCTCTCAGCCCCACCCACCTCACAGGGTGTTTGTTGTGAGGGGGGGAAGGGCAAGGAGATTGTAAGCCCCTTTGAGTCTCCTACAGGAGAGAAAGGGGGGTATAAATCCAAACTCCTCCTCCTCCTCCTCTCCTCCTCCTCCTCCTCCTCCTCCTCCCAACATGGAAAGGCCGGTTTCCTGTGGATAACTCTTCAGAGCTGAGAAGACAGGACTAAGAATTGAGATCCATTAACTTGAAGCATGGGATCCGGCGGAGACTTCCCGGGAGAACTGGGCATGGTGACGGGAGAGTTTGAAGAGCGGCGTGAGATTGGTTTATTATTACTTTAGGATACAATTGATAAAATCAGTCAGGAAAATAAAAGAAGAATTCTGCAAGTGTGTTACAGGGTTCCTGAAGTTTATTGTTGTGTTACTCAAGAGTCGGGGTGCAGCAACCCTGATTCTGGCCTGCTCCAGAGGGTCTTTCAAACCAGATGTGCATTGTACTGTTGAAGGCTTTCATGACCAGAATCACTAGGATGTTGTGGGTTTTCCAGGTTGTATGGTCGTGTTTCAGTAGTGTTTTCTCCTGATATTTCTCCTCTGAAGATGCCAGCCATAGATGCAGGCGAAACTTCAGGAGAAAATGTTACCGGGACACAGCTATACAACCTGGGAAACCCACAACACCCAGGTGTGCATTTCTTCCACCTTAATTCTCAGATGTGTGGGAGTCAACTTTGGATCTGGACTGTGTGTGGAGGGGAGGGGGGTCTCCCTGCTCTGCTTTTCCTGGTTTTCTGGACCTGAGATGGATTTGCGGAGCCTCTATTTGTGGGAACAACGTGGAGACAATCAGTGCAGACAGGTTTCTGCAACAGGGCAAATTGCAGGTCCCCAAGGTGAGTGGGGGGGGGACGCGGGGCAGGGCAGGGAGGCTCAGGTCCTTTCTGCGTGGGGGTGCTTCAGTCCCCCAAAGCCAGAGAATTAAATTTTGAAAATCACTGGGTGCTCGTGCATGGCTCTGGGCCAGGGCCAAGATATGGCGGTCCTGATCCTTCCGGAACGTGCTTCAAAGGATCTCTGGGCTGCAAGCGAAGCCACCATCCTTTCTGCTGAAGTATGACGCTTTAGTGCCCCTGCTCTGAAGCGGGTGACTCGGTGGGGAAAATTGGGTGAAACCGTAGTAGCAACCATTTCTCCCAGGCTCCACGCACCTGGTCACAGGATGACCACCACCACCCAGGTGAACACACAGGAACAGAGGCGTATTGGTGGGAAACGGCGTCAAGAGACAAATTGTCTCTGGGTGCTCCCCATGGCGCCCGGCAGCTGGCAGCCTGGCTTCTGCCCTCCCCTCTTCTGAGAGGTGCTTTTATCAACACTAAGGCCAGGGGCAGGGCTCAGGGGGATGGGGCCCCACCCCCACCCTATCCACAGGGTGAGGCCCCGCCCCTGAGCCCCTCCCCTGGCCTCAGTGCTTATAAAAGCACCTCTCAGAGGACGGAGGGTGGCAGTCTCTTCTGCTTTCCCCAGAGGGGAGGGCAAAAACCGGGCTGCTGGCTGCCAGTCTCCCGGAAACACGGGGGAGGGGTGGAGGTGGGGGCTGCATCCTTGGGCGTCCTTGACCCCACCCATGTTGATGACGACGTGGGCAGGGCCAAGGGAGCCCGAAGACAACGAAGCAGCAGGACTTCCTGCTGCCTCGTCATCTTTGCGCCAGACCTAGTCAAGTGGAGGGCGAATTTTGCGCCCCCCACGTGACCAGATTAGTGGCTCCCGGGGACAAGGGCGAATTTTGCGCGCCCCCCTGTCCCCAGGCAGCTATGCCACTATGCAGGAACACCCGGCCATTGGTCCCTCGAGTTCAGTTCTGTCCGCTCAGACTGCCAGTTGTTCTCCAGAGTCTCTGTCTGAGGTCTTTCATCCCCTGGTCCTTTCCACTGGAGGCCTGTCTCACTTTGCCTCCCCACAACATCAAGGAGTCACATGTGAGCTTTGGTGACCGGAGTTCATGCTAAGCTCTCCACCGCAGGCTGCGTTTAAGATGGCCATCGGGTGGAGCTGCCTCTGCGGACACTGGGGCGGGGGGGGAGACTTCTCAACACCCCATTGGCACGTGTGTGCTAAGTCCAGGGGGGTATTGACACAGCAGGGAAATGGGGGAGGGGGAGAAGGGAAGTGGGAGATGGAGAATGATGGGTGAGCCCAGGGATCCTAATAAGAAAATTGCTTCCAGCCCCAAAGTCTGCAATTGTGGGTTAAAATTACAACCATTCCCCAAACTGCACCTCCTCATAAATCTCCACTTCTCTTCTCATTCACCCCGACAAACAGGAAAAGCAACGCTACCATCTGGGGAGATGTACGTTATTTATTTATGTGTGTGGACGCCTAAGCAGGGGAGTTGTTGGGGGGTGGGGGGAAGGAGCGGGATCTGCCGGCTCACCAGAGCGTTGGGCTGCCAAATCGTCCAGGCTCCTTTGCCAGTTCCTTTCTTCCCTCTAGCCACGGGCCGAGGGGAAAGTGTCGGTGCCTGCCGGCTTGCCCACGGACCAGGAAACGTGGCCCTCCTAGTGGCTGGTCCCATGAAACCACACTGTACCGGCAGGAGGGAATTGCCAGAACTTGCTTGGCCTTAGCGCCGGGTCCTTTTTTGCAACAGGCCTGGAAACCAGCTCGAAGAAGCGATAGGAGCGCTGGATGAAGAAAGGGGACTTCCTTTCCGAGTTTAGATCACTGCTTGCCCATAAAGCTCCGAGTGGGGATCTTGGGCCAGTTGCTAGAGAGGTGCTTTCAAACAGGGCCACGGGCCTCCAGGTGGGGACTGGAAATCGCCCAGGGTGCCAGGCAATTATTCCCCTGGATAAAATGTCTGCTTAGGAGGGTACACCCTATGCTGTGATACCCCCTCCCCTTTCCAAAGCCCCAGCAGGGTCCACCTCCCAGCGGGATCCGGCAAACCCCAGAGCGGGCAGCAGAACAATTGGCTCCGACTCCCACAGTATGTTCGGGGCAGGGGTGTTCTTAGCTGTGACGCCACGGCTAAGCAGCAGTGGCGTATTGGTTAAGAGCTCATGTATCTAATCTGGAGGAACCGGGTTTGATTCCCCGCTTTGCCGCCTGAGCTGTGGAGGCTCATCTGGGGAATTCAGATTAGCCTGTGCACTCCCACACACGCCAGCTGGGTGACCTTGGGCTAGTCACAGCTCTATGGAGCTCTCTCAGCCCCAACCCCTCCTGAGTGTTTGTTGGGTGGGGGGCAGGGCGGGATATGGGAGGCCCCTTTGACTCTCCTGGGTGGAAAGGGATATAGTCTTGGCCTGCCATCCTGCTGCTTCTGCTGGCATGTTGCTGTATTCTTCATGTGTGCTAGCATGCTGGCAGACTGTGTGCTGGCGTGTTCTTCTTCTTTGCTGCTGTGTGCTTCTGCTGCTTGTGCTTCTTCTGCTGTGTGCTTCCTCTTCTTCTTCTTCTTCTTCTTCAGAAGGAGCCATGCCCCATGCCGAGCTTCTCAAAGGAATGAGAGGGCCTGATCACTATTTCGAGGGAGGGTTTCTGTTCGTTCAGACAAGCTGTTTTGGTTTCTTGGCGCTTGGCGGAGTGGCTCCCTTGTCCCCGAGCGCCATCTCCGAGAACCTCACCTGCCGCCCGTGTTTGGCCCCCCTCCCCCTCCCAGCGCAAGCTGTGAAATCTCCTCCTGAGACTTGCTGTCGTTTTCCCAGCAAGTGAGTTGTGACTGAAAGCAGGAATCCACCCTTGATACTCGCTGGTTTCCTCCCTGTCCAAGTGGGAAGGGCGCCTCTGGCAATCTTTTCTTCCGCTGTTTCGCTCCACGCATCTTGGCATGCTGCCCCCGTCCTCACATGCACAGAGGTGG
Organism: Sphaerodactylus townsendi; assembly: GCF_021028975.2. Lineage (NCBI taxonomy): Eukaryota > Metazoa > Chordata > Lepidosauria > Squamata > Sphaerodactylidae > Sphaerodactylus > Sphaerodactylus townsendi. The sequence continues at coordinate 160,235,442 of NC_059427.1, forward strand.
GGGGGGGGGAGGAAAGGCTGCCAGGCTCTCTGGGTCTGTCCTGGGCTTGGCCTGGCAGGGGAGGTTCAGAAGGGAACTGTTGGGTCCTGTCCCAGCTGAGACTTCCAGGTTACGACCCTGGCAGAGGCAAGAGGCGGCACGAAGACCCCAAGGAGGGAGGGATCCGTCTGCCTGGAATTAGTGCCTGGCGTGTCAAGGGAGGTGGCTGAGAGTCAGTCTGGCTGACTTAATTAAGAGCAAACAACAATTTGAGTCTGGCACCCTCCTATTAGCTGCGCACAGGGCTGTTATCTGGGGGCTCCCCACTCACCTGCCTGCGAGGGGCTTTTGGAGAGGGGGGCTTCTTTGCCGGCATCCCGTGGCAGGGGAAGGGAGTGCTCCCACAGAGGCCCCCTCCCTCGATTGTGGAGCTTGCCAGAATGCCCGGTGGGATCCTTCCACCCCACCCACCCCCTTCCTCCTAACCCAACTTTTAAAAACTTCTCGTGGCGTTCAGGTGGGCAACCCTGGCCTGAGGGGGCCGAGGCCGTCTGCAGCCACAAAATGGCACCTTTTGGAGGGGAAGTTTGGGGCAGGAAGTGGCAAGGAGAACAACCAGCCCAGTCACTTCTCCAGAAGATTGGGGGGGGGGGAGCTGCTCACGGCCCCTTTTGCCCCCCCCCCTTCCCTTCCCTTCCTCAGCCTTCCCCTCACCTTTCCCCCAGTGTATTCCAGGCATCTGCCTCTGATACGCAGGGCCCCTTCACCTGACTCCCCAGCGCTTTTACAGGCTTATAAAAATAATCCCATCTTCTTGGCTGGCTTCCCAGAACATCAGAGCCGGCAGCTCCTCCGGGACATAGCTGGGGAGACAACCCCCCCCCCACCCCCAAGATGTCAGGTACTCCCATCAGTTTGAAGTGTTTATGGGGTTTGATTGGTTGGCGTCTTTGTCTGTTGCCTTCCCCGGGCCGGAAGGCGGGGCTGCTGGGCAGCTCTTTGCGGGGACCCCCTCCCTCCCGCCCCCAGCCCAGCCGTGGGAACTTGAGGATCCCACCCCTTTGCCTGTGAGTCTGTCCCACCACGTGTTCAGCAGCAGTGGCGTAGGAGGTTAAGAGCTTGTGTATCTAATCTGGAGGAACCGGGTTTGATTCCCAGCTCTGCCTCCTGAGCTGTGGAGGCTTATCTGGGGAATTCAGATTAGCCTGTACACTCCCACACACGCCAGCTGGGTGACCTTGGGCTAGTCACAGCTTCTCGGAGCTCTCTCAGCCCCACCTACCTCACAGGGTGTTTGTTGTGAGGGGGGAAGGGAAAGGAGATTGTAAGCCCCTTTGAGTCATCTACAGGAGAGAAAGGGGGAATATAAATCCAAACTCTTCTTCTTCTTCTTCTTCTCCATCCTGTGCTCCACATTGTGGGTTTTTTCTGGACTCACACATTCGTGCCACGTTTGGGAAGGGGCCGTGGCTCAGTGGAAGAGCCTCCGGCACGCGGAAGGTCCTCGGTTCGGTCCCTGGCAGCTGCAGTTAGGTTGCTCAGGCGATTCCAAAGACTTCAGCTAGAGATTTGCTGCCAGCCAGATCCGATCTTGGCGGACGAGGGTTTGGACTCGGTAGACAGCAGCTTCGTGGGTGTTCTTGTGTGTGCCGCTCAAACGTTGCATTCTGCAGACACGAAAGCGTTGCGGGCAGGACTGAACGTGAAGGAGCCGGGAGACCACCAGAGGTCCACCCCCTACCCCAGTGGTGGCGAACCCATGGCACGGGTGCCAGAGGTGGCACTCAGAGCCCTCTCTGTGGGCATGCACAAACAGTGTGCCCCCCCCCCCCCACATCTAGGCTGGCCTGGACCGCTAGGCTTGATTATTACCATTAAACCTAAGACCTAGTTTTGGGGAAGCAGTGTAGGTTACCCTGTTAAGCGCTGTTAAACCCCACTGATTTTCATGAGAAGAACTAAAGTGTGATCCTTTACCTGGGAGTAAGCTCAGTTGCTGGCAATGTGGCTTGCTTCTGAGTAAATCCTCCTAGGGTCGTGATTCACCTGTTGGAAGAGTTGCACGGTTGCTTCAAAGCAAAGCCTCCGACTGCCACCAAGCCTCCTGAGTAAAGCACACCTTGGAGCCAACCGTTTTTTCTAAACGAAAACCTCAGTATTCAGGTTAAATTGTCATGTTGGCACTTTGCAATAAATAAGTGGGTTTTGGGTTGCAGTTTGGGCACTCAGTCTCGAAAAGGTTCCCTATCACTGCCCTGCACCCTGATCCCTGAGTGCAGTCAGCAGAAGAAGCCAGTGAGGTTTTCATCGTGAAGGAGCTCGTGGGTGGGTCTGGTTTTCAGAGGAGGGGACCAGGCACTGGACAGAACGTGGGATGTCCAGACGAGTGCAGGGCTGGCACGTCTTCCCTGGGGAAATAACGTTGACACCTGGACCCAAACAGTGTCCTGATCAGAGGCCATCCAGCAAGGCACGTGATGGATGGGTTTCCACGGGCCCCAGTGTCATAGGTGGGTGTACCTGTGATTGCTGCCTGTGCCAGGTGGTTTGGGCAGCCTGCGATGGTGGCCGTTCAGGTACAGCTCAGGAGATACTGGGTTTTGCAAAGATCTGTCATTGCCAGTGGTCAGGGAAGCCTCCAGGCGTGGCTGCAGAGAGGTCCAGGTTGGCCAGTGTGGTGTAGTGGTTAAGAGCAGGTGCACTCTAACCTGGAGAACCGGGTTTGATTCCCCACTCTGCCACTTGAGCTGTGGAGGCTTATCTGGGGAACCAGATTACCTTGTGCACTCCAACACACTCCAGCTGGGTGACCTTGGGCTAGTCACAGTTCTTTGGAGCTCTCTCAGCCCCACTCACTTCACAGGGTGCTTGTTGTGGGGGAGAAGGGAAAGAAGATTGTAAACCTGTTTGAGTCTCCTTACAGGAGAGAAAGGGGGGGATATAAATCCAAACTCCTCCTCCTCTTCTTCTTCTTGTTCTTCTTGTTCTTCTTGTTCTTGTTCTTCTTTTTGTTCTTGTTCTTGTTCTTGTTCTTCTTGTTCTTGTTCTTCTTCTTCTTCTTCTTCTTCTTCTTCTTCTTCTTCTTCTTCTTCTTCTTCTTCTTCTTCTTCTTCTTCTTCTTCCTCCTCCAAATCCTGACTTACAGCCACATCACTGATTCTCCATGTAGTCACTAGCTTGCATTAGATTGAAATCTGCATGCAACATGTAAAATTCATTTTAAATGTGCAATGATGAATGAGCTCTGAGCAGGACTTGCATCTGTGCGTGCGTTCTCCTTGGCATTTCACACCCAGTGCTGTCACTGCTGGAGACAGGGAGGATATCTCAGGGGTGTTTTTTTTTCACAGTAGTTGTATTTTAAAAACACTTTTATTCCACTTTATATATTGAATCAAGGAAACTTACAAAACTATTAACAGTTTAAATAAGTACAACTGAACAGTATACAATAACTATGTTATTGGTTGTTTTTATTGTTTGCCGCCCTGAGCCCTGCGGGGGAAGGTGGGATATAAATTTAATAATAAATAAAATAAATACATGAGGGGGGGAATATAACATGAAAGTATATTGGCACGCCTATCCGATTTAAATTGACTATTTAAGCCCCCTTCCGCACATGCAGAATAATGCACTTTCAATGCACTTTCGCAACTGTTTGCAAGTGGATTTTGCTATTCCGCACAGTAAAATCCAGTTGGAAAATGCATTGAAAGTGGATTGAAAGTACATTATTCTGCATGTGCGGAAGGGGCCTAAGAGACTCTCTGAAAAAGGACACCTTGCAGGCTTCCCCAAAGCTGGGTCAAGCTGGCTCCAGAGGGCTTCCAGTGGAGGAGGCTTCCTAATAAAGGGGCAGCAGCGATCTCCTTGGCCATCTCTCCTTTCTGATTGAGGTTGGGCTTGTCCAAAGCCCTGCTTCTCCTGCTTCCTCGCATGTGACCTGTGGATGGAGGAAGAGGCTGTGGATTCCCGCTTTGCACATCACATGGGGGCGGGGTGGGGGGAGTGGGCCCCACACTGCCCCAGGTAAAGCACCGTCAATCGCATGTCAGGTGTGGGTTCTCCTCAATCCGTCTGCAGGTAGAGCCTGAGAAGGATCAGGGCCAAAGAGGCGGGGCTTCAGCTTTCTCCCCTGTGGTTTGAGGATAACCTGCTGCGTGTGAAGCGGCCATGCTGGGTTTCTGATCTGAAGGAAGGCCAGATGGACTTTGAGTCGTCCAGACATTAGTCGGGTCATCCCTGGGAGGCTGCTCGATGCAAGACTTTTGGTGTAATCAGCTCCCCGTGGTTTTCATCTTGCTGTTGCTTCATTAATGAATATCTGCCAGTGAAGAGATGTGCTAGTCCAATTGGCCGTGGTGGCAGGGGCTGATGGGAATTGTTGTCCATGAACTTCTGGAGAGCCACGGGTTGCAGACCCCTGTGCTAGTCCCAAGGGCCTGCTTGCATTTCCCCAGAATGGCAGCTTCTTAGCATCCAGAACAGCAACTCCCATCCTGACTGCTCTGCATCGGCTCTGTAAATGTCCAGCAGCCTTCTCAAGCGCAAAACATGTCAGGAAAGGGGTGCCCTCCTCCAGCCCTGCCTTTGGTCCACCATGCTGGCTTGCTGTAGGTGCCTGAGTGTCTTTTGTTAGCTCCTGAGGAGGAGGCTGGCCATGCCACCTTGAGTCTTTTCTCAACCGTTGGACATTAGGAGAAATAACAATCAATAATCCATCTGATTTCCTTTTTCATTTTGCCATTACATTGATTTCCCTCCGTCCTGGGCACAGACATTTGTTCTGCCACTCATTGGTCACTTTTCACTTGAGCCAGCGTGGCGTAGTGGTTAAGAGCAGGTGGATTCTAATCTGGAGAACCGGGTTTGATCCCCCACACCTCCACCTGAGTGGCAGAGGCTTATCTGGTGAACCAGGTGTATTTCCACACTCTTACATTCCTGCTGGGTAACCTTGGGCTAGTCACAGTTCTTTAGAACTCTCTCAGCCCCATTCTTCTCCTCCTCCTCCTCCTCCTCCTCCTCCTCCTCCTCCTCCTCCTCCTTCCTAAGAGCAGACTGACATGGCTACTTTGAGTGACTATAACTGGACAGTTCTATTCTAAATGGTCTTTCACCAGAAGCCTCAGGTATTGTGATAAAAACAAATTGTGAAAACCAGGCCGTACTGCATTCTTTTATTTTAAGGCAACGTCTCAGGCAGCAGATGACACATCTTGACAATAATTTCTTCTTTAGTTCAGCTTTGCCAATGGACTAGGAAAGGTCTCCCTGAAGAAAGAAAGAAAGAAAGAAAGAAAGAAAGAAAGAAAGAAAGAAAGAAAGAAAGAAAGAAAGAAAGAAAGAAAGAAAGAAAGAAGGCAGGCAGGCAGGCAGGCAGGCAGGCAGGCAGGCAGGCAGGCAGGCAGGCAGGCAGGCAGGCAGGCAGGCAGGCAAGCCCCATCTTCGCCTGCCTGGGAATGGGCCAAGAGAATCCAATGGACGTTGACTGCTGATTCTGAAACTCTACCCACGTGCCACAGAGGGTACGTGCTTTGGCCGAAGGGGCAAATCTACATCTCTCCAGACATTGATATACAACAAGGAGAACCAGGAATTTGCTCCCTTTTTTAATGTATAAATTCAGATTCTCAGTGCTGCGTGGCACACCCTAAGCCAGTGGTTCTCAACCTTCCTAATGCCACGACCCTTTAATACAGTTCCTCATGTTGTAGTGACCCCCCACCCTAACATTTATCCATTTTACAGATGGAGAACACTGATGCAGAGTGTCTTAGGCGACCCCTGTGGAAGGGTCGTTCGGCCCTCTTGCTACACCCCCTTGCTACACCCAAAGGGGTCCCGACCCACAGGTTGAGAACCGCTGCCCTAAGTTATAGGGTTACCAACCTCCAGATGAGAGCTGGAGATCCACCCAGAATCACAGCTGATCTCCAGATGACAGAAATCAGTTCCCCTGGGGAAAAAATGGCTACCTGGAACAGTAGACTCTGTGGCCTTATAGCCTGCTGAGGCCCCTCCCCTCCCCAACATCCCCCCCTTCCAAATGTCCAGGAGTTTCCCACCTGACATTGTCAGCCCCAGTCATTCCAACGATGTGCCACTCTAGCCTTTGGCTTATGGCGTGTTTTAATCCCTTGTAGGCCCGGCCGTCTACAAGCGTGGCCAGTTTTGCGCTGCCTGCACTTTGAATTGACCCTCGTCCAACCCTTATTTCCCGGCCCCGGGACTGCCCCTTCAGCCCGTTAGAATCAACACCAGACCCACAAGTCCTGGTGATGTCACTTACAACATGAGGAGAGAAAAAGGAATCTGGGAAGTTTCTTCCCGCATAATTGAATTAGTAGGGAAATATTTTGGCAGAACATCTTGTATCCACTGCGCTTTGTCACCCGGACAACATCTTGGTGGGGAATTTTAGGCAGCTGCCGAAGTTTTGTGTGAGAACGAGAGCCTCTCTCCTCTCTTTCTGACTTTTTAACTCCTTCCTGTGCTGCTGAAGGAAGGGCTGTGGCTACTCCAGTGTCAGCGCTGCAAATGAAAGGACGATGCCAAGGACAAGCAAACAACCACAGCAGTCATGACCTGGGGAATATCTGTGATCCCTAAGAACTGTAAACATAACTGCGTTCAGTGGCAACAAGATGGCGGAAATAGGCGAATTGAGCTCACCGGAGTCAACCTTACAAGGAGTGACCGGCCCAATCTCAGACCATTGCGTTGGGGTCAGGCCTTTCAGGTGCAACAATTTGCATAGCATGGGAATCAAATTTGGAGTGCAAACTTTGGCCTCCCAAGAAGTGACTTCTAGTGAAGTCCAGCTCAGGATTTCAGCCTTTTCCTCTCTGCGCATGCTTTTAAAAGTCCAATTGATGCTGTAGTTCCCTCATCTTCTGAATTATTGCCTTCCTGAACTCCATCAACACTACTTTGGAAGACCAGTCTTTTTTGTTTGACTGTTTGTGCATTGGACAGAGCACATCTCTTCTAGGTGTTGTGTGTTTTCCAGGTTGTATGGCCGTGTTCCGGTAGCATTTTTTCCTGACGTTTCACCTGCATCTGTGGCTGGCATCTTCAGAGGATCTGATGGAAGTAAAGCAAGTGGAGTATATCTACCTGTGGAATGTTAAAAGAGGCTTGGACAGATAAAAAGGGGCTTGTAGCCTATGCATGTAACACTGAAGTAGCATAATCAAATTAGTGAGGGTGAATTGAACCCTTAACACTTTTAACCAATGCAAATGGTTCTTTCTCCCACCCTGGACATTCCACAGGTATATATACTCCACTTGCTTTACTACCATCAGACCTTCTGAAGATGCCAGCCACAGATGCAGGCAAAACGTCAGGAGAAAATGCTACTGGAACATGGCTATACAACCTGGAAAACAACACCCTAGTGATTCCAGTTGTGAAACCTTTGACAATACATCTGCCTGTAATAGACCAGCTACTGGCCCTTCTAGCCCAGCACTTTGGAAATATACTAGGAGTCATAAGGAGAAATCGGAGAAATCTTTGCCTACAAAGGTATATGGGCACCTAACATGGCATCTAACATCGCAAATAACTACTGGCTACAGATATATCGGATTTTTTGCAGTTTAAATTAAACTATTGATGTGTTATAATGTCCTATATTGTTGAGTTCAGTTGGTTCAATAGATGTGTGTGGGGGTATATGTGTAAAATGCGGTTGCCCTTGACTTATGGCGACAACAACAAGGGGCTTGCAAGGCAAGCAAGAAGCAGAGGTGGTTTGCCGTGGCCTTCCCCTGCCGAGTCTTCTGAGATCTGATGACATCAGAGTGTGTCCTGCCATTCCTCTCCTGTTCAGTGTACACAATTGTATTGACTAGTATTCTACCATCTAAACCAAGGGGATGAGAAGAAGATAAGGTGATCCATCAAAAGGCTCTTTCATGGGCTATGGATCCACCCTGGTTCCGCATTACCTATGAAAGCTGGTCTCATGCGCTGTGAGCCAGCGTTGTGTAGTGGTGCACTCTCATCTGAAGAACCAGGGTTGATTCCTTGCTCTGCCACTTGAACTATGGAGGCTTAACTGGTGAACCAGATTAGCTTGTGCAACACATGCCAGCTGAGTGACCTTGGGCTAGTCACTGTTCTTTGGAGCTCTCTGAGCCCCACCTACCTCACAAGGTGTGGGGAGGGGGAAGGGAAAGGAGTTTGTAAGCCCCTTACAGGAGACTCAAAGGACTTACAATCTCTTTTTCCCACCCCCAACAAATACCCTGTGAGGTGGGTGGGGCTGAGAGAGCTCTGAAGAACTGTGACTAGCCCAGGGTCACCCAGCTGGCATGTGTTGGAGTGCACAAGCCAATCTAGTTTGCCAGATAAGCCTTCACAGTTCAAGGGGCGGAGCGGGGAATCAAAACCTGTTCTCCGGATTAGAGTGCACCTGCTCTTAACCGCTTCACCACGCTTGCTCTCAGCTATTTGAGAAATAGCTGAGGCACGATTCAGCTTCAAATGGTGGTGTGGGGGGGAAAGGGACATGCGCGGTGCACAGGCAGCTGCAGCAAGGAGAAATAACTCCCACCTCCCGGTGATTTTGGCTTGGGAAAATGGCCCCGGCAGGGGAATTAGGAGTCCCTACTTGCCCCGAGCCACAGTTTGAAGCTCAACCAGGCTCCCTCCAGTTTTTAAAATGACATTTCCCTCAGCTGCTGTGTGACTCACACCCGGCTTTTCTGAAAAGTGGCATGTCCATAGTTGGCCGAGGATCTGCAGTGTCGTGTGTAACTCATCATTAAAAGATAAGTATTTATTTCACGCTGTGAAAGGCAACACTTGAGATTCCCGGTGTGTAACTGCTAATTTGTGTAAGGCAGGAGGGGGAGCTGTGATTCTACCGGGCCAGGGATGAAATGGGATCAGAATCCATGGGTTTTGGCTCCCTGGTATTGGATCAGTCAGATATTCAGATCCCTTCCTCTGGCAACCGGCAACCAGCCAGGGCCGCGTACGCAGTTCTCCTTGCCCGGCACAAGGCAGGCCTGAGAGCGATGCCAACAGAACTGGTCACAGTAGCGGCTTGGAAGGTCATCTGTACCTGTAACTGTTCTGTGATGCTGAGGCTTAACAAGATGGGGCGTTCTCTCATGACTTTTGGGATGGCTTTAAAAGGGGCTTGGACGGATTTATGGAGAAGTCGATCTATGGCTCCCAATCTTGATCCTCCTTGATCTCAGATTGCAAATGCCTTAGCAGACCAGGTGCTCAGGAGCAGCAGCAGCAGCAGAAGGCCCTTGCTTTCACCTCCTGCAGGTGAGCTCCCAAAGGCACCTGGTGGGCCACTACGAGTAGCAGAGTGCTGAACTAGATGGACTCTGGTCTGATCCAGCAGGCTTGTTCTTATGTTCCTACGGCAGCCTGGCCTTGGGGCATTCGCAACAGAGCCAGCGAAGAGCTAAGCAATGGCTCAGAGCACGCATGCACCCCGGGCGCAGTTCTTCCTCACTCCACCCCTGCCTTAATATCATGGTCTGGCAGCATCTTAGAGACCAACAAGACTTTCAGGGTATTTGAGAGTCAAAGCTCCCTTCATCAGATTTGAGTCAAAATGGAGATCTCTGAGTCCTTCTATCCCAGACAGAAGGTGGGAGGGTGTTGCAGTGAAGGGGGTCAGGAGGCAGAGGAGCAGCACACATGAAAGATTGTTTGTGATTTGTGTTGCAATCTTGTCATGAGAATTTTGGATTATGCACTTTTTCACTGGATTTTGTTTGTCAAATGGGTTTTTAAACTATTAGGGTGTGGTGGGTTTTCTGGGTTGTATGGCCGTGTTCCAGTAGCATAGGGCCTTACAACCCGGAAAACCCACAACACCCTAGTGATTCCAGCCATGAAAGCCTTTGACAGTACTTTTAAACTATTGTTAGCTATTCTGAGCCTATAGAAGCGCCAAATATATATTTTAAAAGTTTAAAAATAAAGATAAATAAACTTGCCCCAGTTTGGAAATGGCTGGAGCGGAGAAAGGGAGTTGGTTGTATTTCAACCTGGGGATGTTTTCCTCCGTCCCTGCCCAAGACTTTGATCACATGTATTCTGCCTGGGGAATGGCGGTTGCTTTCCCTAACTAGTTGGGGGCCAAATAATACATTACACACAAATGTTTTAGCAAGAAACATCAGATTGGGGGGCTCAACTTTTCCTCTCCCTGCCAGTTTTCCAAATCTCATTTCTTTTCCTTTGGCAAGGTACCTCACACGCAGGCGCGCACACACACAGTCTTGGAATGGCGGGGGCAGTCTGGAATGTAGAAGGATCCAGCTTCCCTCTCTTTCTGCTGCTCTCCCCACCCCAAATCGCTCCTCCCCAAAGAAACGTTTCCTGTAAAAGGAGGCTATAGAACCATAGAGTTGGAAGGAGCCACACAGGCCATCTATTCTAGACCAACCCCTTGCTCAGTCCACCCTGGTCAAGTGTTTGTCCAGCCACGGCTTAAAGACGGCCAGTGAGAGGGAGGTCATCACCTCCCTAGGCAGCTGATTCAATTCCTGCACAACTCTTGTGGTTAACATTTGTTTCCCCCCTCATATCCAATCAGAGCCTTTCTCCCTGTGATTCACACCCGTCATTGTGAGACCTATCAGGGATCCATGAGTGGTTCTGGCCTGCAGTCTGCAGGTATCCTGGGGTGTGTTCTCTAATCTGGGGAACCGAGTTTGATTCCCCGATCTGCCACTTGAGCTGCGGAGGCTTATCTGGGGAACCAGATTAGCTTGTGCACCCCAACACACGCTAGCTGGGTGACCTTGGCCTAATCACAGTTCTTCGGAGCTCTCTCAGACCCACCCACCCCACAGGGTGTTTGTTGTGGGGGGGAGGGAAAGGAGATGGTAAGTCTCTTTGAGTCTCCTTGCAGGAGAGAAAGGGGGGATATAAATCCAAACTATGAGGAGGAGGAGGAGGAGGAGGAGGAGGAGGAGGAAGGGGTGCCATGCGGCTGCAGCCTTCATCTCTAGCCTGTTGGCCAGAAGCTCAATGGGGCTGAGGATTTTCTCATCCAAGGACAGCTGAGTAATCAAAGGCATGAGCCCACGGCACAGATGTCAAACAGAAGACAAGGCCTGAGGGTGGGGGCCTCCTGCTTCTTCTCTTAGAAACCAGCTGCCCCACCTGTGAAGGCGTGGGGTCTGGCTGGCCCTTCCCTGTCATCCATTTTCCAAGGCCAGACCAAGGGAGTCCATCAACTGCCATCATCTCTAGCAGGAGATGTTACCTCCTGTTCTCTGGGGAACTTGGACAGGGTACAAATACTCTGGTCTGTTCCCGGGAGCAAAGCATCTCTGGAAGAAGCTGAATGGAAGGAAGGTGAGCACTTAGAACACAGGTGTCAAACTCGCGGCCCTCCAGATGTTATGGACTACAGTTCCCATCATCCCCTGCCAGCATCATGCTGGCAGGGGATGATGGGATCTGTAGTCCATAACATCTGGAGGGCCGCGAGTTTGACACCTATGACTTAGAAGAACAACAAGAAGAAGAATTTGGATTTATACCCTGCCTTTCTCTCCCGTAATGAGGCTCAGGGTGGCTTACAAGCTCCTTTCCCTTCCTCTCCCCACAACAGACACCCTTTGAGACAAGTGGGGCTGAGAGAGTTCTGAGAGAACTGCGACTGGCCCAAGGTCACCCAGCAGGAATGTAGGAGTGCGGAAACACATCTGGTTCACCAGATAAGCATCTGGCACTCAGGTGGAGGAGTGGGGAATCAAACCCAGTTCTCCAGATTAGATGGATCTCAAGATGCGTGTTAAGGATGCCCCAAGGACTGGGACTCCCACTTAGGAAGGGTCTTCTGCAGGGACTTCCTCGACTGGTCTTCTGTTCCATTTGCCACTTAAAATCCGTGGGCATTTTTTTTTGGGGGGGGGGGAACAAGGGAAGCTATTGGTGCCTTACGTGCTGATCAAGTTCAAGGTTGGATAGCTGATGCTTCAGAACAGCGGTTCTCAACCTGTGGGTCGCGACCCCTTTGGGGGTTGAATGACCCTTTCACAGGGGTTGCCAATCGGAAAACACATATTTCCTATGGTCTTAGGAACCGAGACACAAATAATTTTATGGTTGGGGGGTCACCACAACATGAGGAACTGTATTAAAGGGTCGTGGCATTGGGAAGGTTGAGAACCACTTCTTCAGAACATCCAGGTCTGTTTTCTGAGTTTGGTTCTGTTACAAAGGTGCAGAAAAGAAGAAAAAAAAAGCTTGGTTGTGTGGATTGAATTGGAGGGTAGGAAAAGTGATTGCATCATTCAGAATTCTGTCCCCAGGTTTAGGAGGGGTGGCTCTGAGTCCAGGGGCAGGGCTGGTGGCCCTGCTCTTTTCCAGTGTGGTGTAGTGCTTCAGAGCAGGTGCACTCTTATCTGGAGAACCGGGTTTGATCCCTTGCTCTGCCACTTGAGCTGTGGAGGCTTATCTAGTGAACCAGATTGGCTTGTGCACTCCAACACATGCCAGCAGGGTGACCTTGGGCTAGTCACCGTTCTTTGGAGCTCTCTCAGCCCCACCCACCTCACAGGGTGTTTGTGGTGAGAGGGGAAGGGAAAGGAGTTGGCAAGCCCCTTTGAGTCTCCCTACAGGAGAGAAAGTGGGGGATATAAATCCAAACTCTTCTTCCTCTTCTTCCTACTGGCCCTGGCCTCCTCGAGTGGGCAGACAGTGGTGCCCCTGAGGACATCTTGGTTCCAAGAGACCGTTGCTTGCCCCGGGATCCCCTCCTTCGGGTCTATCCCCCTGTCGTCTGCTGCCTGCCGTGTTTCTGCCCAGCCGGCAAGGCGCGTGTGCCTCATAATGGCTCCGGTTGTGGCCCTGTTTGTGGCTTCCTGCTCTGTGAGTCAGGCAGAAAGTAGGTCACTGCTGGGAAGGGAATTGGGAAAAAGCTGCGCGGGTGGCATGGGGCAGCCAGCAGGGCCGGGGCCGGCTCTCCCTGTCTCTCACTCCAGAGCTGAGCTAACTTAATGACTCTAATGTGAAACACAAGGTCAGGCGTGATTCTGAGGTTACCTCAGATAACCTCCCTGAGGCAGACAAAGGGCCTTTCAGCCGCCTGCCCAGGGCTTTCCACAGAGTCTGCGTGGTCTCCGGAGCCGTCCCTCCGCCCACTGGAGAGTCGTAGAAAGAGGGAAGGGCTTTTGGAGGGGAGCAGAGGGGAAGGGGGGGGAGGGCAGGACCCCTGAACCTGTTGGGCCCTTTTGGCGGGGGCAACTTGGGTCCCTTCCGCACGTGCAGAATAATGCACTTTCAATCCACTTTCAACGCACTTTGCGGCAGGATTTTACTGTGCAGAATAACAAAATCCACTTGCAAACAACTGTGAAAGTGGATTGAAAATTCATTATTCTTTCGTGTGCGGAAGGGGCCTTGTTATAGAAGGCTGAAGAAGGGGCTCCTTGGAAAACAGCTGTGGCCAGTCTAGAGGAACCCCCCCCCTTATCCGTTTGCTACTTCTGACATGGCCCCTCCTGCACTGACAGGTAGAAAGTGGGGGAAGTGGCACTTTCACAATGTGTGGAGCAGTCTGGTGTGGTCCATCGTGCACATCTTGGGATACACGTCGGTATTTCAGAGAGTCGCTGTGAGGAGCTGGCCCAGCAGCATCTTACAGACCAAAAGAGAATGGCGAAGGCTTTCACGGCCGGAATCACTAGGGTATTGTGGGTTTTCCGGGTTGTATGGCCGTGTTCCAGGAGCATTTTCTCCTGACGTTTTGCCTGCATCCGTGGCTGGCACCTTCAGACGCAGGTGAAACGTTGGGAGAAAATGCTCCTGGAACACGGCCATGCAACCTGGAAAACCCACAATATCCTAAAAAAAGAATTGTGTGTGTGGGGGGTGGGGGGGGAGATGAACTTCCAAGCATATTGGGCGAAGGAAGCTTTGGCTGTCAAATGCTCCCCCACCCCCACCTTGTTGGTCTCTGCGGTGCTCCTGGACTTGAATCTAGGTATACGTCGGAGTTTGTCCTAGACATCTACTCATGCCCGGGAATGCAGGCGATATCCAGATTTACTCTTTTTACAAAGCAAGTGGAGAAATGTAATGTCTGAAGCGACGTGGAGAGCCCCCCCCCCCCCCCCCCCCCGCCAACACACACACAACGCAGATGCCCACTTTTTCATCCAGGTACTAGAAAAAGCGGGGGAGGAAATCTGGCTGAGAATTTTAAGACGAGAGGCAAAGCGAAGCCCCCAAAGGCAGTGGGTGGGGGAGGAAGCCCCCCCTCCCCTCCGTGGGGCTCGCCTCTCCCCTTGTCTGAGTGCACGGCAAATTGTCCACCCCAGCAACGTTGAGGGTGGGGGCGGCACTCCCCCTCCCTGCCTCTGGCTTCCCTTCCCCCCCCCCCACCGTTTTCAGAGCTCTGTGCTGGAATAGGCCCCTCCTGTGCTCAGAGTAACCTTAGCCCCTCTGGGCTCCTGCCAAACAGATGCAGGGGACTGGAACCGGCCCAAGTGGAGCTCAGCCGCTGGTGAGTATTTTAGGAAAGCTCCAGGCGTGAGTGTGTTCCTGTTAAAGGGACCCTCTCTCTTTTCTGTGCAGCTCCCTTCAATTTGTCTTTTGGGGCCTTTTACCTACCTACATTCCTTCCTTCCTTCCTTCCTTCCTTCCTTCCTTCCTTCCTTCCTTCCTTCCTTCCTTCCTTCCTTCCTTCCTTCCTTCCTTCCTTCCTTCCTTCCTTCCTTCCTTCCTTCCTTCCTTCCTTCCTTCCTTCCTTCCTTCCTTCCTGCCTGCCTGCCTGCCTGCCTGCCTGCCTGCCTGCCTGCCTGCCTGCCTGCCTACCTACCTACCTACCCACCCGCCCCTGCTGTACCTGTCTCTCTCTTCCTGCCTGTTTTCCTGTCTTACGCACAGTCGATGGGAAAGCGACCGAGGCCCTGGATTTTGGAAGGCCCCCTCTCCTAATTCCCCCCCCTCCCTCACCTGCCCCCCCCCTCCGGTCCTGTGCACGGAGCTCACATTTCTGTTTATTGATTGATTCGTTTTCTGGAGAGAAACCACATTTTAAAATAAGTTTTATTGAAGCGGAGAGACAAAGGAGGAGATGCAGGCCAAAGCCCCGCACTGTTGGCAGCCTCCGTGCTGCTGCGAGGGGCCCAGATGGGGGAGAGGGGGAAGGAGGGTCTTGGAGCGCCTTCCAGGCTCTGGAGCTCAGCCTCTGTGCCCTGCCTGGGACGGGAGAGCTGCTCGCATGGCAGCCTCGGGGCTGGGCCGGAGAACCTTCGCAGGGCAGCCCTTCCGGCCTCGATCCGTCTCCTGCACCCAGAACAGGGCTGCAGGGGCTGGAACAGGGGTCTGCAACCTGCAGCTCTCCAGATGTTCATGGACTACAATTCCCATCGGCCCCTGCCAGCGTGGCCAATTTGTAGTCCATGAACATCTGGAGAGTCGCAGGTTTCAGACCACTGGGCTAGAATAAAAGGGGAGGGGGGTGCGTGCTACAAAGGAGGACGCTCCGTGTGCTTGCCCTGCTGCATCAGAAGAAGCCAAAAGGTGTTCTGCTGGGAACAGCGAGCTTGGGCTCAGGAGGGCAGAGCCCTGGTTCTGCGGGCAGAAGAAGAAGAAGAGGAAGAGTTTGGATTTATATCCCCCCTTTCTCTCCTGTAGGAGACTCAAAGGGGCTTACAATCTCCTTGCCCTTCCCCCCTCACAACAAACACCCTGTGAGGTGGGTGGGGCTGAGAGAGCTCCTTAGAGCTGTGACTAGCCCAAGGTCACCCAGCTGGCGTGTGTGGGAGTGTACAGGCCAATCTGAATTCCCCAGATAAGCCTCCACAGCTCAGGCGGCAGAGCTGGGAATCAAACCCGGTTCCTCCAGATTAGATACACGAGCTCTTAACCTCCTACGCCACTGCTGCTCCTTGGGGTGACCCCCAGCATCTCTCCTGGAAAAGATCTCAGGGTGCCTGGGGGCTTTCTCAGCGGGAGGGAGGCCCTGGAGCAGAGGCGGATCGCTCATGGGGACACATGTCCCTGGGCTCATGCCAGCTGGTCACGTGGAGGGGTGGAGAATCGCCCCCACGCCCCTCCCCTCCTTCAGTAGAGCAGTCTGGCTGGGCTGCTGCTGGCGTACCTCGGCGGACCCCCCCCCCCCCACTGGCCGAAAGAAAAGCCTGGCAGGTCCAGGCTGAGGGGCAGCCTGTGGCAGGCTCCCGCCGGCTAAGATAAGTGGGGCCGGGGGTGGGGGGGTGGGCTCCCAGAGCAGGTGTTACCCTGGGTGCCATCCCCCCCAGCACCTCTTTCCTGGAGAGGTGCTACCAGTCAGAGGCCCCAACACTGGGGCAGGGAGAGGAGCCACAAAGGGGAGCGCGACGAGAGTACTGAAATGGAGCAGTCGTTCGAGAAAACGTATCACCGAAGATTTTCACAGCCGGATTCAACTGGTTTTCACAGCCCGGAAAAACCCACAACAACCAGTTCATGAAAACCTGGCATGTGGTTGAGTCGAGCCTTTGAAGGTGTGGAAGAGAAGCCCACTGGCAGGGATAGCAGAGGGGGGGGGGGTGTAACAGCTGGCCATCAGCCAAAGCCCACTGTTGGTGGCCAGGACCCAGACAGGCTCTTTGTTGGCTTTCCACCAAAGTCCAAAGAAAGAATCTGTGGTGAGGCTGTGGCACAAAGGCTGGGGTTTGGGGCCTCGCACAGGGGAGAGGGCCAAGACTAGAGGTCTCACCTCCACACTGCAGGCTGTTCTTTGCAGCCCAAAAGTCAGTGGCCTACTGCCCATTGGGCAAAGTGGGCAGTTGGCCAAGGCGCAGAAATTTTTAGTCACTTGGGGGTGCCTGATTTCTAAGCCCCGCCCACTCTGGCTAAGCCCCGACCACTCTGAACGATGGCCCACAAGCCACCAGAGGCAGAGCAGGAGGATGGGGAACTCTGCCTCCAGTGAACTTGGGCTGCTGGGGCCGTCCGGGAAGGGTGAGTACTGTGGCCGGGCTGCCTAGGCACCCCACTGCCAAAAGTGTAGTTACCACAGTGGATGCACAAGACTTTTCCCTGGACTGAAAAAGGCAACACCCCAAAAGCGTCATCCTTTTTGCCCGGTTACAAGATGTGATGCAATGAAACTTTGTGCAGTTTGCATGGTGAAGTGGTTAAGAGCAGGTGCACTCTAATCTGGAGAACTGGGTTTGATTCCCCGCTCTGCCGCCTGAGCTGTGGAGGCTTATCTGGTGAACCAGATTAGCTTATGCACTCCCAACACATGCCAGCTGGGTGACCTTGGGCTAGTCACAGCTCTTCAGAGCTCTCTCAGCCCCACCCACCTCACAGGGTGTTTGTTGTGGAGGGGAGGGAAAGGAGATTGTCAGCCCCTTTGAGTCTCCTTACAGGAGGGAAAGGGGGGATATAAATCCAAAGTCGTCTTCTTCCTTTGGAAACAGACCATTTGTTTGACTGGTGTGCTTTTGAGCCACAACTCTGGAGATCAGTCGGGTTCAACTATGTGTTAGAGGAAGAGACTCAGGAAGGGCTTTGTTTTGAAAACTGTGCAGGGTAGGTCCTCGATCTTGCTTCACCCCCCCCCATGCTCACATCTGGGAGTTGTTGTTCCAGATGTTCCCTCCGAAAGCAGCTGATGATTTATAGGAGGCGCAGTCTGGTCAGGCCTCAGAGCATTGGGGGTCGTAAGTCCTGGGTCTGGCATGAGCTTCTTCGAGTCCCTTGTAAGAGAAACCAGCCTGCGGGGTGGTCCCACTGGAGTCAAATCCTACACACACACCCTGCGTCAATGAGCAAGCATTTCTGTGGAAGTATTCTGGTATAATGGGGTGCTGTGGGGTTTCTGGGCTGTGTGGCCGTGTTCCAGTAGCATTTTCTCCTGATGTTTCGCCTGCATCTGTGGCTGGCATCTTCAGAGGATCTGACGGAAGTAAAGCAAGTGGAGTATATCTACCTGGGGAATGCCCAGGGTGGGAGAAGGAACCATTTGCATTGGTTAAAAGTGTTAAGGGCGCAATTTGCAAGTGTACTTTGCATGTGTTAAGTGCAATCCACCCACTTTAGCCCATGTATGTAACACTGAAGTTGCATAATCAAATTAGTGAGGGCGAATTGCACCCTTAACACTTGTTAACCAATGCAGTTGGTTCTTTCTCCCACCCTGGACACTCCAACAGGTATATATAGTCCACTTGCTCTCCTACTATCAGATCCTCTGAAGATGCCAGCCACAGATGCGGGCGAAATGTCAGGAGAAAAAGCTACTGGAGCACGGCCACACAGCCCGGAAACCCCACAACACCCCAGTGATTCTGGCCGTGAAAGGCTTTGACAATTCTGGTATAATGTTTCCCTGTTCAGATATGTGAGCATTTGATTAACTATATCAGGGTGATGGGGGGGGGGGGGGGCACAGGCCAGATAGGTGGGTGTGAAATGGCTGGGTTTGTTCCATAGCACATATGGGAAGGGAAAGGTCCAGATTTGGTTCCAAATATCTCTCATTTTTGCCAGCTCTACCAGAAGTACTTTGTGAATCCTGGCCTCAGGCTGTTACTCAGAAGCAAGTTCTACTGAGTTCAGCTGCCAAATAAAAAAAAGAATAATCCAGAGGAGCATCTGTATAACTGCCTG
Organism: Sphaerodactylus townsendi; assembly: GCF_021028975.2. Classification (NCBI taxonomy): domain Eukaryota; kingdom Metazoa; phylum Chordata; class Lepidosauria; order Squamata; family Sphaerodactylidae; genus Sphaerodactylus; species Sphaerodactylus townsendi. Next base: position 160,254,030 of record NC_059427.1, read on the forward strand.
GCAGCGAAAGCCAGGGGAGATTCATTGTGGTACCAACAGATCGATTGTGGTCAGAGCATCCGTACCGCAGCCACGGCACAGTCCTATGCAGAGTTACTCCGCCAGAGCCAAATAACCGCACAGGATTGCCTCGCGAATCAGTTGGTGCAGTGGTTCTCAACTTGGGGGTCGAATGACCCTTTCACGGGGGTCGCCTAAGTCACTCTGCATCAGTGTTCTCCATCTGTAAAATGGATCAATGTCAGGGTTGGGGGTCACCACAACATGAGGAACTGTATTACAGGGTTGCGGCATTAGGAAGGTTGAGAACCACTGCCTAAGACTCTCTGCATCAGTGTTCTCCATCTGTAAAATGGATCAATGTCAGGATTGGGGATCACCACAACATGAGGAACCGTATTACAGGGTTGCGGCATTAGGAAGGTTGAGAACCACTGCCTAAGACTCTCTGCATCAGTGTTCTCCATCTGTAAAATGGATCAATGTCAGGATTGGGGATCACCACAACATGAGGAACCGTATTAAAGGGTCGCCGCATTAGGAAGGTTGAGAACCACTGAGTTAGTGCTTGAAGTGCTGTGAGGTTTGTTTGGAGCCCCCCCCCCCTTCCGAATAAGTGTGCCAAGGATCGTTCCCAGAATACTTTCCTTGCTGTGTAGCTGTGGTTTTGTAATCTGGGCAGGAGGGGGGGGTGGGTCTTTTACAACCTTCTCAGGCATTCCTGTGCGTAGATCAGCAACAGCGGACGAACTACCCTGACATAGAGCTGGCCTCCCCGCATCTGATCTTCCCGAGCAGCTGCAGGAGACTGTGCAAAAGGAGGAGCTGTGGAGCCCATGAACTAGCGGGATAGGTGCCGGAGGGCGGGGGTCTCTGATGGGAAGGGGGTCTCTATGGGGAGGATGTCGAGAAATAAGGTAGAGAGAAACTGAGTCCTGCGAAATTGAGATTGCCCGTTCTGCTCTGCGTACGTGTGTGAAAGCCCCTCTCACCACACTGTGGGACCCCAGTCTCTTCTGCGCTGATGGTCTCCATGTTGGCAAGGAGGAAGCCAGCGGCCACGTCCCTGCAAGGGAGGCCAGGGCCACGTCAGAGTTTCCGAAGACATAAAGCAGGGTCGGGAGCTTTCACGTGCCCTTTTGACAGACTTCAGCTTTTGCCCATCAGGACTTCTTTCTCTGCTTGCCTGTCGAAAGGACGTCCTCTTTTATATTTCTAGATCTTTCTTTAAGTCTGTTCCCCAACTCAGATTTCACCTGCCGCCGCGACGGAGCCAGTCTTTTGGCTGCCGGACTTTGGCTCCCGGTTCCGTTGCCGCCATTTTAGGGGGGCTGAGAATTGGTGACTCATTCCTCTCTCTCTCTCTGCCGTTTCCATCTCCTCCTTCGTCAAATGGCTGCAGCAGGCACAGGCTGCTTATAAAAATTTGCTGCCAACGGGCACCAGGGCCATGCCAAGTCTCCTCTTAAAGAGACAAAACACCTTTTTCATTGACGGATTAACTGGCCAGCTGCATCGAGGCGTCAGTGCGGGCGCAGATGCGGGGCAGAGGAGGCCCCTTCTGTGCCACCTCTCCGTACAGCCCCGCTCGGTTGGCAGTTCTTTGTTCTCCCCTTTCTTTGGGCATTTTTGGATTCCCAGAAGAACGGGCACAGGAGGGGCTGGTTCCTAGCTCCTGTTCTGTCTTCTGCGCTGACCAACGGATCCGACTGGCTGTGTCGAAAATTCAGAAAATGCCTAACTTGACTTTGATGGCATGTCAAACGCCCCCCTCCTAGTAGAAGAAGAAGAAGAGTTTGGATTTATATCCCCCCTTTCTCTCCTGCAGGAGACTCAAAGGGGCTTACAATCTCCTTGCCCTTCCCCCCTCACAACAAACACCCTGTGAGGTAGGTGGGGCTGAGAGAGCTCCGAGAAGCTGTGACTAGCCCAAGGTCACCCAGCTGGGGTGTGTGGGAGTGTGCAGGCTAATCTGAATTCCCCAGATAAGCCTCCACAGCTCAGGGGGCAGAGCTGGGAATCAAACCCGGTTCCTCCAGATTAGATGCATGAGCTCTTAACCTCCTACGCCACTGCTGCTCCCAAACAATTCTTTACATATTCATTTATTTTTTAAAAATACAGGCCAGTCATATGTGGTGCTATGTATTATGTAAAGAAATGTCAAATAATTGCAAAAAAAAAGTCTCTGGTTCAAACAGGGAGAATAGTTGTGGTTGAGTGTTGGTAAATGCTGGCATGTCACCCAAAACGTCGTGGCGTGTCGCCTTTGACACGCATTTCATAGGTTCGCTATCGCTGTTCTAGCACTCCGTCAGTATTACACTTGCTATCATTGTCAGTCCATTTGTTTATTGATTATCAATGAATATTTCAGAAGAGCACATTTCTAGTTGCAGGAGTTTCCGGCTATGCCTCTTGAAGACCCCGCCGCCGCTGCCAGCATTTAATAAGAGCTTGTCTCTCCCTCTTTCTTTTGTGACTCCAACCTCAGGTTTTGATTGCTTGATTTCAAAAACATAAAGGAGGATCCTTTTCACTAGACTGGGTGTCCCCAAAATACTTCACGGTGGGCTATCCAACTAATTGGCGGCCCAGGAAGGCATCTGCAGCAGCATTTGGAATACCTCCACAGAAACGACTGCCTCTGTTTTGGGGTCCCCTTTCCCAGCAGGGACAAAATCTCAGCTTGCCAAAGTTTAAAATCTGTCTTTGATGAAGTCCAGGTGTTGTTACAAAACTGAACATTTGCTATAGAAAGTACTGTATGGCTTTCCTCACAGGGTGTCTGTTGTGGGGTGGAGGAGGGAAAGGAGATTGTAAGCCCCTTTGAGTCTCCTTACAGGAGAGAAAGGGGGGATATAAATCCAAACTACTACTACTACTACTAC